>NC_092045.1:85233567-85542756 GCF_003086295.3 Arachis hypogaea | reverse complement strand
CAAGCATTATGCATTGAAGCGTGACGACAGAAAACAACCAAAACAATGAAGCAACCGATATCAAGTTTTCAGTTACCAAGCCACAGTGTGCTAAATGTTTCAATAAATTTACGCAAAGACGCTGAAAAAATTCTATGTATCTGAACACAATTAACAATTATTTAAGATCAAATGGAGTAATTGCCACAAAGTAATGCATGCAGAGTAGCCAATGCATGAGAAAGGTTTCACTAAAGAAGCAACCCTTCACAGTTCACACAACTGTAGCATCCCTTATACTCAATTCCAACTAGAATATCCCACTCAACAAACAATGTCTCAATTCTCGGGGAAAAAAAAAAAAAGAAAATACATATAATCTGGTATGTGTGTACCCCATAGAATAGCAGCATGTTTGTGATATGTAATTCATAAATACCTGAAGTAAAATTTTCCCAAGAGACATTCTCATCTGCCACCCACTGCTAAAAGAAGCAACCAACCTATCAGAATCTTCAGCTGCAAACCCAAGCTCAGGCATCAACTTACTTATCTTGGCATCAACCTCATCCAAATCCAAAGCCTGTGCCTTTCTCTGAAGCAAATCAAACTCATCAAGAAGCCTCCCCATCAAATCCATGTCATTCACGGCACCTTCTAGAGCCTTCTGAACCTTGTCAAGCTTCACCGCTATCTCCATCTCCTCCTTGAACGCGCTCGTGAACTCTTCCCTCACCGTCTTACTGGGCGAAACCTCGAATTCCTGGCTCAAAAATGCGATTTTCATGTTCGGTTTGGCTTTAATGACGTTACCTGAATCAGGTTCTTCTTGACCCGCAATAATCCTCATCTGTGTGGTTTTACCGGCACCGTTAACGCCAACGAGGCCCACTTTCTCTCCCTTCTTCACTTCCCAGCTCACGTCTTTCAAAACGGTTACACCCTTGTAGCTCTTGGTAACGTTTTCCAATTTTACCCCCGAAGAAACGCTGGAAGCTCCCGTAGTGGATTGCTTGTTGGCGCGCCGTTTATCGAAGTCATAGTCGTTGGAAGAAGGTTCGGAGAGGAGGGACTCGATGTCGTCTTGTTGTTCGGTCGTCGTTTCGGCGAGGGAGGTGTCGTCGGTGGCCACGGCGGAGAAACGGAGAGTGGTAGTGGAATTGGTAGGTCTTATGGCGTCGAAGAATCTTCTTCTTCTTGTTGTTGTTGGGTTAGTGAAGTGAGTGTTGTTGATGCGAACTGGGCGAAGATGAAGGGGTGGGCGAGAGAGAGGTTTAGGAGGTTCGAAGATGACGGAGCCACCGCTGAGAAAGGCGGAAGTGAGATCGAGGTGGGGGAGCTTGGCGGCCAACTCCATTGTGAAATGAAAGGCGGTTAGTGGATACAGAGACAGTTACGGACTTCAACTTTTGTGTGGAGGATAGTCGTAGGGGGATTTTGTGTGGAGTGTGGTGGTGCGAAGCGCGATAAGGTCATATCATTGAATAACACGCGTGAGTTTATGAACTCTCTTTCGTTGCATGTTATACCGTCACCTATTCAGTATTCACTCCAAGTCTCATCGCTACAACCTACAAGGTACAAGCAACCAAAAATTCTTCTATATTTTTGGTCACACCAAAAACTCTTAAAAAGCTTTTTATGAGAAACAATGGGGTGGGATGTTCTGTGGATCAATCAAATAAGAAAAGCCCTATTCATCACACCAAAAACAACCTATCCATAAAAATGAAAGTCAAAAGCCCATAATTGATTACTAATAAGCCCATTTTAAACATTTCAAATTTTGCCTGAGGCTTTAACTTAGTGGTCCATCCTCATGTCTCAAATGTTGCATCTGGGTTCAAGTCTCACTAAAGACAGTAGATGAATCCTTAATAGAATGTGTGTTTAAGGTTTTCATAATTGGATCGATCATTATACCTCTTTAGTTATTAGTTTATTGGTCCAATTAGTCCAAAAAAAACTATTTTAAAATAAATTAATAAATAAATATCTTAAAACATAATTATAATCTAATATAAATATTAAAATATTTTTTAAATTTAAAACATTACATGAAATATCATCAACCAAATTCATATAATCCTAAAAAATTTGTTGCATATTTTTTTCAATGGAATCATCTTTACCTTTATTTTCAGCCTCTTGAGCAGAAGAATCAAAAGATGCAGCATAAAGACGACTACTATCACCGCCACTTTAATATAAATCAGCATCAATATCACCTAATAAAAATACGCATGTTATTATTATATTAAAAACTAACATTCTAATAAATCATCAGAAAATAAACTATAATACTCACGCAATAAGTCATCCTCATTACTAGGAAGATCAGGTTCTTTCTCTACAATCTCTTTCATCACCCAAAAATCAACTAAATTGATGCTTTCATAATCAATTGGATCGTATTGTATCTTTTGCTTTTTTTTCTTTTTTCTTCCTAAAAAATTAAATACAACATATGAAAATTAATAATTTACAAATTTGTTATCATAAAGATTATATATGAAATAATATGATATTGCATGAAACATATATTACCTGGATTTAAGACGCAAATTATAAGTAACATAAACAATATCATTCAGTCTATGATACTCCAATTTATTTCTTCTTTTTGTATGATTCTGGTAAAAAAGACTCCAATTCCTCTCACATCCAGAGGAAGCAGATGCTTAGCTAAGAATGTGAACATCTATCCTTTGTAAATATGGAATAAAATTACCAAACAACCTTCACCATTCATCTACTAATTATAAAACCATAACATATTAGTAGTTATCAATTGAGGAAATGAAAGCACAAAATAAATTACTATTAAACAAATATTCTGACCAGGCTTAAATTTTTTGCACCTTGAATAGCTTATGGTCTATCAGAAGCTTTTCTTCCGATCTCTATATAAATGTATTTCTTTCATTGCCTCAACTGAATTCAAATTGTTACACTTGCAATACAAGGTAACAAGATCAAGTAAAACTCGCATAACATTAGGTGCTTCTTTATAATTTTTATCTAAAAAGAAAGCAGGATTCAGGAAGTAAGATGTAGCATGAAGATCTTTCTTCAAAGCACGAACCTTTAATTTAGAACAATACACCAGAAAATTAATTAATGTTCGTTGTCTTTGATCTGTCCAACCCTCAGCCATGAGGGTACATCCAGTTTCTCTTCATGCACTCCTATAACTATCAACTAGCATTTGACATTCTCTTTTAAGATCAGCTAACAAGTGAACCCTTAATTTATCATAAGAAAGACCCTTATAACCAGGTCCAATACCAGCAACACCATCCAATATATCTTGAAAAAATGGTAACATCACTGCATTAAATGGAATTCTACAATCCAAAAGCCACCGAACAAACCGTTCATCAATCTCGTGTGTCGCCTCTTTGTTTTGCAAGACACTTTTAAGACTTGGTTGAGCTCCTGGAGTTGTTCTAAGTGCAAACATAGGAGGAATGACTTTGGCTTTCTTTTTTGGATTGCCTCCAGCCACTTGCTGACTCGAAGTACGCTGTTGTTCTTCTTGAGCTATTGCTTCATCAATTGCATCCTCTACCTCATCACCACCCTCTTCACTAAAGCTTACTTTTTTTTGTTTTTGTGCTATGAATTTCTTTCAATAAGCTTTCCATATGTTTTTCCATATCATCCTGAATTTTAGGACACTTTTTCATGTCTCCAGTGATCTTTGCCAGATGTTTCTTCATTTTGTAAATTCTGCCTCCATTAAAAACTTGTAAACAAAATAAACATTGATATTGTAATTTTTCATTCACTACTTGTCGAGCAACATATTTCCAAGCTAAATATGTTTTTCTTCGTAAATTAGAAGAACCTTGTAACTGACTATCGTTAGAACTAGGAGGATTATGATTAGCAGTATCATTCAAAATAGGAAGATTGATAGACAAATTATTATTTACAAATGCATTATTATCAGCAATTATTTTTTTTATTAATACTATCATCCATAACTGAAATCAATAAATTATTCACAAAGTTAAAAATAGTAGCAACACAGCTAGAAATCAAATAATCATCCATAAGATCATAACTAAAATCAATAAGGCAACATCAAACCACACTAATATCAGCTCTCAAAGGATAAATCCAATAAAAAATACTATCACCAACAGCACAACAGACCGAGCAGAGCCAGAAATCAAGAACAACCAGTAATAAAAATTAATAAACAGCAATAATTAATCACCCTAATCTAGAAATTAATAAGCCTATAAAAAAAATTCATAACCAGCATACTCAGAAATTTAAAAAAGCAGCAGCAGAGTAACAAATCCATAACAAGCAATAATTTTAACACAAAATCAATGATTTGATTTTTATTCACAATTTCACATTCAAAAATTAGTCAAATCACTAAATAGAGCATAAAAGGGATAACCGAAGAAGTGAAAGCAGTGCTACTAACCTTCGATAGAGAGCAGGACAGCAAGCGGTGAGATGACGGCGAGCGATGAAAATCTCGAACAGAGAAGCCAGGGAGGATGGGGATGACCTGTCAAGCTAGAAGACAGGGCCTGGGTTTGGGACAGGGGAAAGGAGGGAGCTACAGAGACACCGACAACTTCAGACAGTGACGACAGAACTGTTGAAAAAGCTAGGGTTTTTGTTTGGGGATTTTTGGAACTTTGCTTCTGATTCTAAGTGTGTCATTCACAAATGAGGGCTAGGGGGTGTTGGGGGAATGGGTGACATGTTAGGTTTCTTTTTTTTAAAACTCCAAAACGACGTCGTTTTCAAGAACTGCTCGGATCTCGATCCGGTCTAACCAGTCAGTTCCTGATCGATTCAACAGTTTTCAAGTGGTTTTCAATTGAGTGGTTATTGGCAGCGGACTAGACCGTTTTGATCGTCAGTTTTTTATTAGACCGATTTGACCGGCCAGTCCAGTTCAGTTTTTAGAACCATGGTGTTGAGTGTGAATGTGTGTGTGAGTTGTATGACAAAAAAAAACATTTCAAATTTTGATCTCCTTTAATAAATTCTATAAACTAAGTTAGGTTGGTTTGCGACAAACCAATAAATGGAACTCCAATCCGCGATAGATTTATTCTTGACCTGCTGAATTAGGATATACGTAGAAAACCAAAAAATTAAAAAAATATTCTATAATTTTCTCATGGAGTTTGTCTGAATGTAAAATTTTCCCAAACCTCTAAGATAATTTTCTATAATTTTCCCGTGGTTGACCTATCGAGAGTTCTTATAATGATTGTATATAAAAGAATAATCAGCCTCACCTGATGTAATGACAAAAAAATTGTTAATTCACTTGTTTGCTTAATTAAGTATTAAAAATTTAAATATCGCATTGTATAAGTGGATTTTTTATTTAAATAAATAAAAAAATACATTAATTACCGAAATAGATAATTTTAAAAATATTTACCGTTTTATGTTTCTCAGTCATATCTCGTTTATACTGTAAATGAGATGACATTCCATGTATCTGGTTTACAGTGTAAACGAGATATGACACGTCAGCCGCGTCGTGCTATCTCGTTTACAGTGTAAATGAGATAGACCCTTATCTCGTTTACACTGTAAACGAGATAAGGCTGAACCGCGCCTATAAATATATGTCATTTACAGACATTTGCTGGACTCCACTTTGCCCTAATCAAACTCTTTCTCCCCTCTTTTAACCTTTTCATTCCATATCTGAGTCTGAGACGGTGATGGCACGCCAGGCGGGAAACGACGGTGACATCAACAGACTAAACGATACTTCACATTATGCTGGGGTGGCCGACTTTGAGGTTACTTGCGTTATGTTCAGTTAATCTAAGTATGTGCATATTGCTAGGGTAGTCTCGTAGTGACAAACACTGAGTAAGATGCTTTAGGGTTATGACTGTATGATGAATTTAGAACAATATTTGCTTGTCTAAGATTGGTATAACTTAATTAGGATGTGCTTACCGACATAAGTAAGTTAGAGACAGAGGTAGAGTAGACACATGGTATTATGTTACTAAGTAGGAGTAGTACTTTGTTCCTTAGTAGAGTAGAAAAATGTATTATTATGTATGTATAGATTAAAAATTTATTTTTCATTCCGCAGATGCCTCGCCTTCTATTGCCCCGGCGAGTCAGCCATACCCTTCCTCCACCCAACGCCATTGTCCCGTATCTGGTTGAGGCCAGATTCGGCGACATGGTGCCGCTCAGGGACTTCACATTTGACAATTCCCTGATTTCGACACTCCTGGAGCGATGGCATCCGGAGACGCACATGTTTCATCTTCCGTGGGGTGAGGTCACTATCACCCTGCAGGACGTGGCGTTCCACCTCGGCCTGCGTGCACATGGGAACCCCGTTAGGGGTGCCTTCGTGGCTTCGGTCGGTGGTACGGCACTGAGACGTGGGAGATGGTGGAGTAAGTTCTTGGTGCCAGGCCACCGGTGGCGGCACAGCAGGCGGAGCAGAGGAAGGAGTCCTTCACGCTGAAGCTGATCTGGTTGTGTGATCGTGTACGACAGATTTTCCCCACCGACAATCCTGAGACCCTTCGACAGTATGCGCGATGCTACATTATGTTACTGATCAGAGGGTATCTGCTAACAGACAAGTCTAACAACCTGGTGCACCTACGGTGGATACCGCTTCTCCGGGACTTCGAGGAGTGCAGGGTGATATCATGGGGCTCTGCTGTGCTGGCTTAGATTTACTAGTCACTCTGTTTGGCGGCACAGCGGGGAGTCACGGGTATCACCCGTTGCACTCCACTGCTGATGAGTTCGATTTACCAGAGATTTTTTCAGTGGTATCTACCAGATAGAAGAGTCTACCAGTACCCGCTAGCTGCTAGGTATCGAAATATTAATTTTTCGTTTCATGTTAAACTTTGCTGTTAATTTGCATTGTTTGTAACTTAAGAAGTTGTATATGTCTTTGTTTCTTTCAGATTGGTTGGATTGCAGCAGCAGAGTATATGTCTTTGTTAATTTTACGCATTTTCTTCCTGATTTTGTGCTATGATTAGAAACATATTTCTTTGGTCTTAATTTAGCTAATTTTAATCCTCTCTTATTATCATTCGATGCCTTGATATGTGTGTTAAGTGTTTCTAGGGTTTATAGGACAGGAATGGCTTAGAGGATGGAGAGAAAGCATGCAAAAGTGGAAAGAATACAAGAAATTGAAGGAATTACTAAAGCTGTCAGCCTGACCTCTTCGCATTCAATCAATCATAACTTCAGCTACAAAGGTACAAATGAAGCAGTTCTAGTTGCGTTGGAAAGCTAACATTCGGAGCTTCGCAACGACATATAATTTGACATAGTTGCCTGGCTGTTGGGTGACGCGCATGTGTGAAGCACGCATAAGCGTGGATTGTGCCGCAAACAAGTGACGCGTACGCGTGGGCGACGCATACATGTGACAGAGCCGCGATCTCTACGTATCAGAAATCGCCCCAGCAATTTCTGGGCTGTTTTTGACCCAGTTTTTGGCCCAGAAAACACAGATTAGAGGGTATAGAGTGGGGGAATCCATTTAATCATCATTCACATCTCATTATTCATAAATTTAGGTTTTAGATATAGTTTGTAGGGAGAGAGGCTCTCTCCTCTCTCTTAGGTTTTAGGATTTAGGATTTCTCTTCTACTTTTAATTCTTCTAGTACTCTAGTTTATTGATTTTCCCCTGTTGATTATCTGATGTTGCTACTTGGTTTATGAATTCTCATGTTAGATTTGATTTCTCTATTTAATGCAATTTGAGGTATTTCATATTGATGATTTCAATTTAGCTTTTTACACTCTTAGCTTTGGTTGAGTAATTGGAGATGTTTAAGTTGTCAAACTCCTTTGTTGATTGATAATTGTTGTGTTTGCTAGTTGATTTGAATTCCAATAACTCTAGTCTTTCCTTAAGAATTGACTAGGATTTGAGGAATCAAATTGATTTATCCACTTGACATACCTTCATAGTTAGAGGTTGCCGAAGTGGGAGCAACGAACAATTCTCATCACCATTGATAAGGATAACTAGGATAGGACATCCAGTTCTCATACCTTGCCAAGAGCTTTTCTAGTTATTAGTCTACTTCTTTTACCATTTACATTCCTTGTTAAACCCTTTCAAAAACCCAAAAAGATACTTTTCTCATAACCAATAATAAACACACCTCCGTGCAATTCTTTGAGAGACGATCTGAGATTTAAATACTTCGGTTATCAATTTTACTAGGGGTTTGTTACTTGTTACAACCAAACTTTTGCACGAAAGGATTCTTTGTCGGTTTAGAAGCTATACTTTTAACGAGGATTTATTTGTGAAATTCTAGACCGCAAGGAATCCGTTTGTCAGCCGACCGGTGAGTACTACGACTGGTGGCATGGGGCCTGCCGTGTGAGACATCTATCTGGGCAGGAGGTTTTGGAGGACCCCAGGCTGGTGGAGTTGCCCCCCGATGTCCAGCTCACTGCCAGTCAGTCGCGGGACAATCTGACCCTTTCGAGGGGCGTGCCATATCGGAGGAGACATGCGAGGGAGGTCAGAGAGGACACTCGCCAACCAGCACAGAGGGAGCGGGGCCAGAGAGAGCGTCACCCAGGTAAGCCCGTCTAGAGGGAAAGGGTCAGGCCTCGACGGGCTAGGGGAGACGCAGACTCGGAGGAGGAGGCGGAGTTCGACCATCACGAGAACGGTGGAGATGCACCTGTTCACGGACTCGTTCCATCTACAGCACCGACTCATGCTCCTCCTCCCCCTCCCTCTTTGAGAATCGGCATCCAGCAGTGAGCTGTGACTGCGCCTCTCTACCCTTCGTGACGAATAACTTCTATAATCTCTTGTATGTGATACGCACAATGGTAGATATCGGCAAGTACCAGGTGCCCTTCAACATTGCATTGATTCACTCGGATAGATTTGTCGTCATGTGGCCAAACCGACGCCCGCCGTCACAATGTTGTAGCCAAATATCCTTCCTGAAATAACTAGCCCAGTCAACCATGGTAGGCGAGACTCTTCTCAACGCATCCATGTACCACTCGTAACCGGCCTTGCTTGGACTATAAGCAGCATTAATGAGGTACCTCTTGCCGTCGGCTGACTTGAACCGTGTCATGAAATTCGCCGCCATGTGTCTTATGCAGTAAGCATGGTAGGCTCTAGGGGGAGACCAACCACTATCATTGACACAAAGCGCTGCCTTAATAGCTTGAGATCTATCGAAGATAACCAGCAGGTCGTCTTGTGGGGTGATGTGGCGTCTCAGATTAGTGAGGAAGAACGACCATGACTCGGTACTCTCGGACTCCACAATGGCAAAGGCAATAGGCAGGATGTTGCTATTCCCATCTTGTACAACCGCAATAAGCAACAACCACCATACCTTCCATACAGATGAGTACCATCCACAGAGACAAAGGGCTTGCAATGCTTGAAGGCTTCTACACATGAAGGGAAAGACCAAAATACCTTGTCAAACATACTGCAGTCACGTACAAGAAGGTGTCCATCGTAGAATGATTTGACGCGAAGGTCACAAAGGTACCAGGAAGACAGCTTTGTAGTGCGTGAAGCAACTTGGGAACCTTATTGTACAACTCCTCCCAATCCCCATAGATTTGTGCAATTGCCTTCTACTTGGCCATCCACACCTTTCTGTAGGATGGTTTGAAGTGATAGCTGATGACAGGTCATCATATACCCATTTTTCAAGCTAATTTCACTTGTTTTATTAGTCTTTATGCACTTTCTTGCATCCTAAGTAAGTGATTTGGAATGAAAATGCATAACTTCTTTAAATCAAGCAACTACCATTAAATTGATGCTAAATAATGAGGTTTGAGCAAGAATTAATTGATTTTTAATGAATTATAAACCTTATGAGTTTAGAGATACTTTGATTGGTTGCTTTGGTTTCTTGTAGATGAAGAAAGGAAGAAAAAAAGAAAAACGTGGCTTAAGAAAGCGTGGCCCAAGGAAAAACGAATATGGCGCATAGAAGGAGGAAGCAAACATTGCTCTCCACAAGGGCACACTGCCCTCCAGGAGAGCAACATAATGAGCCAAACCTTGAAAAGCATCACTGCCCTGCCCACAACAAGGGCGGAGCACAATTTGATGCCAAGGACCAAAGGAAGCAAAAACTCTGCCCTGCCCTCCTCAAGAGCAATATCGGACTTCATCCAAGAATAAATTCAAAAGAAATTGATTCATGATGCTTCCTATGAGTTTCGAACCCAAGGACAAAGAGGAAAGGAGTAGCGCTCAAGCACAATGAAAATAAGCAGAAATTGGCTTGCATTCAATCTCCCAGGATCGAACACGGCACCATGAGGAAGCAAGGAACTAAGCATTACTTTGGTGCCAAGAAAACCAAAGAAAACGAAGCAGCGTATGCCTCCACCAAGTTTCGAACTTGGAATCTCACCTTTTGGCAATATTGCCCTGCCCTCCGCAAGGGCAGGGCAGCATTTTGTGTTGCATGGCCAGCGCACAAGATTGGCACGCACCAAGGGAGTCTCGGCCAGCAGCAGCGCGCACGGGCAGCACTTGGCGCACCATGGCAACTCTGCCCTGCCCTCCACAAGGGTAGGGCAGCATCGTGATGCATCACACACACCAACCTCGCACGCAATGAGCCGCACGCACCATTTCCTGCTCTGCCCTCCACAAGGGCAGGGCAGCCTCCTGGAAGTTACTTTCTCATGGGCTGAAAATTGGATTAAAAATCAAATTTAATTCATTTCTTCACCAAATCAAAAGCCCATCCAAATGCCAAAATCCAAGAATAGAAAGTGTATAAATAGGAGATAGTTTGATGTAATTAGGACCTTCTCTTTACTTTGGATTTTAGAACCTTCTTTTGATTTTTGAACTTTTACATTTTTGAGACTTCATTGAGAGCTTTGAACTGAGATCTGAGAGAATTGGGAAGGAGAATTGATCTCTCTTCTTCCTTGTTCTTACTTGAGCATTTTTACTTTTCTTGTTTGAGTCTTGGGTGTAAAGAATTGAGGAATTTCTGTCTCAATCTCCATTCAAGATCTCTTTAATTTCCTTTCTGCATAATTGAGTTCAATTCCATTTCCTTCACTGCTGCAATCTTTAATTTCTTGTTAATTGCTTTGTGAACTTGGATCTGGGAAGGGCAATTGAGATCTAGACTCTACTATCTAGTCTCTGAATCCCTGAGATCTAATTCTCTTTTCGGTTCTTCTGCTGAACCATTACATTTTCACTTTCTGTTTGAATCTTAGTTACTTTCAATTCATCTTCTGCTTTATTAATTGCTGTAATTAAATTTCCCTTGCTTAATTTCTGAATTCCCCCAGTCCTCAAATCCCTTTTCCATTTGAGCAATTTATATTTCTTGCACTTTAAGTTACTGCAGTTTACATTTCTTGCACTTTAAGTTTCAGTCATTTAATTTCTTGTTCTTTAAGATTCAGCTCTTTTACTTTCAGTTCTCTTTAATTTCTGCAATTCATCCCTCTCCCTTTACATTTTCTGCTATTTACTTACTGTTGGATACAAAATCACTCAGCCAATACTTGATTCGCTTGACTAAATCAACCACTGAACTAAAATTGCTCAATCCTTCAATCCCTGTGGGATCGACCTCACTCCCGTGAGTTTTATTACTTGATGCGACCCGGTACACTTGCCGATGAGTTTTGTGTTGGATCGTTTTCCACACATCAATAGCTCGCTTGGAACGCACCTTGCAAAACTAAAATGCTGACAGAGGGGTTGGATTGAATCAACGGTAAGATGACCCGGCATATCAGACTGATGTCTAGCTGATGATGCTACTCTTGAGACATGGTGGGTGCTAGACAGCTATGTACTCCACCAACCCTCCGAACCTCCCTGAACACAACAACACAGGATTCCTTTAGGCACTTTGTACACCTACTAAGTATATCATAATGAAGTATTGAAAGGCACACATAAACTTAATATTACCAGTATCCGAGGTTTTGTCGAAGAGCCACACGGAGGCTCCATTGACACCCATTATCAGCTTGACGGCACTGCACATGGTACTTTAACTGGTCTGATTCAATCACTCGGTACTCCACACTCCTCCGAATACTGTAGTTCTTCACACATTGAAGCATTGCCTCTCGGCTTCTAAACTTGTGTCCGACCCGAAACTCTACACTACCGTCTAGGTTGTAATCCTCTTCACCCGTGTCGAGAAACGGAGTCCTCTTGTGCATGGCGTCCAAATTCAAACTGTGATAGTGAGACGGAACCGCCGAAAGCGCCAGTATCACTAGAGGGGGAGGCAGGACATGGCGGGGGGCAGTCGGAACAGGTGTCTCCGGAACACACTCATTCTCATCCTCACCATCAGACGATTCGCTATCACTACTGTCCGCCACGTAATCCTCATCCGACTCCTCCTCACCCTCCTCCGCCTCATCCACTGGAACGGCGACATGAATGGGCGGTGGTGCGAGAGGTCGGTCGTCCTGCACATAGGTTGACTGTACAGAAAGACCACCGCCACTGTGCCCCACCTCTGCAGATAGCTCCATTATTTGCTCCACCATGATCCTCCCATGTATATTGAACATCACTCGCACATGCTCGTCCCCTTGAAGTCGGAATAGTCGAAATCGAAACACTCCATTTCCCATGGGAGCTAGTAACCTATACACCACCCTTCCGATTTCTCTCGCCACTGTACCTCCAAGCTTGCTCAGTATCAAACTCTTCAAATCCGACAATGTATTTACACGTTGAGTGCGAAACAATATCGGATCCTCGCACTCAAATGTGACCCCGTTGTCGCCGTTAAACATGCGACAATTGGGATACACAAGTACAACTATGTAAGGATTATTACTGGCCATGCTTTGTATTTGTGAGAAATATGATATGAAAAGTTTGTGAAGAATACATAGAATTACACATCCTTTTATAGTTTGTGGGACACAACTCATTGTATCTTGTTTACAATGTAAATGAGATGAGTATTCCATCTATCTCGTTTACACTGTAAACGAGATACATGGAATGTCATCTCGTTTACAGTGTAAACAAGATATGACTGGGGAACACAAAATGGTAAATATTTTTAAAATTATTTATTTCAGTAATTAATGCATTTTTTATTTATTTAAATAAAAAACCCTTGTATAAGTAGCAATTTATTGTTCAACAACAAACTTTTAAATGGAACTCAATTTAACCAAATTGGGTTGGACGAATGGTAAGCTCACTCGTCCGCTTAAGCAAGTGTTGGGAGTTCGAATCTTGCCTTGTGCATGCAGCAATCCATTGGCCAGCGATAAACCCTTAAATGAAGTTCAGATCCACGATGAATTAATTCTTGGCTTGTCGGGTTAGAAAATACCGTGAAAAACCCAAAAAAAAAATAAAACTCAAATTCATAGCGAATTAATACTTGACTAGTTGAAAGCATACTATCAATAAATTACAACTTTGATATTAGATTTGCCGTATTCATTTTCAGGTATCATCGATACAAATAAAAATATCATGCATGGTACCATTTTTAGTGCACACTAGTAGCCAACAATGCCTTATGTGGCAGAGGCGGAGCTTTATAAAGATAATGGGGCCATGACCACCCCCATAAAAAAATTAATAATTTTTGTTTAAAAAAAATAAAGTTAATTTATTTAATTAAATTGATATTTTTTCATCTTATTTATTTGGGTTCAATACTCGTCTTTACTATTTACTTATTTTTGTGTGTTAAAATTCTTCACCATTTATTTATTTTTGTATGTTCGTTAAAATTGAAATAAAAAGATTCTCTCTAATTTTCTTATATATTTTTATTTTATATATTATTTTAATTTTAAACTAATGATAACATAGCTAGTAGAAATACCAATTATTAATAAAAAATTTATTATTTTATTTTTAAATCAACATTGTTACTTAAATGTTATTGAAGTAATAGTAGTATTGTTTACATTAATAAATTTGAATATTTTATTTGTTGAAAAGTTAAAATTGTATTTTGTTGCAATATATTATATTTGATTGTAATAAAAATAACAATAAAAATAAATAGTATTGAGATTTTTGAGAAATAGATACGTCAAAGATAAAATTAATTGTTTAAAATGTCAAGTCACCAAAAAAATTATTTAAAATGTCAAAAATTAACTTATAAATTATAATTGATTTTGTATAATTTAAAAAAACTATTTTTAAAAAGAAAAACAAATAGTTTTTAGATTAAAAAAATGATTTTTATGTGAAAAATCGTTTTTTCGTACAAAACTCAGTTATTTTTTAAAAACAATTTATTAACTTTATAATCAGTTAATAGTTAATTTTATTATTTAAAATTAGTTTAGTTTATTAACCTAAATCAAATTTTTTGTTAATCAGTAAAAGTATGCTAAGTTCAATCAGTTTCTGTTAACTAAAATATCTATCATTAAAGATATACAATGTGGTTATTTTGTTTAATTAGGATTATGTGTTTAGGTTTTATCTTTTGTCATACGATTGTGATCACTTTTAGTTAGGATTCTAACTAATTTATTTATATATAATGATCTCTAACATAATTCATATTTGAGTTCAGTCAGTCTTTCATTCAAAAGGTTTTTATAGTATCATAACATTTTAATTTCATGGTTAACGCTAAATTTTACACCATACATGGTGTATTTTATGAGAAACTCCAACGTCTCTTTCAATATTCCCTGCCCCAATAAGTACGTATGAGATATGAGGCACACATATTGGTGCTCGGACTTAGCTTCTAAGATTCTCCGTGCATGGTCTCTTTGGTCATCCTTAAAACAAAATTGCATGAAAAAGGTAAAATCTTGTGATAAATGTCAGAAACACTTTAATGTAATTCACAACCCAGTCAAGTTATTGCATACATCTAAAAGTGGAGTTTAGATATTCTTGGTCATTTTCCATCTGCTCTAAGATAGGTAAAATTGACTATTTTTCAAAATAAATTGAAGCTCATATTTTGACTAAAATACATGCTCAAAAAGTTCAATGTTTAGTTTGGAAGAACACGATCTATCGTTTTGGTCTATCTAAGGATATTATTATTGATAGTGGTAGATAATTACTGATTTAACTTTTGCATATTTTTTTTTATAGAATTTTAGTGTTGTTCATTATTTCTCTTTTGTACAGCATCCTCGAACTAGTGGCATTGCTGAGGCTACTAATAAAATTCTTTTAGCTGGCCTACATAAAAAATTAGATGATATTCTTGTGTGAGTTGTCTAGATATAACTCGTCTTCCTTTCAGTTGGCTCCAAACTTTTATTCTCAATTTCGAGCTGGTGGTTTGAATGTCCGAACTTTTCGTCCAGAGAGTATATTTTTTTGTGGAGAGAACAAAGGGGGAGTGTACCTATAAAAGGCATTTCGATACTTAAGTTAGTATTGTGTATGTTCGTCTTAGTTCTGCTAAAGATAAAACAACTTATTTTTTTTTTTATATGTGAGATGAAGCAGAGCAGTTACGATTTTAACAATAATTTTCATTGAAGGATAGTAATATCATGTCAGATCATTACAATACTTATTTTTGATGTGTGGATCCGAATTATAACGTTTGAATAAGTCATAATGTGTAGAGCCGAGCTATAATGTATAAAGTCAATTTATGGCTTTTTATCTAGGTTCTAACGGTCATATCATAACTCCCAAGTTTGGTCTGATGATGTTTTAATAGAGTAGGTTGAGCTTTTGATGAGTTATAGCTCAGCTAATGTGATGGTTATGGAGCCCCCAATTCAACATGCTTTATTAAAAATGAGAAATAGAAACTATAAATGATTAAAAATAAAAGCAGTTAAATAGAGAAAAAACATTTAATGTTTATTAAAAATTATGTTTTACTTTTCCAGTTACCAATGTGATCTGGGCTGTTGGTGGAACTGGATTTATTGGCTGTGATTTTTGAGATGGAACTGAAATGGTTCCATTAACTTGCATGTAGTTACCTTTGGAATTCAAATAGTTTGCATCATTTTTACATTCAATCATCCGAAATGACATGAGTAAAAGGGGCAAGTTCCTTTCATCTGTGTAGTTTGTCTTCTCCTTCTTTTTCTTTTTGTTCTCTACTTCGTTGCTTCTGTATGGAATTGTGATGGATAAAGAAAAGGGAAAGCAAGTATAGAAATCGATAGAAGATGGTACATATGAGTGGGTCAGTAAGGATGTGAAGATACGAAGTTCACTTTTTGTTGATAAAGAGAGTGTGAGTCGGATAGATGTGGGTAAGATTGTGAGGTTAGGTTCTGGGGTGCGTATTGAGTTGCTGTCATGTTCTAGGGCCGAGATAGTGTTCCATAGAAGAAATGACTTTGAATTATTCTACATGCATAGCTGTGTCTTGGAAGAGTTTCGAGTTAAGCTGCCGTTCACGGGGTTTGAGTGTGACATTTTGAAGCAGTTAAACTGTGTTCCGTCGCAACTTCATTCAAATGGTTGGGGGTGTTTGCGTTGTTTTGAGATATTGATGGAGTATTTGGATGTTAAACCTTTCTTGGAGTTATTTTTTTCTATGTTTCAGGCGAAAGGGGTGTGGAAGGGGGGTTGGGTGAATTTAAACAGTACGTCGGGCATTTCAGTATTTAAATTGTATAATTCATCCTTTAAAGATTTCAAGGAGATGTTTTTAAAGGTTAGGCCGGCCGAGGGTGTTTTTCCCTTTTATTTGGATGAAAAATTGGGCGAGAAACTTCCTTTGTTCTGGTGCTCCAAGCCTCAGCAGATTTTAGGTCCGGAGGGAATTTTTCCCAAAAATAAATGTATAATTGAATATTTGATTGAGGCTATTGACAGGAAAGATTTGATATCTGTATTTGATTTGTTGCCTTGGAAAGATGATAGGTAATCTGTGATTGATTATCTGGGTAAGAACTTTATGAAATAAGAAACTAAAGGTTCTATATGTATGGATTTATTGACGTTTGTTTGTTGATTTTGTAGGTGGTAATTATCTTAGAGTGTTTGCGGCGAGCATAAGGTCTCAGTTTAAGAGTAAGAATTCGGAGAAGGAGGGTTCATCATCTAACCCTGATAAAGGAGGTGTGGGGGAGAAGTTCATCAACCTCAACCTCGGCGGAAGAAGATTATTTTTAAGAAGAGGAAATCGGATCATATAGATCTTGAGCTGTCCGAGGATTTGACTGAGAAGGGTAGGAATATACCATTATAAAAGCTTAATCCGTTTGTTGACAACCAGAAGAAATTTCATGGATTTGCCGAGGATATTGATGGATCCTCAGTATGGAGTAAGGGATTTCCTATTATGGTGATTCCAGATGACATATGTCAGAGTTCGGCTGATGTGACCATGGCTAATGAAGCTGGGAATGTAGCTATTGATCAGTATATACAGGTATGACTTATATTTGCTTTGAAGAAAACTAAAATCTCTGATTTGGAGAGTAGGTTGCTGAAAAAAGAGGAAGAAGTGAAGCTAATGGGAGAGAAATATGAGAAAGAAGCTGAGCTGTTAAAGAAAAAAGAAGAAGAATTGGTGAGTACGAAGGATCAGGTAATAATTAGTGTTACCGTTAAGTTGAAAGATTTTGAGAAAAATAAGCAAGCAGAAATACTAGATGCTTTTGTGGTGGGATTCGAGCGGTGCTGTCACTCAAGCTAAAATTTTGGCCCCAGATCAAGATTTCTATTTGATGGAGCCAGCAAAGATTGTACGTGATGGAGCTTTAGTTGATGATGAAGAAGCTGCTGAAGACAGAGATGATAATCTAGGTCAATGATTGTAGTGTTTGTGATTTGATCTTTTATTTTTCTGATAGTGTTTCAAAATACTGATGTTGGTCAAGTATAGTGGCTTTGTGATTGTTTATGATATACATTATATTTTGTGATTTGATAAGTATTTTCCTTTTGAGATTTGAATGTTGTGTATTGACTAGATTGAAAATGTAGGTAAGGATTTTGTTTCTCTTGGTAGAGTATGTTGTAAGAATTTTGATTGACAGCTATCAGTTACGATAGTTTGATTTTAATTCCAAAAATGTTAACATTAATAGATAGGATTGTAATGTGTGTCTGAGCATTGGTTTGATAGTAATTGTATGACGCAAGTCATTTGGATGGTTATATCTCGGCGAGATATAAGTCGGAATATGGAAGGGAACATAAAATCAATAGATAACATTCATGTGATAATAAATGAGTATATAATATTTGTTCGACCATTGCTTACAAAAGTGCAGGTAGGCTTGCCTCGTTAAAATCTCTCTAAGAAAAATACTTTTCTGGAAAAAATTTTGTGAGTAGGAAAAAGAGTACAAACCTGTCCCTGACTTTTAACTATAATAAAGTTTTAAAGATGATATATTCCAAGTGTTAGGTAAAGGGATACCATCATTGCAAATGGTATGCACCGTTTCCTAAGATTTCGATAACTTGGAAGGAACCTTCCCAATTTGCAGCTAACTTTTTATGGCTTGGAGGTCTTCTTGCTTGTTCCGTCTTTCTAAGCACTAGGATATTGATTTTAAAAGATCAGTGATTGAATTTTTGATTATATTGCCAAGCTATGAGCTGTTGCATAGCCCAGTGATGCAGATCTGTGATGCTTCGGATTTCTTCTATGGTATCCAGCTCGAATTGTCGATCTTAATCTTGTAACTGAGCATTTGTGAATTGAGTTCGGAGAGAGGATTGAGAAACCTCCAAAGGTATCATGGCTTCAGAGCCATACACTAATCTGAAGGGTGTTCCCTTTATTGTTGAATGTGTGGTGGTGTTATATTCTCATATGATTTCTGGTATTAGTTCGGGCCAGAGACCTTTGACATCGTTGAATCTTTTCCTTAAGGCATGTAAGATGACCTTGTTTGCTGCTTCTGCTAAGCTGTTTGTTTGTGGGTGTTCCATGGAAGAAAAGTGTTCTGCTATTTTTAAATTCTGCAAAATAGAGGTAAATTTTTAATCGACAAACTGGCGACCATTGTCAGTGATGATGTGCTGGGGTATACCAAATCTACAGATAATATGTGATGGTGTTTTTATGGAAAAATGAATTTTCCAAACACATAGATCTAACCGGCAAGTGTACCGGGTCGCATCAAGTAATAAAACTCACGGGAGTGAGGTTGATCCCACAGGGATTGAAGGATTGAGCAATTTTAGTTCAGTGGTTGATTTAGTCAAGCGAATCAAGTATTGGTTGAGTGATTTTGTATCCAACGTCAGTAAATAGCAGAAAATGTAAAGGGAGAGGGATGAGTTGCAGAAATTAAAGGGAACTGAAATTAAAGAGGCTGAATCTTAAAGTGCAAGTAATTAAATGACTGAAACATAAAGTGCAAGAAATATAAATTACAGTAACTTAAAGTGCAAGAAATATAAATTGCCTGAATGGAAAGAGGGATTTGAGGACTGGGAGCTCAGAATTTAAGCAAGGGAAATTAAATTGCAACAATTATCAAAGTAAGAAATGATTTGAATTCAACTAGATATCAAACAGAAAATAGAAATTAAATTGCAACAGTGGTTCAACAGAAGAACCAAAAGGAAAGTTGGATCTCAGGACTCCAGAGACTAGATAGCAACGTCTAGATCTCAATTGCCTTCCCAGATCCAAGTTCACAAAGCAATTAAAGAGAAATTGAAGATTGAAGCAGCAAAGGAAATTGAATTCAACTCAATTATGCAGTAGGAAAATCAAAGAGATCTTGAATGGAGATTGAGACAGAAATTCCTCAATTCTTCACACCCAAGACTCAAACAAGAAAAGTAAAAAGTGCTCAAGCAAGAACAAGGAAGAAGAGAGATCAATTCTCCTCCCCAATTCTCTAAGATCTCAGTTCCAAGCTCCCAAAGAAAATGAAGTTTCAGAATGTAAAAATTCAAAATCAAAAGAAAGGTCCTAATTACATCAAACTATCTCCTATTTATACACTTTCTATTCTTGGATTTTTGGAATTTGGATGGGCTTTTGATTTGGTGAAGAAATCAATTAAATTGGATTTTTAATCCAATTTTTCAGCCCATGTGAAAGTAGCTTCCAGGAGGCTGCCCTGCCCTTGTGGAGGGCAGAGCAGGAATTGGTGCATGCGGCCTCATTGCGTGCATGCTTGGTGCGTGTGATGCGTCAAGATGCTGCCCTGCCCTTGTGGAGGGCAGGGCAGTGTTGCCATGGTGCGCCAAGTGCTGCCCGTGCGTGCGTGCTGCTGGCCGAGTGCTCAACCCGTGCGTCCATTTTGTGCGCCTGCCATGCACCAAGAAATGCTGCCATGCCCTTGTGGAGGGCAGGACAATGTTGCCAATGGTTGAAGTCCCAAGTTCGAAACTTGGTGGAGGCACATGCTGCTCCTTTTTCCTTTGTTTTCTTGGCACCAAAGTAACGCCTAGTGCCTTGCTTCCTCATGGTGCCGTGTTCGATTCTTGGAGATTGAAAGCAAGCCAATTTTTGCTTGTTTTCCTTGTGTTTGAGCACTACTCCTTTCCTCCTTGTTCTTGGGTTCGAAACCCATAGGAAACACTAGGAAGCAATTTCCTTTGAATTATTTTTCATGAAAGCCTGATATTGCTCTTGAGGAGGGCAGGGCAGTGATGCTTTTAAAGGCTTGGTTCATTATGCTGCTCTCCTGGAGGGCAGTGTGCTCTCGTGGAGGGCAGTGTTTGCTTCCTCTTTCTATGTTGCACCACACTTCTCCTCTCTTGGCCACACTTCTTAAGCCACGCTTTTCTTCTTTTCTTCCTTTCTTCACCTACAAGAAACCAAAACAACCAATCAAAGTATCTCTAAACTCATAAGGTTTATATTTCATTAAAAATCAATTAATTTTAGCTCAAACCTCATGATTTAGCATCAATTTAATGGTGGTTGTTTGGTTTAAAGAAGTTATGGATTTTCATTCCAAATCACTTACTTAGGATGCAAGAAAGTGCATAAAGACTAATGAAACAAGTGAATTTAGCTTGAAAAATGGGTATATGATGACTTGTCATCACAACACCAAACTTAAATCTTGCTTGTCCCCAAGCAAGCATCAAAAATAAGAGAAAATGAAATGAACAAGAAGAGAAAACATATCCTTATTAGGCATATAGCAGAATTTGATTCATGGAGTTTTTATGCAGACAATGATAACTCAGTTATTGTTTGCTGTTACACAATATACACTTTTCCTCAAAGGCTTACTAAACTTGCTGTTATAAGGTTCACTCTTTACTTGCTCCCTTTCTAACTTTTCTTTTCTCATTTTGCTTAACAAGCTTATTATTTTTTGAAGGCTTGGTGTCAAATGTTGTAGTAGCTTTTGGCTTTATTTTTACTCAACATCTCTCCACCACAGACACATGGCTCACTATTTCCTCCTAGGATCATTGATGCCCAGCATCTCTTTGGATAACTAAATGTTCTGTATCTAGGTTGCTCTTTATTATGGACTTTCAATTGGCCATCCCAAATCAGTTGATCTAAGTGACCGGATTTTGAAATACCCCTCAGAATTTACTTGTCCAAGCATATCCTAGTACAAGAACACCACAGGCATGTGTCCTAGGGTCCAAGCTATTAGTGTCCAGCCTTTATTCTTTGTTTTTCTTGCCACATTGGCTTTTTCTTTTTCCTTTTCTTTCTGTTTTATTTTTGTTCTCAAGGGATTTTTCTTTATTGATAGGAACCTTTATGACAGCAAGCTAGCTCACACTTCAATGAAAATGACATTATGCAGCAATTATTTCATGAGTTATACATTTGATCAAACACATTCACCACCATTAATTTCCATTCTAACTTATGCAACATTGGATATTTACTTTCCAATTCAAATAATTCTCTTTTATTCAAGCATATGGGAAACAAAACAAAATTTAGCTAAGTGATGAATGACAAGCATTATGCAGATTATCATACTTAATCAAACAACTTCACTTGCAACTAGATGAACACTTTAGCAAGATATACAAGAATTTCTGAATTAAAACATTTCACAACAACAAGGATTAAGTTTAGATACAACCTTTGAAGTTGCAGCCCTTTGATTCTTCCTTCTATTCTCTTTGAGTTAAGATGCACAATATCTTCAATTGTTGACTCATGTCCTGCATAATTCTCAAAGTTGCTTGCTTCTCAAGCCCTTAAGTGCATGGTTAGTATGCATAAATTTAGTGTGGCTCTTGGATTTATTTTGGTGTGAGAACACCAAACCTAATTACTTGCCACTGCCTCTGATGCAACAGGTTAACCATATGTGAAACCTTGTGTCCTTGCTAAAGGTTATGGAATTTAAAACTAGAAAGTAGTTGAGTAGTTGAATAATCTGTCTGATTGCTTGGAGCCAGTATTGTGCAGGAAGTGAGAATGTGCTTTTAAATGAGATTTTGGTGGAACACCAAACTTAGAATCCTTCATTCTCCCTTAAATTATTTTGGTGTGCAACACCAAACTTAGCTCCTTGTAATGCATACCAATTATTCAACATTTTTATTGAAAAAGCTATGAAAAGAAAACTACCTCAGGTTGGGTTGCCTCCCAACAAGCGCTTCTTTATTGTCACTAGCTTGACATCTTTCATTTTTATTTCATGGAGGCTGAAAATCATAGTGCCTCAGTTTTTCTCCTCTTACTGTGAACTTCCTTCCAGTCTCCTCTTTGATGATCTCTAGGTGTTCAAGTGAAAGGACCTGGTTCACAGTGTAGTATTCAGATGATTGTGGAGACATCTTCATTGGTTGGGTGTTTAACACCACTTTATCCCCTGGTGAAAAGCCTTCAGTAGGGATCTTCTTATTTCTCCATCCTCTTGGCCTCTTCTTCTTTTCTTTCTCAAGAGATACTCCCTGCCTTAGTGGTTCTTTATCTAGGATGTTGAATTTCTCATCTGGGGGTTTTGGATCTAGTTCCTCCTTGACTTCTTTGGTTTGTTGCACCATATCTACTGCTTTCAAGCATGGATTTAGAAGTCTTGGAGTTAACTCATTGACTGCCTCCTTCAAACTTTGATCTCTGGCCTTATCCTTCATAAAATCTTCTTCTTGAATGGGTTCATGCAAGGTTTTAAAAACATGGAATGCTAGATGTTCATCATGCACTCTCAGCAATAATTTCCCTTTTTCCACATCTATCAATGCTCTGCCCGTAGCTAGGAAAGGCCTTCCCAGGATGATGGGAGTGTCAGGGTCCTCTTCTATATTTGAGATAACAAAGTCAGCAGGGAGAAAGAATTTTCCCACTTTTACCAACACATTCTCCACAACTCCCAGTGCTTGCTTAGTGGATTTGTCTGCCATTTGGAGAACTATTTGTGTGGACTTCAGCTCAGAAATTTGAAGTTTCCTCATTAGAGACAAAGGCATCAACTTTATGCTTGCACCGAGGTCACAGAATGACTTCTCAATTATTATGTTTCCTATGGTGCAAGGTATGTAAAAAGTCCCAGGATCATCTTTCTTCTCTGGCAACTCTCTTTGGAGGATAGCACTACATTCCTTTGTCATCTCAATAATTTGTCATTCCTTCAGGGATCTTTTCTTTGTCAGCACTTCCTTCATGAATTTGGCATATAGTGGCATCTGTTCAAGTGCTTCCAAGAAAGGAATATTGATGCTGAGTGTTTTGAATATGTCCAGGAATTTTAAGTATTGCTTATTCTCATTTTCTTTTTAAACCTCTGAGGGTATGGAAGTTTGGGGACACAAGGATTCACTCCTTTCCTCTTCTCTTGTAGTTGTGATTCAAGGGTGTTCTTGTATCCCTTTGAAATTTGTGCATTTTTGGTTTCTTGATCCTCTTTACTTTTTTCCTCTGTCTCTTCTTGTGGAACTTCTCTGTTGTGATTGTCCTGATTGATGGCTTCCTTCTTCATAGTCTTCTCACTTCCCATTGTGATTGCTTTGTACTCCTCCCATTTTGTGGCTTTTCCTTTGTCTCTTGGGTGTTCTTTAGTGACATTGGGGAAGGTATTTGCTCTCTTCTCATCCATTTCTGAAATTTTCTTAGCCATTTGCCCCATGTGTCTCTCAAGGTTTCTGATTGAGGCCTCTTGGTTTTTGAATGCCAGGGCCTGATCTTTCCTTGCAGCTTCCTGATCATGTCTTGCCATGTCTTGATTTTTCATGAGTTTCTCCATCATTTTCTCTAGACTTGAGATTCTTTGAGAGTCTGGATTTGGTTGTGGTTGTGTGAAATGAGATGGTTGTTGTTGGAAGTTGTTTGAATTAATTGTGGAGGTACTTTGTGGGTAGGATGTGGATGTGGAATAGTTGTTCTGGTGGTTTTGTGAGTTATTATGGGGTTGGTGATATGTGTTTTGTGAATTTTTGAATTGGTTAGTATTATTGGATGAATGGTTATGGTTGCTTGTGTTGCTGAGGCTGCCAGAGTTGAAGTCCCTTTGTCCTTGTTTCTGATGCTCACCCCACCTTGAATTAGAATAAGTCTTCCAGGGTGTCTTGTGTGCATCACCATGAAAATGGTGTTGAAATGAACTTGAAGTGTTGTTCATGCATTGCACCTGCTCAGGGCTTTGTTGCTCAAAATTGAATGTCCCAAAACTTTCTTCAGATTGATTCCACCCATGTGAGGTTTGAGATTGGCGTTGTGTGTTTACTGCAACACCTTGCAGTCCATCAATTTTCTTGGCCATCATTTCTTTTTGTTGCTGAAGCTATTGATGCATCTGTTTGTTTTGTGCCAAGAGAACGTCAACACCTTCAAGCTCCAGCACATCCCTTCTCTGGGCTGGTTGGCGTTGTCTTTGATGAGAAAATAAATATTGATTGTTTGCCACCATCTCAATGAGGTTTTGGGCTTCCTCTGCTGTCTTCATTAGCTGCAATGAGCCTCCTGCTGAATGATCTAATGCTTCTTGAGCTTTCTGGGTCAACCCTTCATAGAAGTTTTGGAGTCTATCCCACTCACTAAACATTTCTGGGGGACATTTCCTGATTAAGGCCTTGTATCTCTCCCAGGCATCATACAGCGACTCTCCATCCATTTGAATGAATGTTTGCACCTCTGTTTTCAGCTTGATAATCCTTGGGGGAGGATAGAACTTGGCTAGGAATTTGCTCACTAAGTCTTCCCAATTATTGATGCTTTCTTTGGGAAATGTCTCTAGCCATTGAGTGGCCTTATCCTTCAGAGAGAATGGAAACAGCAGTAGCTTGTAGATGTCTGGATGCACACCACTTCTTTTGACAGTTTCACAAATCCTGAGGAAGATGGATAAGTGTTGGTTTGGATCTTCAAGTGGACTTCCTCCATAGGAGCAATTGTTCTGAACCAGAGTGATAAGTTGAGGCTTCAACTCAAAATTATTTGCATGAACGTTGGGAGTGAGTATGCTACTCCCGCAGTTTCTTGCATTGGGGATAGTGTAAGAGGCCAACACCCTTCTTGCAGGCTGGGTATTGTTGCTCACTCTCTCTTCACGCACCTCAGCCTCCATGACTTGCAAGAATCACAAGCAAACCAAATGAAACATGGACATTCTAATGCTAGAATGTGGTTAGAGGGTTAGGTGACACAATGTGTCAAACAGTTAATGTGCTTAGTTAAAAAGAAAAAAATGCTTAATCTAGACCACCACCTTACTTAATCATTGTCAATCTAATTCAATCCCCGGCAACGGCGCCAAAAACTTGATGGTGTTTTTATGGAAAACGAATTTTCCAAACACATAGATCTAACCGGCAAGTGTACCGGGTCGCATCAAGTAATAAAACTCACGGGAGTGAGGTCGATCCCACAGGGATTGAAGGATTGAGCAATTTTAGTTCAGTGGTTGATTTAGTCAAGCAAATCAAGTATTGGTTGAGTGATTTTGTATCCAACAGTCAGTAAATAGCAGAAAATGTAAAGGGAGAGGGATGAGTTGCAGAAATTAAAGGGAACTGAAATTAAAGAGGCTGAATCTTAAAGTGCAAGTAATTAAATGACTGAAACTTAAAGTGCAAGAAATATAAATTGCAGTAACTTAAAGTGCAAGAAATATAAATTGCTTGAATGGAAAGAGGGATTTGAGGACTGGGAGCTCAGAATTTAAGCAAGGGAAATTAAATTGCAACAATTATCAAAGTAAGAAATGATTTGAAATCAACTAGATATCAAAGAGAAAATAGAAATTAAATTGCAGCAGTGGTTCAACAGAAGAACCAAAAGGAAAGTTGGATCTCAAGACTCCAGAGACTAGATAGCAACGTCTAGATCTCAATTGCCTTCCCAGATCCAAGTTCACAAAGCAATTAAAGAGAAATTGAAGATTGAAGCAGTAAAGGAAATTGAATTCAACTTAATTATGCAGTAGGAAAATCAAAGAGATCTTGAATGGAGATTGAGACAGAAATTCCTCAATTCTTCACACCCAAGACTCAAACAAGAAAAGTAAAAAGTGCTCAAGCAAGAACAAGGAAGAAGAGAGATCAATTCTCCTTCCCAATTCTCTAAGATCTCAGTTCCAAGCTCCCAAAGAAAATGAAGTTTCAGAATGTAAAAATTCAAAATCAAAAGAAAGGTCCTAATTACATCAAACTATCTCCTATTTATATACTTTCTATTCTTGGATTTTTGGAATTTGGATGGGCTTTTGATTTGGTGAAGAAATCAATTAAATTGGATTTTTAATCCAATTTTCAGCCCATGAGAAAGTAGCTTCCAGGAGGCTGCCCTACCCTTGTGGAGGGCAGAGCAGGAATTGGTGCATGCGGCCTCATTGCGTGCATGCTTGGTGCGTGTGATGCGTCAGGATGCTGCCCTGCCCTTGTGGAGAGCAGGGCAGTGTTGCCATGGTGCGCCAAGTGCTGCCCGTGCGTGCGTGCTGCTGGCCGAGTGCTCAACCCGTGCGTCCATTTTGTGCGCCTGCCATGCACCAAGAAATGCTGCCCTGCCCTTGTGGAGAGCAGGGCAATGTTGCCAATGGTTGAAGTCCCAAGTTCGAAACTTGGTGGAGGCACACGCTGCTCCTTTTTCCTTGGTTTTCTTGGCACCTAAGTAACGCCTAGTGCCTTGCTTCCTCATGGTGCCGTGTTCGATTCTTGGAGATTGAAAGCAAGCCAATTTTTTCTTGTTTTCCTTGTGTTTGAGCGCTACTCCTTTCCTCATTGTTCTTGGGTTCGAAACCCATAGGAAACACTAGGAAGCAATTTCCTTTGAATTATTTTTCATGAAAGCCCGATATTGCTCTTGAGGAGGGCAGGGCAGTGATGCTTTTAAAGGCTTGGTTCATTATGCTGCTCTTCTGGAGGGCAGTGTGCTCTCGTGGAGTGCAGTGTTTGCTTCCTCCTTCTATGCTGCACCACACTTCTCCTCTCTTGGCCACACTTCTTAAGCCATGTTTTTCTTCTTTTCTTCCTTTCTTCACCTACAAGAAACCAAAACAACCAATCAAAGTATCTCTAAACTCATAAGGTTTATATTTCATTAAAAATCAATTAATTTTAGCTCAAACCTCATGATTTAGCATCAATTTAATGGTGGTTGTTTGATTTAAAGAAGTTATGCATTTTCATTCCAAATCACTTACTTAGGATGCAAGAAAGTGCATAAAGACTAATGAAACAAGTGAATTTAGCTTGAAAAATGGGTATATGATGACTTGTCATCAATATGCTTCCTAACAAAGGATATCATTTGTTGAGAGGTGATTTTTGCCAAGGGTTGAGCCTCAATCCATTTTGAAAAATAATCAATGGCAACGATTCAAAATTTTACCTGTCCCAGTGCCAATGGGATGGGACCGAGTATATCAAGCCTCTATTGATTGAAAGGCCAATTTACTTCTGAGTGATGTAACTCCTTGGCTAGTATGTGAATGATCAAGGAGTGCTTTTGACAATTAGATCAAGCTTTGACTTTGTTAATGCAATCTTGATTTAAGGTTGGCTAGAAGAATTTTACACAAATTATTTTAGAGGATAGGCTTCAGGCTCCAACATGAGTTCCACAAATGCCTTCGTGTGCCTCTGCTATAGCTATGTCAGCTTCCGACCTAGATAGATATTTCAATAATGGATGAGAAAAACCTCGTCTATATAGAATGTTATTGAAAATAGTGAAGAAAGATGCTTGACGTCGGAATTGCCCAATATTATCGACCCTTTGAGGAATCTTCCCAGTCTTGAGGTACTCTATATAAGGCTTCCGCCAGTCGTCTTCCAGATCGACACTTAAGACCTCAGTTAAATTAATACTTGGTTTAAGCCAAGTAGATTGATGAAGTGAAGAAGCATGTGATTGTGTGCTTACGAGTTTTTGATAAGATATCAGCTCTGTGATTTTCTTCTCGAGGTATGTGGTAAATTTCAAATTTTGAAAAATTAGATATGAGACACTTAACAATAGCTAAGTATTTTGCCAATAAAGGGTCTTTCACTTGGAATAGGTCATTTATCTGTTGTACGGCTAGTAGAGAGTCGCAATATACCTTTAGTTTTGAGACTTGCAGGTTCATTGCTAATCGTAGACCGGCAATCCGAGCTTCATACTCTGTCTGGTTGTTGCTTGCTGATGATTGGATTTTTGACGGTTTAGAATTTCACTAATGAATTCTCGTTGTAAAGTATAGTTTCTAAACCAAACAATAATCCTTTCATACAAAACGTTGTTTGTTACTAGTACAAACCCCTAAAATTTATAAACCGACGTATTGGACCTCGGGTCGTTCTCCCTAGGAATTGTAATGAAGTGTCTTGTTATTGGTTATGAGTTATATTTGGGGTTTTTAAGATTTTAGACAAGAAATATAAATGGCAAAGAAAATAACTAACAACTAGCAAAGCTCTTGGCAAGATATGAGAACTAGAAGTTCTATCCTAGTTATCCTCCTCAATTATGATAACAAATTGTCCATTGCTCCCACTTAGTTAACCTCTAACCATGGAGGAAAGTCAAGTGGATGAATCAATTTGATTTCTCAAGTCCTAATCAACTCCTAAAGGAAAGATTAGCTTTAGAGGCATTCAAATCAATTAGCAACTTCTAATTATCAATCAACAAAGGAGTTAGATAACTCAAGAGTCACTAATCACTCTACCTAGGCCAAGAGGAACAAAACCTACACTAAAATCCAACCAAGCATTTCATCAAACACTTGGAAGGCACAAAAGAAAAGCATAGTAATTCAACAACAAGAATGAAATCTAACAACAATTATTGAAAAGAATTAACAACAACAATTCAAGGAAACCACAATTATCATGAATTACCTCAAATTGCATTATTGAAAGAAAACAAAGGAACAACAATCTATCCAAAACAAAATGAAGAATTACAATTATTAAAGCACATAACTAGAAAGAGGAAGATGAGAAGAGTAAGAATTGATAGAGGAGGAGTGAATCAAAGCATGAATTAAACCTAGATCTAAGAGAGAGATTAACCTAAACCTAATCCTAATTCTAGAGAGAAGTGAGAGCTTCTCTCTCTAGAAACTACTTCTAAACTAATCCTAATGAGTGTGAATGAACTAATGTCCCTTTGCTCTTCAATCCTTGGCTTTAAATAGCAGTTTAGGTGCCAAAGTTGGTTGGAATTGGGCCCCACAACCCTTGAGACTTTGTTGGTCACGCCTTCATTAAAAAATCATAAACTAGCACCGATGCGTACGCGTCCATGGGGTGATTCACAAGGTGCGCGCAAGCGCCAGGTGCGTGCGCGCATCCATGGGCGAGTTCAACTTCTTTGACTTTTCATGATTTCTCCACTTTGCATGCTTTCCCTCTTCACTCCTTTGATCCATTCCTAGCCTTTTCAATCTGAAATCACTAACAAACATATCAAGGCATCTAATGGAATCAAGGAGAATTAGATTTAGCTATTTTAAGTCATAAAAAGCATGTTTTCACATCTAAGCACAAATAAGGAGACAATCACAAAACCATGCTAATTCAATGGATAAATGAGGGTAAAAGGTATTAAAATCTCTTAAAATCAATGCAAGATAAACCGTCAAAATGAGGTTTATCAACCTCCCCACACTTAAACCAAGCATGTCCTCATGCTTAAACCAAGAATGAAGTAAAGGGTATGGCATTTATTCGATGGAGCTAACTAAATGCAATCTACCTATATGCAACTATCTACATGAATGCAATTGCTTGGTCAAAATAAATCAGTTCCCAAGAAGCATATATGCACAAGGCTAAGGACTAGCAAGTCTACTCCACAATTGAATTGAGCTATTAAATATTTTTACAAACTTGCATGAAAGGAGATAATCATAGGTGGAAACATGTAATTGAGCAATCGAACCCTCATCGGTAGTGTTTGCACTCTATTCGCTCAAGTGTTTAGGGTTGATTCTCTCAATTCTCTCCTAATCATGCTTTCTAAGATTTGTTTTTCTTCTAACAATCAACAAATATTTCATGCATGCATACATATATCATGAGGTATTTTCTTTGGTTGTAATGGGGCTAAGGTCAAGGTAGGATGCATATTTGGTCAAGTGAGCTTGAAATTTGAATCTTTGATAAGCTTAAACTTCCCACCTAACTTATGACATCCTATACAATTTCAAAGCTAACCTAACTACCTATTTCTCACTTTTTCACATACTCATGCAATTTCTTTTTATTTCACAACACATATGCATTGAGTTTTATTGGACCTTGCTTTGGGGCATCTTGTCCCCTTTTTATTACTTTCTTTTTCTTCTTTTTCTTTCTTTTTCTATTTTTTCTTTTTCTTTTCCATATTATTTTTCTTTTTTTTTTCTTTTTTTTTTCTTTTCTTTTTCTCATTTTTTTCTTTCTATATACAAGAGCATCAATGCATAAGGTCTATACATTTGATTAATACATGAGCATGTACCCAATTCCCAATATTTTCAATAAAAATACAAAACTACCCTTTTATTCACCCAATGTCCCAAGATTCCCACACTTTAATGATACTCACACACACTTGCCTAAGCTAATCAAAGATCCAAATTAAGGACATTTATTATTTTCCGCTTTAGGCTTGTAATGTGCTAAAATTAAGAACAAGTGGGTTAATCGTAGGCTCAAATTTGGCTAACAATGGAAGATAAAAGGTAAGGCTTTTTGGGTAAGTGAGCTAAATGAAATGATGGCCTTAATCATATAAATGCATAAATACATAAAATAATGGACATAAAGAATCAAACAAATCAAAGATTACAATCATAGAAAGAGAATAATGCACACAAGAAGGAAAAATAAGTGGTTATAAGATGTAACCACACCATTAGGCTCAAAACTCACTTGCTTGTGTTCTTAGCTCAAGAAAAACATGATCCACAAGATATATAATTCAAGCAAGTTTAATGAAAAGTTTTCACTCAAATCAATTGGTGCCCTATAGATAGAAATCCTTGAAAAATTTCATTATTTTGACTAAGCTTATTGTGTATACATATGCAAAAATTAAGAAAATACAAGTAAAAATCCTAAAATCTTAAAATGAAATGCAAAAGTGTTGGATTAGAATTTTGTCACCCGAAATCGCCGACCTGTCGGACGACCTCCCCACACTTAAAAGTTTGCACCGTCCTCGGTGCACTCAAAGATGAGTAAGGGGGTACGGCGACTCTCCGTGTTGCTGTGTGTTCTTAGTCTTGCTTCCATGTTTGCTTGTGGTGCATTGTTCATGAAAAACAAAAATATAACACCATAAGATGAGAAGATATAAAAACAAGGAAGCATACATTGTTGGAATGAGGAACTAATCACTAGAAATGAGTAAGTGGATTAGTGTGACATGAATGACAAATAAGTGTGTGAATTCTAAATTGCGCGGTTTAGAACACAGATTAGCCTAAAAGTTATGTCACAAAAGAAGCATGCACTTCACTTATCCTAGTGTGCTTGAGATGCTTTAAGTAAGCTTGTAAGGTAAAACAAGCATTAGAGAAGCATGGAAGCATTCAAGCTAAAACATATGGATGCATATGATCATGAAATACAATGCATTAAGGTAAATGCACATCATCATCCATCAAGAAATTGCCTAATCACAGAATAAGGCTCAAATCACATGGTGGCTAGCTACAACATGCAATTCAAAAGAGTTACAAGCTCAGATGCAATTCTCATCACTTGGTATTCTTAAAAGGTAAGCATGAAAACTCAAAACCAAGTAGCAAAATATAACCTCAATTAAATAGTCCAACAAAGATTATCAAAAAAAAACATTCATGCTAAAATAGCATTTAGGCAATAAGGGGCAGTAATGTATAGTAAACAAAGTCAATAATCCAACACTTATGATGAAAAGAGAGAAAATAAAATGAAAACAAAACTAAGACTAACTAATCAACTAACTAACTAACTAACTAACTAACTAACAACTAACTAAAATAAATTGTTATCGATGGTGTTTGGAAGTGTTGGATGAGGGGTAGGAGGAGGGAAGAAGAAAGGAGAAGGAAAGAAATGGAAAGAGGAGGAGAAAAGAAATGGATGGAAGAAAGGGTATCCACGCGTACGCACGCATGGCGCGCGCGCGTGGGTGGTGGCATAGAGAGAGAAGCGCAGACGCGTACAGTGCGCGTCTGCGTGGGTGGCTAGCCAGGCTAGCGGCTCAATGTTGGCCCAGAGTTAGCACAACTCTCTATTAAAAGTACCAGGAGTGCAGGTGGCATAATCGACGCGCGCGGCATGTGCGCTTGCGCGTGCATTGCGAATTCAGCATGATGGGCGCGTATGCGCGGATGATGTTGGGCCTGGGGCTCAACGTTCGCACAGTGAAGGCCTAACTTCCGGGTTTGTTGGCTGGGAGTGGAACTTCTGCATCTACGCGCGCGCACCATGTACGCGTGCGCGTAAGTGGTCGAAAATGCTTGAGGTGCGCGTACGCACGCAGTGCGCGTACGCGTGGATGGTGCTCTGTTTTTCAATATTTTCCTATGTTTTTGCACCAATCTAAGCATTCCAAACCTCCAAACAGCTACCAAAACACCATAAAACCTTATTTAACATACTAAACTACCAAACATACTCAACTAACCAATAAAAACAAGAAATTGAACTAATTCTACCAATATGTACAAAAGAGAAAGAAATGAAAAGAATTTACTGTGGTGGTTTGTCTCCCACCTAGTACTTTTATTTATTGTCCTTAAGTTGGACTTATGGGGAGCTCCTTATCAAGGTGGTTTGTGCTTGTACTCATCTTGGAACTTCCACCAATGCTTGGTTCTCCATTGTGCCCCAAGATTTCTCATGGATTGAGCCAAGTGTTGATGGAGTTCTTCACAAGCTTGGGGCTCCCAAAGTTGATCCTCTTCTTGTGATCCGGGATCCCACACTTTATCTTTACACCCGTCTTGAAGTTGATCATCATTATTGGTCCATCCGGGTGGTGAACAAGATGAATTCTCTATGAAGTGCCCAACAATCCTCCTAGACCCATCTATTTGAGCACTATTCCCACCTTTGTATTCAACTCTTGAAGTATCAACCAAAATGAGCCTTGATTTACAACGCTAACCATGAAACATCTTTCGCTTACGCTTCATCCCACAAAGCATCCTAAGTTGACCATCCGTTTCAAGCAAGCCATACTCAAGTGGGGCAATAAAGCTAATGGAAGTGAATTTTACCCACTCAAGTGAAGGAGTAGATGACAACCTAGGCAAAGATGCTTCCAAAGATCTTAACAAAGCATAACCAATTCCCGTTTTTCTATTTTTAGGGACTTCCACCTCTTCACAAGATCTCTTAATCTCAATCCTTTGTTCAACAATTTTATCTAAACCTTTTCCTTTACTCAAATCATAATAGGGAGGGTGAGAAAAATTTACCTCCTCAACGCTTTCAAATCCAACCAGAGAAGGTTCTTCAAGTTCAAAGGATTCTCCACCACTAAGACTTGATGCTTGCTCTTCATCACCAAGGGAACTCAATTCTTTCTTTATCCCTTCCAAGTCTTCATATAGAATATGCCTTGGAAGGTGTGCACTTTCCTCCCTAGCATCAATTTCAATCATCTTGGAGGGGTTTTCTTCAACTCTATGTTCCCATGGAGGCTCTGCATCTCCTAAGTCTTCTACCACTTCTTCCGTGTCTTCAACAATTAAAGCTTCCTCCAATTGTTCCAATACAAAGCAACTTCCCTCATTTTCCACTAGAGTTTCCAATCTCTTCTTCATGCTATGTTCTTCATTTGATTCTCCACATGTAGCCATGGGAGTTCCTTGAATGTTCAAGCATTGGGAGGCTAATTGATTTGTTACCGCATCCAAGGCTGCCATGAAATTTTGCACATCCCTTTTCATCTCTTCTTGCCCTTGAACAAGAACACCAAGGGTTTCATCCATTAGAGATTGAGGTTGGTGGAAGGGTTCCTCATTTTGGGGAAAGGGTTCATAATTGGAAGGTGGTTCTTCTTGGTAGAGTTGTGGTGGTTCAATATTTTCCATTCTTTCCACTTGTTGTACAACACACTCCATGGTTGCTTGAAATTGATCCAATGCTTCTTTGAGATGATCCCTTGACTCTTGTTCCTCTTGGATATCATGAGTAGGACCATAGGGCTCTTGGATTGAAGGACATGAGTATTCTTCCATGGGAGGTTGTGGTGGAAAGTAGTATTCATCTTGTGGTTAGAAATTTTCATATATTGGAGGTGGTTCATCTTGGTAATAATATGGAGGGGGTGGCTCTTGAAAATGTTGATGTTGGAGTGGTGGTGGCTCTATGTGTGGTTCCTATTGCTCATATGGTTGTTGGTAGGATAGATATGGATCAAGGTCATATGAAGGTGGTTTTGTAAGAAGGGGCTTGTGAGTATGGCTGAGATTTATGTTGAGGATATGGTTCATAGGCATATGGTGGTGGTTCTTGAAAGTCACAAGGTGATTTACCATAGCCATTGGATTGATATGCATCATAGAATGGCTCTTCTTCATAGTGCATTGGTGGGGGTTGTTGCCATGAGGATTGATCCTATGCATATGGCTCCTCCCTCCTTTGGTTGTCCCATCCTTGATACACATTATCATTATAGTTCTCATTTCCTACAACATAATTAGAACCAAACTCATAGCCAAAGTGAGAATTCATAATGGAAAAGCAAAATAAAACTAACAAAAACTAGAAAATAAAGCAAAAGCAAGATATTCACACTATTCACATATATACAACAACCAATAACATAACACCATTGCAACTCCCCGGCAACGGCACCATTTTGATGATTGGATTTTTGACGGTTTAGAATTTCACTAATGAATTCTCGTTGTAAAGTATAGTTTCTAAACCAAACAATAATCCTTTCATACAAAAAGTTGTTTGTCACTAGTACAAACCCCTAAAATTTATAAACCGAAGTATTGGACCTCGGGTCGTTCTCCCTAGGAATTGTAATGAAGTGTCTTGTTATTGGTTGTGAGTTATATTTGGGGTTTTTAAGATTTTATACAAGAAATATAAATGGCAAAGAAAATAAACTAACAACTAGCAAAGCTCTTGGCAAGATATGAGAACTAGAAGTCCTATCCTAGTTATCCTCCTCAATTGTGATGACAAATTGTCCATTACTCCCACTTAGTTAACCTCTAACCATGGAGGAAAGTCAAGTGGATGAATCAGTTTGATTCCTCAAGTCCTAATCAACTCCTAAAGGAAAGATTAGCTTTAGAGGCATTCTAATCAATTAGCAACTTCTAATTATCAATCAACAAAGAAATTAGACAACTCAAGAGTCACTAATCACTCTACCAAGCCAAGAGGAACAAAACCTACACTAAAATCCAACCAAGCATTTCATCAAACACTTGGAAGGCATAAAAGGAAAGCATAGTAAATTGATAACAAGAATAAAATCTAACAACAATTATTGAAAAGAATTAACAACAACAATTCAAGGAAACCACAATTATCATGAATTACCTCAAATTGCATTATTGAAAGAAAACAAAGGAATAACAATCTATCCAAAACAAAATGAAGAATTACAATTATTAAAGCACATAACTAGAAGGAGGAAGATGAGAAGAGAAAGAATTGATAGAGGAGGAATGAATCAAAGCATGAATTAAACCTAGATCTAAGAAGAGAGATTAACCTACACCTAATCCTAATTCTAGAGAGAAGTAAGAGCTTCTCTCTCTAAAACTAACCAATCCTAATCCTAATGATGCTAAAAATGATTCCAAGATGTCTTCCCCTTCAATCCTTGATCCTTTTATTCCTTTCTATCAGCAATTGGCGCCAAAATGGGTTCAGAAACCCTTCCAAATCGTCAGGCACGTGTTGCTTTAATGAAGTCATGTGCGGACTGCGATGCGTGCACGCACGGTACGCGTGCGCGTCCCTGGCCGATTCTGCAATGTGCGCGCAAGCGCCTTGTGCGCGTGCGCGTGCTTGGCTGATTTCACTTCTTTGACTTTTCATGCTTCTCTCCACTTGTATGCTTCCTTCCTTGCTCCCTTTGATCCATGCCTAGCCTATTTTGATCCTGGAATTACTAGAAAACACATCAAGGCATCTTGTGGAATCAAAGAGGAATTAGAATTCATCAAAATAAGGCTTAAAAAGCATGTTTTTACACTTAAGCACAAATACGGGAGAGATTACAAAACCATGCTAATTCATAGGTTAAATGCGAGAAAAGGTCATCAAAATACTCTAAATTCAATACAAGATAAACCGTCAAATTGGGGTTTATCACTTGCCTTGAAGGAAAGATGTAAAGAATGTTCAAGTACAAACCCGTTACTATCCTCGAGGAGGACTCTAGCGCCACATCCTTGAGGATTAGATGCTCCATCCACAAAAAGCGTCTATTTCATCGAATGTTCATTTGATGTTGGGATTGTAAACTCAGCCACAAAACTTGCTAAGTACTACGACTTGATCGGTCCTTGGCTTTGGTATCTGATGTCGAACTTAGAAAGTTCAACCGACCATTTAATAAGTCGGCTAGCTAATTCCAGTTTCTAGAGGACTTGCCGAAGTGGTTGGTCAGTTCTCACATTGATGACGTGGCTTTGAAAATATGGTCGAAGACGTCTGGCCGAGAATATTAGAGCAAGTACGAGCTTCTCTATTTTCGGATAGCGAAGTTTGGCATTCTGTAATTATTTTCTTATGAAATAAATCGGTTGTTGTGTTCTTCCTCTTTCTCTAACAATAATAGAGCTTACAGCCCAGTCAATAACTAAAAGGTAAAGATAAAACTCTTTTCCCTAAATAGGTTTTTGTAAAATTGGAGGGGGAGGGGGGTTTGAAAGAACATTCTTTAGATATGAAAAAGCTTTTTCACAGTTGTCATTGCATGTAAAACGGTTTTTCTTTTTTAACGTTTGCAAAAAATAAGAAGATTTAAATACCAAGCATGGCGAAAATCTAGATAGGGCAGCAAGTCTCCCTGTTAACTGTTGGACTTCTTTTATTGTCTTTGGGCTTGTCATGTCGAGTACAGCTATGCATTTTTTGGGATTGGCTTCTATTCCTTTGCTTGTAAGCAGAAAACCTAGAAATTTGCCTACTTGTACTCCGAAGGCACATTCTTCGGGTTTGATTCGCATATTGTCGCGTTTAATTTGAGTAAAGATCTCCATAAGGTCATCTACGTTAACTTTGCCAAGCTTTGTTTTGTCCACCATATCATTAACATAGACCTCCATGTTTCTGCTGATTTGATTAGTGAATACCTTGTCCATAAGATGCTGATATATTGCTCCTGCGTTTTTAAGTCCAAAAGGCATAACCTTATAGCAATAGTTACCATAGCTAGTAATATAGGCAGTTTTATTTTGGTCAGAAGGATGCATTAAAATCAGGTTGTAACAAGAATATGCATCTATGAAGCTTAATGTTTTATAGCCTGAAGCATTATCAACTAAAGAATCAATAGATGGTAAGGGATAAGCATCTTTTGGGCATAATTTGTTGAGATCGGTGAAATCAATACACATGTGCCATTTACCGTTTGTTTTTTCACCCTTACGACGTTAGCCAGCCATGTTGTAAACCTTATTTCCTGTATAAAACGAATATTGATGAGCTTTTTTGTTTCTTCTAAGGATGCTTACTTTTTCTCAAGGCCAAGGTTGCATTTTTATCTGATATACAGGTTGAGCAGATGGATTGAATGCCAACTTATGAGAAATGATTGAGGGATCAATCCTGGGCATATCAGCAGGGGTCCATGCAAAGAGATTGACATGTTGTTGTAGGAATTGTTGAATTGAGCCTGTTTCCTCTTGGCTAAGAGTTGTGCCTACATAAGTAAATTTGTTAGGATTATTAGTAAATATACTTTTTGTAGCTCTTCCACTGGTGTTGGTCGCTCAAGGAGCTTGGCTCTTGGGTCAAGGTCTGCAAGTGTTGGGAGCTCAGCAGGATTATGGACATTGTTCACTTGGGCTCCTTTAGCTCGGTTTGGCAATTTGAGATTGATGTTGTAACACTGCCGAGCTTCACGATGGTCACCGTGAATAGTGCGATAAGATCATCCTGCATATGAAACTTAACATAGAGATGAATGGTAGAGATAATAGTGCCAAACTTATTTTAAAAAGGTCGGCTGAGTATTAAATTATAAGGACTAAAGCAATCAACAAATAAATATTGTACGTCCGATATTTTAGATAAAGGATGCTCACCCAGTGTGGTTTGTAACCACACAGATCCCAATACTGGGATACGTTCACCTGAGAATCCGATTAGGTCTCTAGTGGAAGGTTGGAGTATGTTATTGCTCAGTTTTATTTTTTTTGAATGTTGAATGGAATAGAACATCTGCACTGCTTCTCGGGTCTAGCAACACTTTGCGAGCTAAAAGATCTCCTAGCTGGATGGAAATCACAACCGGGTCATCCAGATTTGTTGTGTTTGTATTGAAATCAGATTCTTAGAACGTAATTTGTGGAAAATATGGAGTAAGTTTCATTTGAATTGCCTTGTACCGAGAGCATAGTCGGTATGTATGTTTTTGTGCCAAGTTGGTTGCTCCTCCACATGCAAAATCTCTATAAATACAGTTAAGAACTCCTCGTGGTTGGTCAGGATGATTATGAGTCATCTTCCCTTTATCTCGGGAGTAGTTCCCTACAGAGGTGTGGTCGGCAGAGGATGTGGCATGCTTTTGTATGTGGCTGCTGATGTATTTGTCTAAGGGACCTTGCCGAGCTAAGACCTCCAACAGGTCTTTGGCTATCACACACTTGTTAGTAGTTTGCCTATGCTTCTGGTGAAAGGTGAAATATTTGGACTTATCCACATTCTTCAGATCCTGATAATTGCAGGCTTTCTAGAGAGGTTTGATGAGCTTTGAATTTAAGATCTCTTTGATTATGTCGTACCTTTTTATGTTGAACTGCGGATATAAGTCATAACGGGGTGTTAACTTGAAGACCCTTTTATTGTCTCTAGCTTTATCATCATCTTTGTTAGCATGAGTTTTTTCTGACTTTCAAACTTGGCGGAGATCTTTAATCTCCATCTGGCCTTTAGCTTTCTCACGGAACTCAGCGAGGGTTTATGGCTTGGCAACCATGATTGCTTGAAATTTTCCTAGTCGAATTTCCGCTCTTAATGGCATTTAGGTGTACTTTTGGGTGAAGATCTGGTATGGTGATGGCCACCTTCATAAAATAGGTGATATAGTCCTTCAGGCTTTCGTTATGACATTGTCTGATTCTATTCAAGTAATCTGAATCATGCAGGTAAATGGAAGAAGCAGCAAAGTGATCTTCAAAATGTTTCGCGAGTTCCTGAAAACAAGAAATTGAATCTGCAGGCAAAGAACAAAACCAATCAAGTGTAGGACTGTCTAAAAACGTAGCAAAACAATAGCATATAATAGGGTCAGAAGCACCATTTACTATCATGATAGATCAAAACTTCTTGATATGCTTTCTAGGTCGCCTAACCCATCGTAAAGGGTTAAGGTTGTTGGCAATGTGAACCTCCTGGGCATTTGGAAGTTCATGATTTCGGCAATAAACGACCCAACAACATTGTTGTGTTCATTGTCTTCATTAACTTCCAGCCTTCTTCATGCGGCTGAGTTTCTGAGACATGCATTGGATCAGAGTTCTGCTCTTCATCTTCTATTCGTTCATCATTTTTGTCATTGTGTTCAATCCAAGCATTGGTCAGCTCAGCTATTTGGTTTGTCATTCATTGATTCTCCTCTGCCATGTGCTGATTGGCCTGCTGTAACTCTATTACCATTTGAAGAAGCTCGGATGGCGTGGGAGGAGGTAAGTTAGCCATGGTTATGGGAGAGAATTAAAGGACCTGTAGGAAAAATAAGGTTTTTTATTTTGAGGCCCAACAGTGGGCGCTAATTGTTCTTGCGTGAGTTGTTCGGATATAACTTGTCTTCCTTCCAGTCAGCTCCGAGCTTTTATCCTCAATTCCGAGCTGGTGGCTTGAATGTCTGATCTTTCCGTCTAGAGAGTATATTTCCTTGTGGAGAGAACAAAGGGGGAGTGTACCTACAAAAGGCACTCCGATACTTAAGTTAGTATTGTGTATGTTCGTCTTAGTTCTACCGAAGATAAAACATATTACCTCTACATCTGGCTATAGTACTGGTGCACGAAATTGTGATCAGTACTTTTCACAACTCAATTAATCCCCGGTGATGAACCCAAAAACTTGGTGTTCAATACCATGGCATAAACACAACTTCGCACAACTAACCAGCAAGTGTACTGGGTCGTCCAAGTAATAAACCTTACGCGAGTAAGGGTCGATCCCACAGAGATTGTTGGTATGAAGCAAGCTATGGTCACCTTGTAAATCTTAGTCAGGCAAACTCAAATGGATATGGGTGATATACGAATAAAACATAAAGATAAAGATAGAGATACTTATGTAATTCATTGGTGGGAATTTCAGATAAGCGTATGAAGATGCTTGGTCCCTTCCGTCTCTCTGCTTTCCTACTGTCTTCATCCAATCCTTCTTACTCCTTTCCATGGCAAGCTTATGCAAGGGTTTCACCGTTGTCAGTGGCTACCTCCCATCCTCTCAGTGGAAATGTTCAACGCACCCTGCCACGGCACGACTATCCATCTGTCGGTTCTCAATCAGGCCGGAATAGAATCCAGTGATTCTTTTGCGTCTGTCACTAACGCCCCGCCCTCAGGAGTTTGAAGCTCGTCACAGTCATTCAATCATTGAATCCTACTCAGAATACCACAGACAAGGTTAGACCTTCCGAATTCTCTTGAATGCCGCCATCAGTTCTAGCCTATACCACGAAGACTCTGATCTCACGGAATGGCTGGCTCGGTTGTCAGGCGAGCACTCGGTTGTCAGGCGATCAACCATGCATCGTGTATCAGGAATCCAAGAGATATTCACCCAATCTAAGGTAGAACGGAGGTGGTTGTCAGGCACACGTTCATAGGTGAGAATGATGATGAGTGTCACGGATAATCACATTCATCAAGTTGAAGAACAAGTGATATCTTAGAACAAGAACAAGCGGAATTGAATAGAAGAACAATAGTAATTGCATTAATACTCAAGGTACAGCAGAGCTCCACACCTTAATCTATGGTATGTAGAAACTCCACCGTTGAAAATACATAAGAACAAGGTCTAGGCATGGCCGAATGGCCAGCCTCCCAATGATCTAAGAACTAGACGTCCAAAGATGATCAAAGGATCTAAAATAATCCAAAGATCTCAAATACAATAGTAAAAGGTCCTACTTATAGAGAACTAGTAGCCTAGGGTGTACAGAGATGAGTAAATGACATAAAAATCCACGTCCGGACCCACTTGGTGTGTGCTTGGGCTGAGCATTGAAGCATTTTCGTGTAGAGACTCTTCTTGGAGTTAAACGCCAGCTTTTGTGCCAGTTTGGGCGTTTAACTCCCACTTTGGTGCCAGTTCCGGCGTTTAACGCTGGGAATTCTGAGGGTGACTTTGAACGCCGGTTTGGGCCATCAAATCTTGGGCAAAGTATGAAATATCATATATTGCTGGAAAGCCCACGATGTCTACTTTCCAACGCCGTTGAGAGCGCGCCAATTGGGCTTCTGTAGCGCCAGAAAATCCACTTCGAGTGCAGGGAGGTCAGAATCCAACAGCATCTGCAGTCCTTTTCAGTCTCTGAATCAGATTTTTGCTCAGATCCCTCAATTTCAGCCAGAAAATACCTGAAATCACAGAAAAATACACAAACTCATAGTAAAGTCTAGAAAAGTGAATTTTAACTAAAAACTAATAAAAATATACTAAAAACTAACTAGATCATACTAAAAACATACTAAAAACAATGCCAAAAAGCGTACAAATTATCCGCTCATCACAACACCAAACTTAAATTGTTGCTTGTCCTCAAGCAACTAAAAATCAAATAAGATAAAAAGAAGAGAATATGCAATGAATTCCAAAAACATCTATGAAGATCAGTATCAATTAGATGAGCGGGGCTTTTAGCTTTTTGCCTCTGAACAGTTTTGGCATCTCACTCTATCCTTTGAAATTCAGAATGGTTGGCTTCTTTAGGAACTCAGAGTCCAGATAGTGTCATTGATTCTCCTAGTTAAGTATGATGATTCTTGAACACAGCTACTTATTGAGTCTTGGCCGTGGCCCAAAGCACTCTGTCTTCCAGTATTACCACCGGATACATACATGCCACAGACACATAATTGGGTGAACCTTTTTAGATTGTGACTTAGCTTTGCTAGAGTCCCCAATTAGAGGTGTCCAAGGTTCTTAAGCACACTCTTTTTGCCTTGGATCACAACTTTATTTCTTTTCTTTTTCTTTCTTTTTTTTCTCTTTCTTTTTCTTTTTCTCTTTTTTTTTGTTCGAAAAAATTTTTATATTCACTGCTTTTCTCTTGCTTCAAGAATCATTTTTGTGATTTTTCAGATCCTCAGTAACATTTCTCCTTTTTCATCATTCTTTCAAGAGCCAACATTCATGAACCACAAATTCAAAAGACATATGCACTGTTTAAGCATACATTCAGAAAACAAAAATATTGCCACCACATCAAATTAATTAAACTGTTATAAAATTCAAAATTCATGCAATTCTTTTCTTTTTCAATTAAGAACATTTTTTTAAGAGAGGTGATGGATTCATAGGACATTCATAACTTTAAGGCATAGACACTAAGACACTAATGATCACAAGACACAAACATAGATAAACATAAGCACTAAAATTCGAAAAACAGAGAATAAAGAACAAGGAAATTAAAGAACGGGTCCACCTTAGTGATGGCGGCTTGTTCTTCTTCTTGAAGATCCTATGGAGTGCTTGAGCTCCTCAATGTCTTTTCCTTGTCTTTGTTGCTCCTCTCTCATGATTCTTTGATCTTCTCTAATTTCATGGAGGAGGATGGAATGTTCTTGGTGCTCCACCCTTAGTTGTCCCATGTTGGAACTCAATTCTCCTAGGGAGGTGTTTAGTTGCTCCCAATAGTTTTGTGGAGGAAAGTGCATCCCTTGAGGCATCTCAGGGATTTGATGATGAGAGGGGTCTCTTGTTTGCTCCATCCTCTTCTTAGTGATGGGCTTGTCCTCATCAATGGGGATGTCTCCTTCTATGTCAACTCCAACTGAATAACAGAGGTGACAAATGAGATGAGGAAAGGCTAACCTTGCCAAGGTAGAGGACTTGTCCGCCACGTTATAAAGTTCTTGGGATATAACCTCATGAACTTCTATTTCTTCTCCAATCATGATGCTATGAATCATGATAGCCCGGTCTATAGTAACTTCGGACCGGTTGCTAGTGGGAATGATTGAGCGTTGGATGAACTCCAACCACCCCCTAGCCACGGGCTTGAGGTCATGCCTTCTCAATTGAACTGGCTTTCCTCTTGAATCTCTCTTCCATTGGGCGCCCTCTTCACAAATGTCTATGAGGACTTGGTCCAACCTTTGATCAAAGTTGACCCTTCTAGTGTAAGGATGTTCATCCCCCGAACCATAGTAAGCCAATTCTTTGGATCTGGGTTCACACTTTGATCATGGTTCTTGGTGATCCATGCATTGGCATAGAACTCTTGAACCATTAAGATTCCGACTTGTTGAATGGGGTTGGTAAGAACTTCCCAACCTCTTCTTCGGATCTCATGTCGGATCCCCGGATATTCACTCTTTTTGAGTGAAAAAGGGACCTCGGGGATCACCTTCTTCAAGGCCACAACTTCATAGAAGTGGTCTTGATGCACCCTTGAGATGAATCTCTCCATCTCCCATGACTCGGAGGTAGAAGCTTTTGCCTTCCCTTTCCTCTTTCTAGAGGTTTCTCCGGCCTTGGATGCCATAAATGGTTATGGAAAAACAAAAAGCAATGCTTTTAGCACACCAAACTTAAAAGGTTTGCTCGTCCTCGAGCAAAAGAAGAAAGAAGAGAGTAGAAGAAGAAGAAATGAGGAAGAAGGGAATGGCTTTGTGTTCGGCCAAAAAGGGGGAGAAGTGGTGTTTAGGTTGTGTGAAAATGAAGGAGTGAAGAAGGGTTTATATAGGAGTGGGGGGCTCATGGTTCGGTCATGTATGGGTGGATTTGGGAAGAAAAGTGGTTTGAATTTGAAAGGTGAGGTAGGTGGGGTTTTATGAAGGATAGATGTGAGTGGTGAAGAGAAAGATGGGATTTGATAGGTGAAGGGTTTTTGGGGAAGAGGTGTTGAGGTGATTGGTGAATGGGTGAAGAAGAGAGAGAGTGGTAGGGTAGGTGGAGATCCTGTGGGGTCCACAGATCCTGAGGTGTCAAGGAAAAGTCATCCCTGCACCAAATGTCATGCAAAAATGCGTTTTGAGCCAATTCTGGCGTTAAACGCCGGGCTGGTGCCCATTTCTGGCGTTTAACGCCAGTCTGGTGCCCTTTTCTGGCGTTTAACGCCAGTCTGGTGCCCCTTTCTGGCGTTAAACGCCCAAAATGGTGCCAGACTGGGCGTTAAACGCCCATCTGCTAGCCTTACTGGCGTTTAAACGCCAGCACGCTCTCCTCCAGGGTGTGCTATTTTTCTTTCTATTTTTCATTCTTTTTTTGCTTTTTTCATTGATTTTGTGACCTCTCATGATCATCAACCTACAGAAAACATAAAATAACAAAGGAGAATAGATAAACTATAACATTGGGTTGCCTCCCAACAAGCGCTTCTTTAATGTCAGTAGCTTGACAGAGGGCTCTCATGGAGCCTCAGAAATGCTCAGAGCTATGTTGGAACCTCCCAACACCAAACTTAGAGTTTGAATGTGGGGGTTCAACACCAAACTTAGAAGTTGGTTGTGGCCTCCCAACACCAAACTTAGAGTTTGACTGTGGGGGCTCTGTTTTGAGAGAAGCTCTTCATGCTTCCTCTCCATGGTGACAGAGGGATATCCTTGAGCTTTAAACACCAAGGATTCTTCATTCACTTGAATGATCAATTCTCCTCTATCAACATCAATCACAGCCTTTGCTGTGGCTAGGAAGGGTCTGCCAAGGATGATGGATTCATCCATGCATTTCCCAGTCTCAAGAACTATAAAATCAGCAGGGATGTAATGGTCTTCAACCTTTACCAGAACATCCTCTACAAGTCCATAAGCTTGTTTTCTTGAGTTGTCTATCATCTCTAGTGAGATTTTTGCAGCTTGCACCTCAAAGATCCCTAGCTTCTCTATTACAGAGAGAGGCATGAGGTTTACACTTGACCCTAGGTCACACAAGGCCTTCTTGAAGGTCATGGTGCCTATGGTACAAGGTATTGAAAACTTCCCAGGATCCTGTCTCTTTTGAGGTAATTTCTGCCTAGACAAGTCATCCAGTTCTTTGGTGAGCAAAGGGGGTTCATCCTCCCAAGTCTCATTTCCAAATAACTTGTCATTCAGCTTCATGATTGCTCCAAGGTATTTAGCAACTTGCTCTTCAGTGACATACTCATCCTCTTCAGAGGAAGAATACTCATCAGAGCTCATGAATGGCAGAAGTAAGTCCAATGGAACCTCTATGGTCTCATTTTGAGCCTCAGATTCCCATAGTTCCTCATTGGGGAACTCATTGGAGGCCAGTGGACATCCATTGAGGTCTTCCTCAGTGGCGTTCACTGCCTCTTCCTCCTCTCCAAATTCGGCCATGTTGATGGCTTTACACTCTCCTTTTGGATTTTCTTCTGTATTGCTTGGAAGAGTACTAGGAGGGAGTTCAGTAATTTTCTTGCTCAGCTGACCCACTTGTGCCTCCAAGTTTCTAATGGAGGACCTTGTTTCAGTCATGAAATTTTGAGTGGTTTTGATTAGATCAGAGACCATGGTTGCTAAGTCAGAGGTATTCTGCTTAGAACTCTCTGTCAGTTGCTGAGAAGATGATGGAAAAGGCTTGCCATTGCTAAACCTGTTTCTTCCACCATTATTATTGTTGAAACCTTGTTGAGGTCTCTGTTGCTCCTTCCATGAGAGATTTGGATGATTTCTCCATGAAGGATTATAGGTGTTTCCATAGGGTTCTCTTATGTAATTCACCTCTTCCATTAAAGGGTTCTCAGGATCATAAGCTTCTTCCTCAGATGAAGCTTCCTTAGTACTGCTTGGTGCATTTTGTATTCCAGACAGACTCTGAGAGATCATGTTGACTTGCTGAGTCAATATTTTGTTCTGAGCCAATATGGCATTCAGAGTATCAATCTCAAGAACTCCTTTCTTCTGACTAGTCCCATTGTTCACAGGATTCCTTTCAGAAGTGTACATGAATTGGTTATTTGCAACCATTTCAATCAGCTCTTGAGCTTCTGTAGGCGCCTTCTTCAGATGAAGAGATCCTCCAGCAGAGCTATCCAAAGACATCTTGGACAGTTCAGACAGACCATCATAGAAAATACCTATGATGCTCCATTCAGAAAGCATATCAGATGGACACTTTCTGATTAATTGTTTGTATCTTTCCCAAGCTTCATAGAGGGATTCTCCTTCCTTCTGTCTGAAGGTTTGGACTTCCACTCTAAGCTTACTCAATTTTTGAGGTGGAAAGAACTTTGCCAAGAAGGCATTGACTAGCTTTTCCCAAGAGTTCAGGCTTTCTTTAGGTTGTGAGTCCAACCATGTTCTAGCTCTGTCTCTTACAGCAAAAGGGAATAGCATAAGTCTGTAGACCTCAGGGTTAACCCCATTAGTCTTGACAGTGTCACAGATTTGCAAGAACTCAGCTAAGAACTGATGAGGATCTTCCAATGGAAGTCCATGGAACTTGTAATTCTGTTGCATTAGAGAAACTAATTGAGGCTTAAGCTCAAAGTTGTTTGCTCCAATGGCAAGGATAGAGATGCTTCTCCCATAGAAGTCGGGAGTAGGTGCAGTAAAGTCACCCAGCACCCTCCTTGCATTGTTGGCATTGTTGTTGTTTTCGGCTTCCATGGGTTCTTCTTCTTTGAAGATTTCTGTTAGGTCTTCTACAGAGAGTTGTGCCTTGGCTTCTCTTAGTTTTCGCTTCAAGGTCCTTTCAGGTTCAGGGTCAGCCTCAACAAGAATACTTTTGTCTTTGCTCCTGCTCATATGAAAGAGAAGAGAACAAGAAAATGTGGAATCCTCTATGTCACAGTATAGAGATTCCTTGAGGTGTCAGAGGAAAAGAAAAATAGAAGGCAGAAGTAGAAAATTCAAACTTATCAAAGAAGATGGAGTTCGAATTTTGCATTAAAGAATAGTGTTAGTCCATAAATAGAAGGATGTGAGAAGAAGGGAAGCAATTTTCGAAAATTAAGTAAAAGATTTTGAAAACATTTTGAAAAACACTAATTGATTTTCAAAAATAAAAGTGGGAAAGAAGTAAAGTGATTTTTGAAAAAGATTTTGAAATTAGAAATTAAAAAGATATGATTGAAAACTATTTTGAAAAAGATGTGGTTAAGAAGATATGATTGGTTTTTAAAAGATGTGATTGAGAAGATATGATTTGAAAAACATTTTAAAAAGATCTGATTTTGAAAATTAATGACTTGGCTATCAAGAAAAGATATGATCCAAACATTAGACCTTCCTCAACAGAAAAGGCAACATACTTGATATGTTGAATCAAATCATTAATTGATAGCAAGTATCCTTAAAAATAGAAAGAAATTGATTTTGAAAAAGATTTGATTGAAGAGATATGATTTGAAAAAGATTTGATTTTGAAAAAGTTTGAAAACTTAAAAAAAATCTGCATTAAAAACAAAATCTTCCCTCTTGTGCCATCCTGGCGTTAAACGCCCAGAATGGTGCACATTCTGGCGTTTAACGCCCAAAACACTACCTTTCTGGGTGTTAAACGCCCAGCCAGGCACTCTGGCTGGCGTTTAAACGCCAGTCTGTCTTCTTCATTGGGCATTTTGAATGCCCAGCTTTTTCTGTATAATTCCTCTGCAGTATGTTCTGAATCTTTAATTCTCTGTATTATTGACTTGAAAAGACATAAATTACAAATATTTTTGGATTTTTAGTAATAAGGAATAATCAAAATGCAACTAAAATCAAATAACAATGCATGCAAGACACCAAACTTAGCAGTTTGTATACTACTGACACTAATGAGAATGCATATGAGACACATAAACACTCAAGTCAAGAGAATTCATAGATCAGAGTAAGAAATCATTAAGAACAACTTGAAGATTAATGAAGACACATGCATGAGTGCAAGAAGAACAAAAACTTGCAATTGACACCAAACTTAAAATGAGACTCTAGACTTAAACAAGAAATTTTTTGGATTTTATGATTTTCTAAATTTTTTTTTGGATTTTTCGAAAATTAAGTGGTGAAGAAAGTAAAGGTATCAAAATTCTTAATGAGAATTCCAGGAATCATGCAATGTTTAGTCTAAGACTCCGGTCCAGGAATTAGACATGGCTTCACAGCCAGCCAAGCTTTCAAAGAAAGCTTCGGTCCAAAACACTAGACATGGCCAATGGCCAGCCAAGCCTTAGCAGATCACTCCTCCAATAGCAAGATTGATAGAAATCAACAAGCTCTTGTGATGATAAGTTGAAACCTCGGTCCAATGAAATTAGACATGGCTTCACAGCCAGCCAGACTTCAACAGATCATCATGAAACTCTAGAATTCATCTTCAAGAATTCTGAAGAAAAAAATACCTAATCTAAGCAACAAGATGAACCGTCAGTTGTCCATACTCGAACAATCCCCGGCAACGGCGCCAAAAACTTGGTGCACGAAATTGTGATCAGTACTTTTCACAACTCAATTAATCCCCGGTGATGAACCCAAAAACTTGGTGTTCAATACCATGGCATAAACACAACTTTGCACAACTAACCAGCAAGTGTACTGGGTCGTCCAAGTAATAAACCTTACGCGAGTAAGGGTCGATCCCACAGAGATTGTTGGTATGAAGCAAGCTATGGTCACCTTGTAAATCTTAGTCAGGCAAACTCAAATGGATATGGGTGATATACGAATAAAACATAAAGATAAAGATAGAGATACTTATGTAATTCATTGGTGGGAATTTCAGATAAGCGTATGAAGATGCTTGGTCCCTTCCGTCTCTCTGCTTTCCTACTGTCTTCATCCAATCCTTCTTACTCCTTTCCATGGCAAGCTTATGCAAGGGTTTCACCGTTGTCAGTGGCTACCTCCCATCCTCTCAGTGGAAATGTTCAACGCACCCTGTCACGGCACGGCTATCCATCTGTCGGTTCTCAATCAGGCCGGAATAGAATCCAGTGATTCTTTTGCGTCTGTCACTAACGCCCCGCCCTCAGGAGTTTGAAGCTCGTCACAGTCATTCAATCATTGAATCCTACTCAGAATACCACAGACAAGGTTAGACCTTCCGGATTCTCTTGAATGCCGCCATCAGTTCTAGCCTATACCACGAAGACTCTAATCTCACGGAATGGCTGGCTCGGTTGTCAGGCGAGCACTCGGTTGTCAGGCGATCAACCATGCATCGTGTATCAGGAATCCAAGAGATATTCACCCAATCTAAGGTAGAACGGAGGTGGTTGTCAGGCACACGTTCATAGGTGAGAATGATGATGAGTGTCACGGATCATCACATTCATCAAGTTGAAGAACAAGTGATATCTTAGAACAAGAACAAGCGGAATTGAATAGAAGAACAATAGTAATTGCATTAATACTCGAGGTACAGCAGAGCTCCACACCTTAATCTATGGTGTGTAGAAACTCCACCGTTGAAAATACATAAGAACAAGGTCTAGGCATGGCCGAATGGCCAGCTTCCTAATGATCTAAGAACTAGACGTCCAAAGATGATCAAAGGATCTAAAATAATCCAAAGATCTCAAATACAATAGTAAAAGGTCCTACTTATAGAGAACTAGTAGCCTAGGGTGTACAGAGATGAGTAAATGACATAAAAATCCACTTCCGGGCCCACTTGGTGTGTGCTTGGGCTGAGCATTGAAGCATTTTCGTGTAGAGACTCTTCTTGGAGTTAAACGCCAACTTTTGTGCCAGTTTGGGCGTTTAACTCCCACTTTGGTGCCAGTTCCGGCGTTTAACGCTGGGAATTCTGAGGGTGACTTTGAACACCGGTTTGGGCCATCAAATCTTGGGCAAAGTATGAACTATCATATATTGCTGGAAAGCCCAGGATGTCTACTTTCCAACGCCATTGAGAGCGCACCAATTGGGCTTCTGTAGCTCCAGAAAATCCACTTCAAGTGCAGGGAGGTCAGAATCCAACAGCATCTGCAGTCCTTTTCAGTCTCTGAATCAGATTTTTGCTCAGATCCCTCAATTTCAGCCAGAAAATACCTGAAATCACAGAAAAACACACAAACTCATAGTAAAGTTCAAAAAAGTGAATTTTAACTAAAAACTAATAAAAATATACTAAAAACTAACTAGATCATACTAAAAACATACTAAAAACAATGCCAAAAAGCGTACAAATTATCCGCTCATCAAGTACTTTTATATGCTCCATTGCTCTATCAAAACCTTGTTTAAACAGTTCAAACAAATCTAATTCTTCGTTTTTTCCTTCTTTTGTTGTGATTATATATTCGAGCTTTAGTTATAGTGCTTCGTTTTTGTCTTCAACATTTTTCATCTTTTCTTTCGTGGTGTCCATTTTCTTTTTCATTTCTTCTTCTTTCTCTTTCTTTTTCAACTTCTTCGACATGGCTATTGACTCCGCTTTGTTTTCCTTTATTTTTCTCCATCAACTCGGCTAACTCCCTTTTTTTTCTCTTCTTTCTAGGATGTTACATGATGCGCCACTATTTCGTGGTATATTTTGTGCGTAATTTAGAGTGTTTCACCAAATTCCATCACACTTATCCATATAATATGCATGATTTTTTGTTTCCTTCCCAATTTTGCCTAATGGTTGAAAACATGCTTTTTAGGCCTTAAATAAGCTATATTTTTATCTCCCTTTGTTACCATTCGATGCTGTGATCTGTTTGTTAAGTGATTTCAGAGCTTATAGGGGCAGGAGGGGTATAGAAGAGGGAAAGAAAGCATGCATAAGTAGAAGGAGCACTTCTTTGGAGCATTAGGACCGATGCGCACGCACAGTCGATGCGCACGCGTGGGAGCTGGATCTTGGATTGGCGCATGAAAAGGGACGTGTATGCATCGCTGGCCAGTTTTCTCATTAACGCGTATGCACGCTTGACGCGTACGCGTAGAACGTAAAAGCCATCGACGCGCGCGCATGACCCACGCGTACACACGACGCGCGCATGTGATTTCTTTAATGAAAACGTGCCTGGCGATTTCAGAGGGCCTTCTAGCTCAATTCTGAAGGAAATTCTGGCGGGAAAAGATTAAAAGAGCCAAGGATTGAAGGAGAACTAATCTTTCATTCATTTCTTAGTTAGTTACTTGTGGAAGTTATATTTTTAGAGAGAGAAACTCCAACTTCTCTTTAGTTTTTTGGCTTTCTCATTCACAATTGTACTTGGATTATTTGGTGAGATCTGAATTTGATTCAATTCTACATTGTTCTAGTTGTAGATCTTTCTCTTCTACTCTCAATTTAGGTTTCTTGTTACTTTAGCATTGTAGATCTTGGATCTAGACCTTGTTGTTTTGATTTCTATTAATGAATTGAGAAATTTCATGTTAATTGTTAATAATTGTTTGATTGTTGTTAATTGTTTGTAATAGATAGCTTTGATTCACATTCTCTTCTCAATTTCATGATGTCTTCCATTATTGCTCACCAATTGTTTGAGGAAATGTCAACTTTAGTTATGGAGTAGATCTTCACTCTTGGCTTAGGGGTTGGGTAATTGGAGACACTTGAATTATCAAGGTCATTTGTTGATTGATAATTGGAAAATTGCTAATTAATTTGAATGACACTAACTCTAGTCTTTCCCTAGGATTAGACTAGGACTTGTGGACTCAAATTGATTATCTCTACTTGACTTTCCTTCATGGTTAGAGGTTAACTAAGTGGAGCAATAACCAATTGATGTCACAATTGATGGAGATGATGAGGATAAGATTTCCAATTCTCAACCCTAGCCAAGGCTTTTATATTGATTGATTGTCTTTTACTCTTGCTTGTTTCCAAACTCTTGTGTCCTTTAGTTTCATTGTTATTTGTTCATTAGTTTCACTGTTATTTGTTCATTACTTTTATGCAAGCTTGTTTACATTTCTCGTATTCAATCTCACACACCAAGAGACTCCTAGCCAATGATGTGCACCTTAGGGCAACGCCTAGGGAGAACGACTCGAGACTAATACTCTCGGTTATTGATTTGAATTGTGAACACACTTTCTTTGTTTGATGTGTTATAGTTTGTTGTTTTAGATTATACTCACGACACAATTCTATTGGAAATTTCTATACCGACAAAATATATCTCATCAAAATTGTGCCATTGCCGGGGAGTTGCAAATGTGTGCCATGTTGTTGGTTAGTGTAAATATGTGCATATGTGAATACTTACATATTTCATTTGATTGTTTGCTAAATTGATTATTAGTTAGGATTAATCTTTGTTTAGTGCGTCTTTTATCATGAGCTCTATGCCTCTTTCATTGAATGACGCGTTCACTACTGGATCCGAACTTAGCCACTTTTGATCCCGAAATTGAGAGAACTTTACTCCATATTAGGCAAGCTTGGAGAAGGTTAGCCTTTGGAGGTGGTGAAAGGGTTTCTGCCACTTCACTAACCCTATCCAAGGTTGAATCGGAATCGTGATTTGTAGAAGGAACAATATACTCTTCCATAGATACTACTAATACCTCTTTCATTGATCTAGGTAGTGAAACTATGGCCGCTCCAAGGAGAGTTACTCTTAAGGAAGCCGGTGCTCCAGACTTTGTTCTTCAACCGCTTTAAGTGCTCCATCTGAACTTGAATGCTAATTTTGAACTCAAGACCGCCTTGATTAATCTTCTACCAAAGTTTCATGGAGTTCCCGCCCAAGATCCTATTAGACACCTTAGAGATTTCCAAGGTGTATGTGCAACAACTAGGCGGGAGGGTTCCGATGAGGTTGCTATTTGGTTATTCACCTTCCCATTTTCACTTGAGGGAAGAGCCAGATAGTGGTTTTATACTTTGCCTAAGGAGATTGTTGGTGATTGGAATTTTCTTAGAAGGGAGTTACTAGATAAATTCTTTCCTCCGGAAGTGACCAATCGATTGAGGAAAGAGATTTCATGCATTGTCCAAGGTGAAATGGAAACTCTATACGAGTATTGGGAAAGATTTCGGAGACTACTTGACTCATGCCCCTACCATATGATTGACACTCTAGTGTTGATTAGCTAGTTTTGCCAAGGAATGAAGCCACAAGACAAGATCCTCTTGGATGCATGACGATCGGATTTCCTATCGGTAAAGAAATTCACAAATATAATCGTGTTGTATGTATAGCTTCTAAACCAACAGAAAATCCTTTTGTACAAACGTTTGGTTGTCACAAGTAACAAACCCAATAAAAATAAATAACCGAAGTATTCAAACCTCAGGTCGTCTTCTCAAGAAATTGCAAGGAAGTATGATTTATTATTGGTTATGGAAAACAGTATTTTTGGGTTTTAAAAAAAGGTTTGAATAAGAGAAATAAATTGCAGGGATTAATAAATTAATAACTAATAAAACTCTTAGCAAGGTATGAAAACTGGAAGTCCTATCCTAGTTATCTTTATCAATGGTGATGAGAATTATATTTTTGCTTCCACTTAGTCAACCTCTAACTATGAAGGTAAGTCAAGTGGATAAATCAATTTAACACCTAAAGTCCTAGTCAACTCCTAAGGAAAGACTAGAATTATAGGAATCTAAATCAATCAGCAAAGATATCAATTATCAATTACGATGAGTTTGACAACTCAAGAGTTACCAATTAATCAACCAAAGCCAAGAATATAGAAAGCTAAATAAAAATCATATAACTGAAGTACCTCAAATTGTATTAAATAGAGATATCAAATGCAACATGGAAAAGTTCATAAATTAATTTGGAAAAATAAATAAAAGGAACATTAAACCTGTGATGAAGAAGAAAAAAATCCCAATAAGATAAATCCTAATCCTAAATCCTAATCCTAAGAGAGAGGAGAAAACCTCTCTCTCTAAAAAACTACATCTCAATCCTAAAACTATGTATAAATGTATGTTGTATCCTCCCTCTCTAAAAACTACATCTAAATTATGAAAAGCTCAAGCTCAGCCCAAGTACACACCAAGTGGGCCCCGGTAGTGGATTTTTGCATCAATTACTTACTTTTGTAAACCCTAGTAGCTAGTCTAGTATAAATAGGACATTTTACTATTGTATTAGACATTGGGAGGATTGTATTTTTGATCCTGTGATCAAGTTTTGGGGGCTGGCCATTCGGCCATGCCTGAACCTTCATCACTCTGGCGTTTAAATGCCAGAAGTGCATACAAAGGCATTTTACACGCCTAATTGGTGCAGGGATGTAAATCCTTGATACCTCAGGATCTATGGACCCCACAGGATCATCTCAAGATCTGTGGACCCCACATACCTCAACTCACCTTCTCTCTTCTTCACCAATCACCTTAATCCCTCTTCCCCATCACCTTTTCACCACTCACATCCATCCATCTCTCTCCCTCTCCTCCATATCTTCTTTCCTTCCATTCCTTCTTCTTTTGCTCGAAGGCGAGCAACATTCTATGTTTGGTGTGGTAAAAGTATAGCTTTTTTTTGCTTTTCCATAACCATTGATGGCACCTAAGGCCAGAAAAACCTAAAAAAAAAAAGAGAAAAGGGAAGACAATTGCTTCCACCTATGAGTCATGGGAGATGGAGAGATTCATCTCAAGAATCCATAGCTCAGTAGTAGAGCATTTGACTGCAAATCAAGAGATCCCTGAGATACCTCAGGGAATACATGTTCCTCCATATAATTATTGGGAGCAACTAAGGATAGGAGCACCAAAATCACTAGGGATCAAGCAAAAAAGGTAAGGAAGAGACATAGAGGAGCTCAAAAAGCACCATTGGTCCTTCAAAAAGGCGCCACCCTCACTAAGGTGGACTCATTCCTTAACTTCCTTGTTCTTAATTCTCTGTTTTTCGATTTTTATGTTATATGTGTGTTTATGTTTTGTGTCTCTACCTCATGATCATTGGTATTGAGTAATTATTTCTTAAGGCTATGAATAATTCCATAAATCCTTCACCTCTCTTAAATGAAAAATGTTTCTAATTCAAAAGAACAAGAAGTACATGAATTTCGAAATTATCCTTGAATTTAGTTTAATTATATTGATGTGGTGACAATACTTTTGTTTTCTGAATGAATGCTTGAACAGTGCATAATTTTGATCTTGTTGTTTATGAATGTTAAAATTATTGGCTCTTAAAAGAATGATGAACAAAGAGAATGTTATTGATAATCAGAAAAATCATGAAAATTGATTCTTGAAGCAAGAAAAAGCAGTGAAAAAGCAAAAGCTTGCGAAAAAAGGGCAAAAAAAATTAGAAAGAAAAAGAAAAAGCAAGCAGAAAAAGCCAATAGCCCTTAAAACCAAAAGGCAAGGGTAAAAAGGATCCAAGGCTTTGAGCATCAATGGATAGGAGGGTCGAAGGAAATAAAATCCAAGCCTAAGCGGCTAAATCAAGCTGTCCCTAACCATGTGCTTGTGGCATGCAGGTCCAAGTGAGAAGCTTGAGACTGAGTGGTTAAAGTCGTGATCCAAAACAAAAAGAGTGTGCTTAAGAACTCTGGACACCTCTAACTGGGGACTTTAGCAAAGCTGAGTCATAATCTGAAAAGGTTCACCCAGCTATGTGTCTATGGCATTTATGTATCTGGTGGTAATACTAGAAAACAAAATGCTTAGGGCCACAGCCAAGACTCATAAAAATAGCTGTGTTCAAGAATCAAAATACTTAACTAGGAGAATCAATAACACTATCTGAAATTCTAAGTTCCTATAGATGCTAATCATTCTAAACTTCAAAGGAAAAAGTGAGATGCCAAAACTGTTCAGAGGCAAAAAGCTACAAGTCCCGCTCATCTAATTAGGACTAATATTCATTGATATTCTGGAATTTATAGTATATTCTCTTCTTTTTATCCTAATTAATTTTCAGTTTCTTGGGGACAAGCAACAATTTAAGTTTGGTGTTGTGATGAGCGGATAATTTATACGCTTTTTGGCATTGTTTTTAGATAGTTTTTAGTATAATCTAGCTACTTTTAGAGATGTTTTCATTAGTTTTTATGCTAAATTCACATTTTTGGACTTTACTATGAGTTTTTGTATTTTTCTATGATTTCAGGTAATTTCTGGCTGAAATTGAGGGACCTGAGCAAAACTCTGATAAGGAGGCTGACAAAGGACTACTGATGCTCTTGGATTCTGACCTCCCTGCACTCGAAATGAATTTTCTAGAGCTACAGAACTCCAAATGGTGCTCTCTCTACGGCGTTGGAAAGTAGACATCCAGAGCTTTCCAACAATATATAATTGTCCATATTTTATTCAAGATTATACTATTTAAACTGGCACTCAACGCCAGTTCCATGCTGCATTCTGGAGTCAAACGCCAGAAACACGTCAAGAACCAGAGTTGAACGCCAAAAACACGTTACAACTTGGCGTTCAACTCCAAAAGAAGCCTCTGCACGTGTAAAGCTCAAGTTCAGCCCAAGCACACACCAAGTGGGCCCCGGAAGTGGATTTTTGCATCAATTACTTACTTTTGTAAACCCTAATAGCTAGTCTAGTATAAATAGGACATTTTACTATTGTATTAGACATCGGGGCGATTGTATTTTTGATCCTGTGATCACGTTTTGGGGGCTGGCCATTCGGCCATGTCTGAACCTTCATCACTTATGTATTTTCAAAGATGGAGTTTCTACACACCATAGATTAAGGGTGTGGAGCTCTGCTGTACCTCTAGTTTTAATGCAATTACTACTATCTTTTATTCAAATTCAATCTTATTTCTGTTCTAAGATACTACTCGTACTTCAACCTGATGGATGTGATGATCCGTGACACTCATCATCATCTGTCCCTATGAACGCGTGCCTGACAACCACTTCCGCTCTACAAGCGAAAGCTAGAGTGTGTATCACTTGGTTCCTGATGCACGATGCATGGTTGTCCTCGCCTGACAACCGAGCCTTCCATTCCGTGAGATCAGAGTCTTCGTGGTATAAGCTAGAATTGATGGCGGCATTCATGAGAATCCGGAAAGTCTAAACCTTGTCTGTGGTATTCCGAGTAGAATTCTGGGATTGAATGACTGTGACGAGCTTCAAACTCACGATTGTTGGGCGTGATGACAAACGGAAAAGAATCAAGGGATTCTACCCCGACACGATCGAGAACCGACAGATGATTAGTCGTGCCGTGACAGAGCATTTGGACCTTTTTCACTGAGAGGATGGGATGTAGCCATTGACAACGGTGATGCCCTACATACAGCTTGCCATGGAAAGGAGTAAGAAGGATTGGATGAAGGCAGTAGGAAAGCAGAGATTCAGATGGAGCACAGCATCTTCATACGCCTATCTGAAATTCCCATCGATGATCTACATAAGTATTTCTATCTTTATTTTCTGTTTATTTATTATTATTATTCAAAAACTCCATAACCATTTATTATCCGCCTGACTGAGATTTACAAGATGATCATAGCTTGCTTCATACCAACAATCTCCGTGGGATCGACCCTTACTCACGTAAGGTTTATTACTTGGACAACCCAGTGCACTTGCTGGTTAGTTGTGCGAGGTTTTGAAGAAAGTGCTGAGTTATAAACGCGCATACCAAGTTGAATGCCATTATTAGAGATCACAATTTCGCCCACCATGGTCTTCCGCAAATTCCTCCACTTCTTTGCAAACTTCTTCAATTTCAACCATGTCTTGATCAAAGTCTTCGATATCTTCCTCATCACTTGAGTCATAATTGGGAGGTTGAAAAAAGTCTACCTCTGCATCATTTTCATATTCACTTGGGGAAGATTCTTCTAGCTCAAAGAATTCACTTGCGGTTGCAAGTTCATTACTAAGAGAACTTGACTCATGATTATCATTCTCAAAGAGACTTGCATCTAGGGTTGTTCCGTCTAGCTCTTCATGAGGTAGCTGCTTTGGGGGTTGTGCATTATCCTCCTTAGCATCAATTGTAACATCCTTGACGGAATTTTCCACAACTCTGGATTCCCATGGAGGTTCAGCATCTCCTAAGTCTTCAACAAGTACTTCTTCTTCTTGGATAATTTGGGCTTCCTCTAATTGTTCCAGAACAAAGTCATGCTCCTTACTGTTCACTGGCGTTTCTAGTGTCTCCTTTGTACTACATTCTTCATTAGATTCTCCACATGAAGCCATAGGGATTCCTTGAGTGTCCAAACGTCTGAAAGATAATTGATTTATTGCTTGCTCCAGTTGATGAAGGGTTGCATGAAATTGATCTACTGATTCTTCAAAGCGAGCCTGTGATTCTTGAGGCGATGGGTATGGATATGGTACATAGGGAAGTGGTGGTTCTTGGGAGTAATTGGATTAGAATTGGGGTGGATAAGGATAATACGGTGGTGAATGGTGAAAAGGAGCTTGTGAGTGTGGTGGTTCGAAGTTATGTTGAGAGGATGGTCTATGAGCACAGGGTGGGCTTGTTGGTAACTACAAAGGGGTCCACCATATCTATCAGTTTGGTATGCATTGTAGAATGGTCTTTGTCCATGATATCTAGGAAGGTGTTATTGCCTAAAGGGTTGATCGTATCCTCTTGGCTCCATCCGTCTTTGATTGATTAGACCTTGATACATATTCCTGTTATAGCTTCCATTCCTTTCAACAAAATTAGAACCAAACTCAAAGCGAGAGGGGTGAGAAGTCATAGTATCTAATAGAAATAAGAAGGGAAAACAAAAACAAATAAACAAGAAAAGGAAAAATATTTATAATAACCAATAATAAGGCACACGTTTGCAATTCCCCGGCAACGGCGCCATTTTGATGATCGGATTTCCTATCGGTAAAGCAATTCACAAATATAATCACGTTGTAAGTATAGCTTCTAAACCAACAGAAAATCCTTTCATACAAACGTTTGGTTGTCATAAGTAACAAACCCAATAAAACTAAATAACCAAAGTATTCAAACCTCGGGTCGTCTTCTCAAGGAATTGTAGGGAAGTATGATTTATTATTGGTTATGGAAAACAGTATTTTTGGGTTTTAAAAAAGTTTTGAATAAGAGAAATAAATTGCAAGGATTAATAAATTAATAACTAATAAAACTCTTGGCAAGATATGAAAACTGGAAGTCCTATCCTAGTTATCCTTATCAATGGTGATAAGAATTATATTTTTGCTCCCACTTAGTCAACCTCTAACTATGAAGGTAAGTCAAGTGGATAAATCAATTTAACACCTAAAGTCCTAGTCAACTCCTAAGGAAAGACTAGAGTTATAGGAATCTAAATCAATCAGCAAAGATATCAATTATCAATCACGATGAGTTTGACAACTCAAAAGTTACCAATTAATCAACCAAAGCCAAGAATATAGAAAGCTAAATAAAAATCATATAACTGAAGTACCTCAAATTGTATTAAATAGAGATATCAAATGTAACATGGAAAAGTTCATAAATTAATTTGGGAAAATAAATAAAAGGAACATTAAACATGTGATGAAGAAGAAAAAAATCCCAATAAGATAAATCCTAATCCTAAATCCTAATCCTAAGAGATAGGAGAAAACCTCTCTCTCTAAAAAACTACATCTCAATCCTAAAACTATGTATAAATGTATGTTGTATCCTCCCTCCTTAAAAACTACATCTCAATACTAAAACTATGTATAAATGTATGTTGTATCCTCCCTCTCTAAAAACTACATCTAAATTATGAAAAGTGAATTATGAGTCATCCCTTCTTCATTCCTCCACCTTGCAGCCTTTAATCTGTATTTTCTGGGCTTGAAACCGCGCCGAAAATAGCCCAGATTTCGCTGGAGCCATGCTGATTTTCGTCACTGCGACGTGTCCGCGTGGAGCACGCGTTCGCATCATTTAGATGTACGGACACTATAGCAAATTATATATCAAATTGAAGCCCCGAATGTTAGCTTTCCAATGCAACTAAAACTGCATCATTTGAACCTCTGTAGCTCAAGTTATGACCGTTTGAGTGCGAAGAGGTCAGGCTGGACAGCTTAGCAACTTCTTCAACTTCTTGTATTCCTTCCACATTTGCATGCTTCCTTTCTATCCTCTAAGCCATTCCTACCCTGTAATCTCTGAAATCACTTAACACACATATCACGACATCGAATGGTAATAAGAGAGGATTAAACATAGCAAAATTAAAGTCCAAAGAAGCATGTTTTCAATCATAGCACAAAATCCGGAAAGAAAAAGTTAAACCATGCAAATAGTATGAATAAGTGGGTAAAGATTTGATAAAAATCACTCAATTGAGCACAAGATAAACCATGAAATAGTGGTTTATCAATGCCTCAAGCAATGGTTCCTTGACCAAGTATAGAACGACAGAGGAGGCATAGCAATTGATCACTGATTTGGCCGAGTCCACATAACATGCTAGACAAAGAAACAACCATCTAAGAGCCATAAATGAAGTTTCTTCTAGTGGTGAGACCGCCACCCTTACGAAGACCTTGGGCGAAATGACAGACATTCTTAAGCAACTCCAACTAAACCAACAACAATCTCTACCTCCTCAACCACAAGAAAGTCAACAATTGGTCCCCCAAAGAGTGTGTGAAATTTGCTCTTGCTACTCTCATTACACCGATGAGTGCCCAAACCTCCAAGAAGATAATACCTTGGTGGCTACTAATGCCTACTACAATCGCCCAAACCAAGGTTATCACCAACAAGGAGGCAACTTTAATCAAGGGTGGAAAGACAACTCCAACCAAGGATGGAGGGATAACTCCAACCAAGGGTGGAGGGATAACTCCAACCAAGGATGGAGGGACAACTATAATCAAGAAGGAAGGGATAATGGAGGAAACCAAAGATGGAACAACAACAGTCAACAAAACCGATACCAACAAAATCCTCCATATCAAAACCAAAACCAAGGCAAACCATACCAAACCTACCAAGCACCTCATCAAAGGCAAGCACCTCCACCCAACCAACCACAAGCACCCCAAATCACTTATCCTTCTCCCTCTCCCAACCAAAATGAGACACTTCGCTCCATCCTCCAAACCCAAAAGGAGCTTCAAACAACACTTGTCTCAAGCCTTGCCAGTATTGCTTCTACGCTCCAAGCCCTTACTTCTCGCATAGAATCAACCCTACCTCTACCACTCAAGCCTCAAGCTCAAGTGCCTTACCATCTCAACCTCTACACAACCCAAGGGTGGCATCAATGCCATTATCTTGAGGTCCGGAACCAAATTGCAAGATAGGAGTGCGCCAAGCCCAATAGAGGCCACTCAAAATGAGGATGTGGTTGAGATAGAAGAGGTTGATGAAGAGGATGAAGCCCAAGAGGTAGTTGAAGAAGTGATTGCTCAACCAAGGGGTGGAATGCCTAAGGATGGGGATGTCTTGCAAGGAGCTACTCCAATCCCATTTTCAACATTGGCAAGGAAAACCAAGAAGCAAGTTGAGTTGGACCCTAAAATGGTGGAGATGTTCAAGAAAGTTGAGGTAACTATCCCTCTCTTTGATGCTATCTGCCAAGTGCCTAAATATGCAAAGTTTCTTAAGGACTTATGTATGCATAAGGAGAAAATTTGTGAATTAGAAACTATACTATTGGGAGATCAATTTCTGCTTTAATGGATGGTATGCCGGAGAAGTGTGGTGACCCCGGCCCTTGTTTAGTAACTTGCACCATTGATGGAGTCCAATTTGTTGATTGTATGTGCGATCTTGGAACTTGTGTGAGTATTATGCCCTTGTCGGTCTATGAGTTCTTAAAGCTCCCACCACTAAAACGGTCGGCCTCCCGGTTTGTTTTAGCAGACAAAAGCATAATTTCCGTGGTCGGTATAGTGGAGGATGTTCTAGTGAGTATAAAGGGGTTGGTCTTCCCAATTGATTTTCATATTCTGAAGATGCACCATAGTGACTCTGGTAGGACATCATCTATTTTACTTGGGAGGCCATTCTTGAAGATCTCTCGGTTCAAGCTAGATGCATTTTTGGGCACCTATTCATTTGAGATCGATGGAAGAAAAGTAAGCTTCAATCTTGATGAAGCAATGAGGCATCCACCGAAGGAGCATTCTATCTTTTGGTGTGATTTGATTGACAATGTTGTAGCCAAAGTCCATCAAGATGGCTTTGATGGAAAGAGTATGAATCAAGACCCAAGTGTAGGGAGTTCCCATGTATGTGAAAAAGATGCCTTATCACCTCAAATGATACCTGAAAACAAAGTTCCGAGTCATGAACAAATTGTGGATTTGAAGCCACTCCCAACCCACCTAAGATATGCCTTTCTTGAGAATAACCAAAAGTTTTCGGTAATAATTGCAAGGGAGCTTACCTCCCACCAAGAAGAGAAGTTGCTCAATGTTTTAAGGAGGAACAAGAAGGCCATAGGGTGGAGCTTGGCGGATTTGGTTGGCATTAGCCCCCAAGTATTTGAACACCAAATTTTCTTAGAAGAAGAAGCTACACCCGTTAGACAACCTCAAAGGCGTCTAAATCCTACCATTCTTGAGGTTGTGAAGAAGGAGGACACCCGGTTATTAGAAGCGGACATTATCTATCCAATTTCGGATAGTGAATGGGTGAGCCCCGTACAAGTGGTCCCAAAGAAATCCGGTGTTACTACAATCAAGAATGAACGAAGGGAGCTTATAGCCAGAAGAGTCCAAAACTCATGGAGGGTATGTATTGATTATTGGCTCTTAAACTTGGCCACTAGGAAGGATGACATTCCGTTGCCTTTCATTGATCAAATGTTTGATCGCCTATATGGTAAGTCTCATTATTGTTTCTTAGATGGATATTCCGGTTATTTCCAAATTCACATTGCTCCCCAAGACCAAGAAAAAACAACCTTCACATGCCCTTTCGGAACGTATGCGTATAAGAGAATGCCATTTGGCTTGTGCAACAAATCGACAACATTCTAAAGGTGTATGATGAGTATATTTGCGGATCTTTTGGAGCAATGCAAGGAGGTGTTCATGGACGACTTTAGTATTTACGGGGACTCCTTTGATCTTTGTCTAGACAATCTTGCAAAAATGCTAGAGAGGTGTACTAAATCAAACCTTGTGTTAAATTATGAGAAATGCCATTTTATGGTTAGACAAGGTATTGTTTTAAGGTACATTGTCTCTAGGGATGAGATCTCTGTTGATCCGGCAAAGATCAATATTATTTCTAGTATGCCTTACCCCTCTTCTGTGAGGGAAGTTCGTACGTTTCTTGGACATGCAGGTTTTTACCGGCAATTCATTAAGGACTTTAGTAAGGTGGCATTACCTCTATCTCGATTGTTGCAAAAGGATGTTGAATTTGAATTAAATGAAGAGTTCATAGAGGCTTTTGACAAGCTCAAAATTGCTTTGACCCAGGCTCCCATAGTGAGAGGACTGGATTGGACTAGACCTTTTGAAATTATGTGTGACGCCTCAAACTATGCGGTAGGAGTGGCACTAGGTCAACGAGAGGGTAAAATTTCTTATGTCATTGCCTATGTCTCTAAGACTCTAGATGGAGTGCAATCCAATTATACTACCACCGAGAAAGAATTGTTAGCTATTGTCTTTGCCTTGGACAAGTTCCAGGCTTATTTACTTGGTTCTAAGGTGGTAGTATACTCAGATCATGTGGTATTCAAATATTTTTTGGCCAAAAAGGAATCCAAACCAAGGTTGATAAGATGGGTGTTGCTATTGCAAGAATTTGACCTTGAAATCAAAGATAGGAGTGGTTCGCAAAACTTAGTGGCGGACCATTTGAGTTGCCTTAAGCACACAAAGGGCGATGCCACTCTTATTAATGATACCTTCCCTCTTGAGGGCTTGCTAGCAATCTCCGAAGTTATCCCTTGGTATGCACCTATTGCCAATTACTTGGTTGCTCGCACTTTTCCTCCCGGTTTCTCTCAATATCAAAAGGATAAGCTTAAAAACGAATCCAAATATTATGTATGGGATGACCCATATTTTTGGAGATGTGGTTCCGATCAAGTAATTCGAAGGTGCATACCACAATCCGAGCATCAAGCTATCTTGGAGGCTTGCCACTCTTCCGAGAGTGGTGGCCATTTTGGTCCTCAAAGGACGGCTCGGAAGGTTTTGGATTGTGGCTTTTGGTGGCCTACACTTTTCAAAGATGCATATCTCTTTTGTAGCTCTTGCTCACAATGCCTTTGGTTTGGAAATATCTCTAAGAAGAATGAGATGTGGTGGACGAAATTGTGATTCCTATTTTGTGCCTTTTGGTATCATTGTAAAATTATGGAATTTAAGAAATTGGCATGAGTGGACACAACTCCGTTCAACTAACCAGCAAGTGTACTGGGTCGTCCAAGTAATAAACCTTACGTGAGTAAGGGTCGAATCCACAAAGATTGTTGGTATGAAGCAAGCTATGGTCACTTTGCATATCTCAGTTAGGCAGATTAAAACTGTTTATAGTTTCGGAAATATAAAATAAAAAGAAAATACATAATAAAAGGGATAGAATACTTATGCAGATTCATTGGTAGGAATTTCAGATAAGCGGAATGGAGATGCTGTAGAGCCCAAGCACGCCTGCTCTCCTACTGCTTTCATTCAATCCTTCTTACTCCTTTCCATGGCAAGCTTTGTTTAGGGGTTCACCATCAACTGTGGCTACTTTCTTCCTCTCGGGGAAATATCCTATGCGGCTGTCACTCGCACAGCTAACCAGTCTGGAGGCATCACCCATGGTTGATGGCTACATCCCATCCTCGCAGTGAAAACTAATGCTCACGCACTCTGTCACAGTACGGCTAATCACCGGTTGGTTCCCGCCCCTACTGGAATAGAATCCCTCTTTTGCGTCTGTCACTAACGCCCAGCAGGTTATAGGTTTGAAGCACGTCACAGTCATTCACTACCGGAATCCTACTCGGAATACCACAAACAAGGTTAGACTTTCCGGATTCCCAGGATCCTACTCGGAATACCACAGACAAGGTGAGACTTTCCGGATCCTCATAAATGCCGCCATCAATCTAGCTTATACCACGAAGATTCTGTTGGGGAATCTAAGAGATACGCATTCAAGCTCTGTTTCATGTAGAACGGGAGTGGTTGTCAATCACGCGCGTTCATAAGTGAGAATGATAATGAGGGTAATCTAACTCATCACATTCATCATGTTCTTGGGTACGAATGAATATCTTGGAATAAGAATAAAAGAGATTTGAATAAAAGATAATAGAATTTCATTAATATTTGAGGTACAGCAGAGCTCCACACCCTTAATCTATGGTGTGCAGAAACTCCACCGTTGAAAATACATAAGCAGAAGGTTCAGGCATGGCCGAATGGCCAGCCCCCTAAACGTGATCACAGGATTCAAAATACAATCCAGGATGTCTAATACAATAGATAAATGTCCTATATATACTAGACTAGCTACTAGGGTTTACAGGAGTAAGTAATTGATGCATAAATTCACTTCCGGGGCCCACTTGGTGTATGCTTGGGCTGAGCTTGATTAATCCACGAGCTAAGGCATTTCTTGGCGTCAAACTCCAGGTTATGACGTGTTTTGGGCGTTCAACTCCGGATCATGACGTTTTTCTGGCGTTTAACTCCAGACAGCAGCGTGTACTTGGCGTTTAACGCCAAGTTACGTCGTCATTCTTCGAATAAAGTATGGACTATTATATATTGCTGGAAAGCCCTGGATGTCTACTTTCCAACGCCGTTGAGAGCGCGCCAATTGAAGTTCTGTAGCTCCAGAAAATCCATTTCGAGTGCAGGGAGGTCAGAATCCAACAGCATCAGCAGTCCTTTTGTCAGCCTTTTTCAGAGTTTTGCTCAAATCCCTCAATTTCAGTCAGATTTTACCTGAAATCACAGAAAAACACACAAACTCATAGTAAAGTCCAGAAATGTGAATTTAACATAAAAACTAATGAAAACATCCCTAAAAGTAGCTCAAACTTACTAAAAACTCTATAAAAACAATGCCAAAAAGCGTATAAATTATCCGCTCATCAAGATGCCCCAACAAACCATGTTATTTTGTGAAATTTTTTATGTTTGGGGTATTGACTTTATGGGACCTTTCCCAAATTCTAATTGTTTCATGTATATTCTTCTAGCCGTTGACTATGTTTCCAAGTGGGTTAAGGCAATCCCCACTAGGACTGATGATGCTAATGTAGTGCTTTCTTTTATTCGGAATAACATTATTTGCCGCTTGGAATCACCACGAGCAATCGTGAGTGACCAAGGCTCGCACTTTTGTAACAAAAGAATGGCAGGGCTAATGAAGAGGTATGGCATCATCCATAAAGTGGCCACGGCATACCACTCCCAAATGAATGGCCAAGCCGAAGTCTCCAATCAAAAAATCAAGCGCGTATTGGAAAATATTGTGAAGCCTCATAGGAAGGATTGGAGTACTAAGCTTGTAGATGCGCTTTGGGCCTACCGGATGGCTTACAAGACGCCGATTGGTATGATCCCGTTCCAGTTGGTCTATGGGAAAGCTTGCCATCTTCCAGTGGAGATAGAACATAAAGCCTATTGGGCCGTAAAAGAGTGCAACACTGGATTTGGGAGTGAAATCGAAAGGAAGTTATAGTTAGTGGAGCTTGAGAACCTTCGATTGGAAGCCTATGATAATTCAAGGCTTTACAAGGGGAAGATGAAAGCGGTGCATGATCAACACATAAAAAGGAGAGAGTCTAGAGTGGGAGAGTTGGTTCTCCTCTACAACTCTAGGTTGCAGTTGATGCCCAAAAAGTTGAGGTCAAGGTGGGAAGGCCCTTATAGAGTGGAGAAAGCGGAACTATGTGGAGTCTCCCACCTACGACACCCTTCAAGCCCCAACATCTTCAAAGTGAATGGTCATCGTCTCAAGCTATACCATGGAGAAAAGATGAAAAGCAATAAGAAGGTTGAGGTGTTCCTTCTTGAGGATACACCCAAATGCGGGAGATTTGAGCTCATGACCGTCCAACTTAAGGACGTTAAACAAACGTGCTAGGTAGGAGACACCCCACCATGGTATAATCTACCTTTGTATATAGTTTCTTGCATATAGCTTTATTTTGCATCTTTGTGCTTTTGTGATTGCTTGACTTGTAAGTTGTTCATAGTATAATTGCGTTTTGCTTGATTTTAATGCTAAACTGCTCATGAGGAGTCCATTGATAATAGTTTCATTGACTTGAGATGTTGAGAAAATGCTTAAAGTTGAGTGTTACATGAGATTTTTGATGATTTTGATCCCTTTAGCATGCATCACTACCAATTTTTTGCTCAAATTGACCCTCCTCATGTGTATGAAAAAAAAAAGAAAAAAAAGAGGGGGATCCACGCTTAAGCGTGCAGGACGCGTGTGCGTCGCTTGCACGTTCGCTACTCTTGGTACATTTTCCCGAGAGTTGCGTGAACATCGCGCAGACATTGCGCAAAACGCGTGATGAGTCCATATTTTTCGATATATTTTAGCTTGATTTGAGTAGATTTCATCACATAAACTCACACTTAAGCACCGAAATAGCATACTTTTGTGTTTGATCCCTAAATAAAACCTAAATGTGAAAACATGCATTTTTGTGCTTAAATTGAGCAATTTAATTCTACTTTTATACCATTCGATGCCATGACTTGTTTGTTGCGTGATTTCAGGTCCTAGAGGCAAGATTGACAAGGAAAAAGTGGAAGAAAGCATGTACAAAGGGAGAAAACATGAAGAAAACAAAGGAGAATCACTCAACCATGCGTGCGTACGCACAACCTTTTGTGCGTACGCACAAAAAGGAAATCAGCATGCGTGCGTACGCACAACCACCTGTGTGTACGCACAAGTGGAAATTCGGTGAAGTGTGCGGACGCACACACCTGTGCGTACGCACAGGTACCAGCGCATGCTTCCATTAAAAAGTCACGTGTGGTGGCCGAAATTGTGATCAACAATAATGGCTCTTTGGCATGTGCCAAAAAACTAACTCAGCACTTTCCTTTTACAATTCCGTTTAACTTAACCAGCAAGTGTACTGGGTCATCCAAGTAATACCTTACGTGAGTAAGGGTCGATCCCACAGAGATTGTTGGTATGAAGCAAGCTATGGTCACCTTGTAAATCTCAGTTAGGCAGATTAAATGGTTATGGGTTTCGAAAATTAATAATAAATAGAAAATAAAAAAGGATAGAAATACTTATGTAAAGCAATGGTGAGAATTTCAGATAAGTGTGTGAAGATGCTGTGCTCCTCTCGTATCTCTATTTTCTTATTACATTCATCCAATCCTTCCTACTCCTTTCCATGGCAAGCTATATATAGGGCATCACCGTTGTCAATGGCTACATCATCCTCTCAGTGAAAACATTCCTATGCTCTGTCACAGCACGGCTAATCATCCGTCGGTTCTCAATCAAGTTGGAATAGAATTCCTTGATTCTTTTGCGTTTGTCATCACGCCCAGCCTTCAGGAGTTTGAAGCTCGTCACAGTCATTCAATTCCAGAATCCTACTTGGAATACCATAGACAAGGTTTAGACTTTCCGGATCCTCATGAATGCCGCCATCTATCTAGCTTATACCACGAAGATTCTGTTGGGGAATCTAAGAGATATGCGACCGGCCTAGAGTAGAACAGAAGTGGTTGTCAGTCACGCACGTTCATAGGTGAGAATGATGATGAGTGTCATGGATCATCACATTTATCAAAGTTAAGTGTAACGTATATCTTGGAATAAGAATAAAAGAGAATTGAATAGAAAGTAATAGTAATTGTATTGAAACTTGAGGTACAGCAGAGCTCTACACCCTTAATCTATGGTGTGCAAAAACTCCACCGTTGAAAATACATAAGTGAAAGGTTCAGGCAAGGCCAAATGGCCAGCCCCCATGATCTGAGAACTAATCGTCCCAAGATGTCTAATACACTAGTAAAAAGTCCTATTTATAATAAACTAGCTACTAGGGTTTACATGAGTAAGTAATTGATGCATAAATCCACTTTCGGGGCCCACTTGGTGTATGTTTGGGCTGAGCTTGATCTATCCACGAGCTGAGGCTTTTCTTGGAGTTGAACTCCAAGTTATAACGTGTTTTGGGCGTTCAAGTCCGGATCATGACGTATTTCTGGCGTTTAACTCCAGATAGCAGCATGTACTTGGCGTTCAACGCCAAGTTACGTCGTCAATTCCCGAATAAAGTATGGAATATTATATATTGATGGAAAGCTCTGGATATCTACTTTCCAACGCCGTTGAAAGCACACCATTTGGAGTTCTGTAGCTCCAGAAAATCCATTTCGAGTGCAGGAAGGTCAAATTCCAACAACATCAGCAGTCCTTTTGTCAGCCTTTTTCAGAGTTTTGCTCAAGTCTCTCAATTTCAGCCAGAAATTACCTGAAATCACAAAAAACATACAAACTCATAGTAAAGTCCAGAAATGTGAATTTAACATAAAAACTAATGAAAACATCCCTAAAAGTAGCTTGAACTTACTAAAAACTACCTAAAAACAATGCCAAAAAGTGTATAAATTATCCGCTCATCACAACACCAAACTTAAATTGTTGCTTGTCCCCAAGAAACTGAAAATCAATTAGGATAAAAAGAAGAGAATATACTATAAATTTCAAAATATCAATGAATATTAATTCTAATTAGATGAGCGGGACTTGTAGCTTTTTGCTTCTGAACAGTTTTGGCATCTCACTTTTTCCTTTGAAGTTTAGAATGGTTGGCTTCTTTAGGAACTTAGAATTTCGGATAGTGTTATTGACTTTCCTAGTTAAGCATGTTGATTCTTGAACACAGCTACCTATGAGTCTTGGCCGTGGCCCTAAGCATTTTGTTTTCCAGTATTACCACCGGATACACAAATGCCACAGACACATGGCTGGGTGAACCTTTTCAGATTGTGACTCAGCTTTGCTAGAGTCCCCAGTTAGAGGTGTCCAGAGCTCTTAAGCACACTCTTTTTTGCTTTGGATCACGACTTTAACCACTCAGTCTCAAGCTTTTCACTTGGACCTTCATGACACAAGCACATGGTTAGGGACAGCTTGATTTAGCTGCTTAGGCCTGGATTTAATTTCCTTGGGCCCTCCTATCCATTGATGCTCAAAGTCTTGGATCCTTTTTACCCTTGCCTTTTGGTTTTAAGGGCTATTGGCTTTTTCTGCTTGCTTTTTCTTTTTTTTTCTACTTTTTTTGCCACTTCTTTTTTTTTTCACAAGCTTTTGCTTTTTCACTGCTTTTTCTTGCTTCAAGAATCAATTTTATGATTTTTCAGATTATTAATAACATTTTTCTTTGTTCATCATTCTTTCAAGAGCCAACAATTTTAACATTCATAAACAACAAGATCAAAAATATGCACTGTTCAAGCATTCATTCAGAAAACAAAAAGTATTGTCACCACATCAATATAATTAAATTAAATTCAAGGATAAATTCGAAATTCATGTACTTCTTGTTCTTTTGAATTAAAACATTTTTCATTTAAGAGAGGTGAAGGATTAATGGATTTTATTCATAGCTTTAAGACATAGTTACTACATCCTAATGATCATAAAGTAGAGACACAAAACATAGATAGACATGAAGGATAAAAACCGAAAAAATAAGGAAAATAAGAACAAGGAATGAGTCCACCTGAGTGAGGGTGGCACCTTCTTGAAGGTCCAATGGTGCTTTTTGAGCTCCTTTATGTCTCTTCCTTGCTTCTGTTGCATGATCCCTATTGATTTTGGTGTTCTTATCCTTAGTTGCTTCCAATAATTATGTGGAGGAACATGTATCCCCTGAGGTATCTCGGGGATCCCTTGATTTGCAATCAAATGTTCTACCACTGAGCTATAAACCCTTTAGATGAGTCTTTCCATCTCCCATGACTCAGAGGTGGAAGCTTTTGTCTTTTTGCTTGTTCCTGCTCATATAGGGAAGAAGAGAACAAGAAAAGAAAGAGGAATCCTCTATGTCACAGTATAGAGATTCCTTTATGTTAGTAGAAGAAGAAAGGGAAGAAGAGTGAAGAAGAATGGGTAAGGATAGAGGTGGTGATTTGAGATGAAGAGAAGTGAAGAGAAGTGTTAGTAAACAAATAAATAAATAGAAGAGGAGGAGAGATAGAAAATTTTCGAAAATAATTTTGAAAAAGTGGTTAGTGATTTTCGAAAATTAAAGATAATATATAATTAAAATTAAAATTTAAAACAATTAAAAATAATTTTTGAAAAAGAGATGAGATATTTTCGAAAATTAGAGAGGGATAGGTAGTTAGTTGGTTTTGAAAAAGATAAGAAACAAACAAAAAGTTAAATAGTTAGTTGAAAAAGATATTAAAATCAAATTTGAAAAGATAAGAAGATAAGAAGTTAGATAAGATATTTTGAAATCAAATTTTTTTGAAAAAGATAAAATTTTGAAAAAGATATGATATAAAAAATAAGATAAAAAGATATGATTAAAAAGATAAAAAAGATATTTTGAAAAAGATTTAATTTTAAAATTAAAATTAATTACTTGACTAACAAGAAACTAAAAGATAAAATTCTAGAATTTAAAGATTGAACCTTTCTTAACAAGAAAGTAACAAACTTCAAATTTTTGAATCAATCACATTACTTGTTAGCTAATTTTCGAAAATATGATGTAAAAGATAAGAAAAAGATTTTGAAAAATATTTTAAAAAAATTTCGAAAATTAATAAGAAAAAAGGAAAAGATTTAATTTTTGAAAAAGTTTTGAAAAGATAAGATTTTTAAAATTGAAAATTTGACTTGACTTGTAAGAAACAACTAATTTTTAAAATTTTTGACTAAGTCAACTCAAATTTTCGAAAATTAGGAGATAAAAAAGGAAAAGATATTTTTTTGATTTTTGAATTTTTTTATGATGAGAGAGAAAAACACAAAAATGACCCAAAACATGAAAATTTTGGATCAAAACGCAAGATGCATGCAAGAACACTATGAATGTCAAGATGAACACCAAGAACACTTTGAAGATCATGATGAACATCAAGAACATAATTTTGAAAAATTTTTGATGCAAAGAAAACATGCAAGACACCAAACTTAGAAATCTTTAATGTTTAGACTCTATGAATGCAAGAATGCATATGAAAAACACCATACAACACAAAACAAGAAAATATGAAGATCAAACAAGAAAGTTCATCAAGAACAACTTGAAGATCATGATGAATGCAATGCATGAATGCATGAATTTTTCGAAAATTTTATGCAAGAAAAAGATAAACATGCAATTGACACCAAACTTATGACTTGACACAAGACTCAAATAAGAAACACAACATATTTTTTTTTATGATTTTCTAATTTTTTTTGTATTTTATTTTAACTTTTTCGAAAAAATTATAGAGAAAATAAAATAAGAAATTCAAAATTTTTAATAAGAATTCCAGGAATCATGCAATGTTACACTAAAGCTCTGGTCCAGGACTTAGACATAGCTTAATAGCCAGCCAAGCTTTCAATGAAAGCTCCAGTCCAAAACACTAGACATGGCCAATGGCCAGCCAAGCTTTAAGTGACAAATCAAGCATACAGCAGTTGATACTTCATCCAACTTCATATACTTATTATTGGAAGCCTCAGTCCAAAAGAATTAGACATGGCTTTACAGCCAGCCAAGCTTCAACATTCTTTATGAAGCTCTATAATTCATTCTTAAAAATTTAGAATAAATTTTTGAAAACATATGAGAAAAGATTTGAAAGAATTTTGAAAAATTTTTGAAAAATAAAATGAAAAATAAATTACCTAATCTGAGGAACAAGATGAACCGTCAGTTGTTCATACTCGAACAATCCCCGGCAACGGCGCCAAAAACTTGGTGGACGAAATTGTGATCAACAATAATGGCTCTTTGGCATGTGCCAAAAAACTAACTCAGCACTTTCTTTTCACAATTCCGTTCAACTTAATCAGCAAGTGTACTGGGTCATCCAAGTAATACCTTACGTGAGTAAGGGTCGATCCCACAGAGATTGTTGATATGAAGCAAGCTATGGTCACCTTGTAAATCTCAGTTAGGCAGATTAAATGGTTATGGGTTTCGAAAATTAATAATAAATAGAAAATAAAAAGGGATAGAAATACTTATGTAAAGCAATGGTGGGAATTTCAGATAAGTGTGTGAAGATGCTGTGCTCCTCTCGTATCTCTATTTTCTTATTACATTCATCCAATCCTTCCTACTCCTTTCCATGGCAAGCTGTATGTAGGGCATCACCGTTGTCAATGGCTACATCCCATCCTCTCAGTGAAAACGTTCCTATGCTCTGTCACAGCACGGCTAATCATCTGTCGGTTCTCAATCAGGTTGGAATAGAATCCCTTGATTCTTTTGCGTTTGTCATCACGCCCAGCCTTCAGGAGTTTGAAGCTCGTCACAGTCATTCAATCCCAGAATCCTACTCGGAATACCATAGACAAGGTTTAGACTTTCCGGATCCTCATGAATGCCGCCATCTATCTAGCTTATACCACGAAGATTCTGTTGGGGAATCTAAGAGATATGCGCCCGGCCTAGAGTAGAACGGAAGTGGTTGTCAGTCACGCGCGTTCATAGGTGAGAATGATGATGAGTGTCACAGATCATCACATTCATCAAAGTTAAGTGTAACGTATATCTTGGAATAAGAATAAAAGAGAATTGAATAGAAAGTAATAGTAATTGTATTGAAACTTGAGGTACAGCAGAGCTCTACACCCTTAATCTATGGTGTGCAGAAACTCCACCGTTGAAAATACATAAGTGAAAGGTTCAGACATGGCCGAATGGCCAGCCCCCATGATCTGAGAACTAATCGTCCCAAGATGTCTAATACACTAGTAAAAAGTCCTATTTATAATAAACTAGCTACTAGGGTTTACATGAGTAAGTAATTGATGCATAAATCCACTTCCGGGGCCCACTTGGTGTATGTTTGGGCTGAGCTTGATCTATCCACGAGCTGAGGCTTTTCTTGGAGTTGAACTCCAAGTTATAACGTGTTTTGGGCGTTCAACTCCGGATCATGACGTATTTCTGGCGTTTAACTCCAGATAGCAGCATGTACTTGGCGTTAAACGCCAAGTTACGTCGTCAATTCCCAAATAAAGTATGGACTATTATATATTGATGGAAAGCTCTGGATGTCTAATTTCTAACGCCGTTGAGAGCGCGCCATTTGGAGTTCTGTAGCTCCAGAAAATCCATTTCGAGTGCAGGGAGGTCAGATTCCAACAACATCAGCAGTCCTTTTGTCAGCCTTTTTCAGAGTTTTGCTCAAGTCCCTCAATTTCAGCCAGAAATTACCTGAAATCATAGAAAAACACACAAATTCATAGTAAAGTCCAGAAATGTGAATTTAACATAAAAACTAATGAAAACATCCCTAAAAGTAGCTTGAACTTACTAAAAACTACCTAAAAACAATGCCAAAAAGTGTATAAATTATCCGCTCATCAACGTGCTGTGCTTTTTCTGAGGCCTTTTAGCCCAATTTTTGAAGGATCAAGGCTAAAACCAGGTGCTATATGAAGGGAAATTCATGTCATAACAAAGGGAGCTCACTTGTAGGGTAGAAACATATAGTAGGAGTAGGAGTAGAGTAGTATAGAGAATTCTCTCTTAGGGTTCTAATTAAGGTTTATGTAGTTTTCATGTAGCATTTTATAGCAAGCTTTTATCTTGGATGTTGATCAACTCTTTTGTAAGTACTCTTTAATTTCTCTTTAATTACATTGTCTTTATTTTCATTTTCTCTTGGTTCAAGTGCTTTGTTCATATTTCCAATTTTGTGTTACTTGGAGTTTTGATTGATGAATTTAATGTTTCATGCTCTCTTTATGTTTGATTGCTTGTTTAGTTTGGTTTTGTTGATAGTTAGTTATAGTTTTCCATTTTACTTTGCAAATTCTCATGTTTTACTTTTATGCACACAAGGTTTTTGTGAAAATGCCAACTTTAGAATTTGAGTAGATTCTTTCACCTTGGTTTGTGGTTTGAGTTCTTAGGATACTAGAGTCATAATGTCCAATATTTAGTGGTAATTCTTGGGTAGTTAGTTGACTCTCGTTTCTATTGACGCTAGCTTTTTATCAACTAGTTTGGTAAGTTAGTTAGGACTTATGGATTAAGGTCAATTATACTTGCTTGACTTACTCCTCGGTGGTTGGGGTTGACTAGGCGAGATTGACTCATCATAATTACCATAGTTGTGGTTATGGCAATGATAGGATTCCTTGGATCCTCATTCCCAAGTCAAGGCTTTTTATTGCATTTATAGTATTTTCACTAGTTTTGACCTTGTCTCCTTTTTCTTGCATTAATTTCCAATTTTGATTATCGCTTAGTTCTTTTATATCTTTAGTTCTTTTAATCTTTCATTTCTTGCCTTTTAAACCCCCTTTTCTCTTCACAACTGAAAGCGTATAACACTTTAATTGCGTCCTAGGGAGAACGACTCGAGGTTTAACTACTCTCGGTTTAATTAGAAATTGTAAACTTTGATCGGGCATTACTTGTTGGTTGAGAGCTATACTTGCAACAAGGTTATCTTTCCTTTACCAAGAAGAAATTCTTAACCGACGGTTTTGCTCGCAGCAACGCGAGACGCCAACCCACGCGTATGTGTGAGGTACGCTCCCGCGTCGTCCCTCTCCCATTCCTATCCACGCATGCGCGCTCATGACACGTACGCGTCGGCCGCTCTGAGTGCCACTCTTGGTACATTTTCCCGAGAGTTACGCGAACACTGCACGAATCGTGCAATTCCCACCCACACGTGTGCGTAGGACACGTGATGAGCAGATAAATTATACGCTTTTTGGCATTGTTTTTATGTAATTTTTAGTAGGATCTAGCTACTTTTAGGGATGTTTTCATTAGTTTTTATGTAAAATTCACATTTCTAGAATTTACTATGAGTTTGTGTATTTTTCTGTGATTTCAGGTAACTTCTGGTTGAAATTGAGAGACCTGAGTAAAACTCTGATAGAAGGCTGACAAAGGACTGCTGATGTTGTTGGAATCTGACCTCCCTGCACTCGAAATAGATTTTCTGGAGCTATGGAACTCCAAATAGAGCGCTCGCAATGGCGTTGGAAAGTAGACATCCAGAGCTTTCCAGCAATATATAATGGTCCATACTTTATTCGAGATTAGACAACGTAAACTGGCGCTCAACGCCAGTTCCATGCTGCATTCTGGAGTCAAACGCCAGAAACACGTCACGAACCAGAGTTGAACGCCAAAAACACGTTATAACTTGACGTTCAACTCCAAAAGAAGCCTCTGCACGTGTAAAGCTCAAGCTCAGCCCAAGCACACACCAAGTGGGCCCCGGAAGTGGATTTCTGCATCAATTACTTATTTCTGTAAACCCTAGTAGCTAGTTTAGTATAAATAGAACTTTTTACTATTGTACTAGGCGTCTTTTGACAATATAGTCTCTTGACCAATCGGTCTTTTTGATCATTCATGGAGGCATGGCCGAATCATCACTTATGTATTTTCAACGGTGGAGTTTCTACACACCATAGATTAAGGGTGTGGAGCTCTGCTGTATCTCGAGTTTTAATGCAATTACTACTATTTTCTATTCAATTCAGTTTATTCTTGTTCTAAGATACTACTCGTACTTCAACCTGATGGATGTGATGATCCGTGACACTCATCATCATCCGTCCCTATGAATGCGTGCTTGACAACCACTTCCGTTCTACAAGTGAAAGCTAGAGTGTGTATCTCTTGGATTCCTGATGCACGACGCATGGTTGCCCTCGCCTGACAACCGAGCCTTCCATTCTGTGAGATCAGAGTCTTCGTGGTATAAGCTAGAATTGATGGCGGCATTCATGAGGATCCGGAAAGTCTAAACCTTGTCTGTGGTATTCCGAGTAGGATTCAAGGATTGAATGACTGTGACGAGCTTCAAACTCGCGATTGTTGGGTGTGATGACAAATGCAAAAGAATTAATGAATTCTATTCCGACATGATCGAGAACTGACAGATGATTAGCCGTGCTGTGACAAGAGCATTTGGACCTTTTTCACTGAGAGGATTGGATGTAACCATTAACAACGGTGATGCCCTACACACAGCTTGCCATGGAAAGGAGTAAGAAGGATTGAAAGAAGGCAGTAGGAAAGCAGAGATCTAATAGGGACAAAGAACCTCCATATACTTATCTGAAATTCTCACCAATGATTTACATAAGTATTTCTATCTTTATTTTCTGTTTATTTATTATTATTATTCGAAAACCCCATAACCATTTATTATCCGCCTAACTGAGATTTACAAGATGAGCATAGCTTGCTTCATACCAACAATCTCCATGGGATCGACCCTTACTCACGTAAGGTTTATTACTTGGACGACCCAGTGCACTTGTTAGTTAGTTGTGCGGAGTTGTGAAGAAAGTGCTGAGTTAGTAGATGCGCATACCAAGTTGAATGCCATTGTTAAATAATGGAACGCCTCAGAGGAAGGGAGTTCTTGAAATTGATGCTTTGAATGCCATATTGGCTCAGAATAAAATGTTGACTCATCAAGTCAACATGATTTCTCAAAGTCTGAATGGATAGCAAAATGCATCCAACAGTACTAAAGAGACATCTTCTGAAGAAGAAGCTTATGATCCTGAGAACCCTGCACTAGCAGAGGTAAATTACATGGGTGAACCTTATGGAAACACCTATAATTCATCATGGAGAAATCATCCAAATTTCTCATGGAAGGATCAACAAAAGCCTCAACAAGGCTTTAATAATGGTGGAAGAAATAGGCTCAGTAATAGCAGGCCTTATCCATCATCTTTTCAGCAACAGACAGAAAATTATGAGCAGAGCTCCTCTAGCTTAGCAAACATAGTCTCTGATCTGTCCAAAGCCACTTTAAGTTTAATGAGTGAAACAAAGTCCTCTATTAGAAATTTGGAGGCACAAGTGGTCCAGCTGAGTAAGAAAGTCACTGAAACTCATCCTAGTACTCTCCCAAGCAATACTGAAGAGAATCCAAAAAGAGAGTGCAAGGCTATTGACATAATCAACACGATCGAACCTAGAGAGGAAGGAGAGGACATGAATCCCAATGAGGAAGACCTCATGGGACGTCTCTCAAGCAAGAAGGAGTTCCCTATTGAGGACCCAAGGGAATCTGAGGCTCATATAGAGACCATAGAGATCCCATTAAATCTCATTCTGCCATTCATGAGCTTTAAAGACTATTCTTCCTATGAAGAGGATGAAGATGTAACTGGAGAGCAAGTTGCTCAATATCTAAGAGCCATCATGAAGTTGAATGCCAAGTTGTTTGGTAATGAGACTTGAGAAGGTGAACCTCCCTTGCTCATTAGTGAACTAGATACATGGGTTCAGCAAACTTTACCTCAAAAGAGACAAGATCCTGGCAAATTCTTAATACCCTGTACCATAGGCACCATGACCTTTGAGAAGGCTCTGTGTGACCTAGGGTCAGGCATAAATCTTATGCCACTCTCTGTAATGGAAAAGCTGGGGATCATTGAGGTACAACCTGCGATATTCTCATTACAAATGGCAGACAAGTCAGTAAGACAAGCTTATGGATTGGTAGAGGATGTGTTAGTGAAGGTTGAAGGCCTTTATATCCCTGCTGATTTCATAATCTTAGACACTAGGAAGGAGGAGGATGAATGCATCATCCTTGGAAGACCTTTCCTAGCCACAGCAGGAGCTGTGATAGATGTTAACAGAGGAGAATTAGTCCTTCAATTGAATGGGGACTACCTTGTGTTTAAGACCCAAGGGTATTCTTCTGTATACATGGAGAGGAAGCATGAAAAGCTTCTCTCAATACAGAGTCAAACAAAGCCCCCACAATTAAACTTTAAGTTCGGTGTTGGGAGGTCATAGCCAAACTCCAAGTTTGGTGTTGAATCCCCACATCCAAACTCTAAGTTTGGTGTTGGGAATCTACAACATTGACCTGATCACCTGTGTGGCTCCATGAGAGCCCAATGTCAAGCTAGTGACATTAAAAGAGCGCTTATTGGGAGGCAACCCAATTTTTATTTATCTAATTTTATTTTTATTTTATTATTCTTTTATGTTTTATTAGGTTCATGATCATGTGGAGTCACAAAATAAATACTAAAATTAAAAATAGAATAAAAAACAGCAGAAGAAAAATCACACTCTGGAGGAAGGGCTTATTGGCGTTTAAACGCCAGTAAGAAGCATCTGGCTAGCATTCAACGCCAGAACAGAGCATGGATCTGGCGCTGAATGCCAGAAACAAGCATGGAACTGGCGTTCAATGCCAGAAACATGCTGCAATTGGGCGTTGAACGCCCAAAACAAGCATCACTCTGGTGTTTAAACGCTAGAATTGCATACAAAGGCGTTTTACATGCCTAATTGGTGCAGGGACGTAAATCCTTGACACCTCAGGATCTGTGAACCCCATAGGATCATCTCAGGATCCGTGGACCCCACAAGATCCCCACCTACCTCAACTCACCTTCTCTCTTCTTCACCAATCACCTTAATCCCTCTTCCCCATCACCTCTTCACCACTCACATCCATCCATCTCTTTCCCACCCAATCCCACCCATATGGCCGAAATATACACATCTCTCTTTCTCCTCCATATCTTCTTTTCCTTCCATTCTTTCTTCCTTTGCTCGAGGGCGAGCAACATTCTAAGTTTGGTGTGGTAAAAGCATAGCTTTTTTTTGCTATTCCATAACCATTGATGGCACCAAAGGCCAGAGAAACCTCAAAAAAAAAAAGAGAAAAGGGAAGACAATTGCTTCCACCTCTTTGTCATGGGAGTTGGAGAAATTCATCTCAAGAATCCATAGCTCAATAGTAGAGCATTTGACTGCAAATCAAGAGATCCCTGAGATACCTCAGGGGATACATGTTCCTCCACATAATTATTGGGAGCAACTAAGGATAGGAGCACCAAAATCACTAGGGAGGAGCAACAAAGGCAAGGAAGAGACCTAGAAGAGCTCAAGGACATCATTGGTTCTTCAAGAAGAAAGCGCCACCATCACTAAGGTGGACTCATTCCTTGTTCTTATTTCTCTATTTTTTTCGCTTTTTATGCTATATGTTTGTTTATGTTTTGTTGGCTCTTACGACTATGAATAATTCCATGAATCCTTCACCTCTCTTAAATGAAAAATGTTCCTAATTCAAAAGAACAAGAAGTACATGAGTTTCGAATTTATCCTTGAAATTAGTTTAATTATATTGATGTGGTGACAATACTTTTTGTTTTCTGAATGAATGCTTGAACAGTGCATATTTTTTATCTTGTTGTTTATGAATGTTAAAATTGTTGGCTCTTGAAAGAATGATGAACAAAGAGAAATGCTATTGATAATCTGAAAATTTATAAAATTGATTCTTGAAGCAAGAAAAAGCAATGAAAAAGCAAAAACTTGAAAAAAAGTGGCGAAAAAAATATAGAAAGAAAAAGAAAAAGCAAGCAGAAAAAGCCAATAGCCCTTAAAACCAAAAGGCAAGGGTAAAAAAGTTCCAAGGCTTTGAGCATCAATGGATAGGAGGGCCCAAGGAAATAAAATCCAGGCCTATGCGGCTAAATCAAGCTGTCCCTAACCATGTGCTTGTGGCATGCAGGTCCAAGTGAAAAGCTTGAGACTGAGTGGTTAAAGTCGTGATCCAAAGCAAAAAGAGTGTGCTTAAAAGCGCTGGACACCTCTAACTGGGACTTTAGCAAAGCTGAGTCACAATCTGAAAAGGTTCACCCAGTCATGTGTCTGTGGCATTTATGTATCCGGTGGTAATATTGGAAAAACAAAGTGCTTAGGGCCACGACCAAGACTCGTAAAAGTAGTTGTGTTCAAGAATCAACAAACTTAACTAGTAGAATCAATAACACTATCTAAAATTCTAAGTTCCTAGAGATGCCAATCATTCTAAACTTCAAAGGATAAAGTGAGATGCCAAAACTGTTCAGAAGCAAAAAGCTACAAGTCCCGCTCATCTAATTAGAATTAATATTCATTGATATTCTGAGCTTTATAGTATATTATCTTCTTTTTATCCTAATTGATTTTCAGTTGCTTGGGGACAAGCAACAATTTAAGTTTGGTGTTGTGATGAGCGGATAATTTATACGCTTTTTGGCATTGTTTTTAGGTCATTTTTAGTAGGATCTAGCTACTTTTAGGGATGTTTTCATTAGTTTTTATGTAAAATTCACATTTCTGGACTTTACTATGAGTTTATGTGTTTTTCTGTGATTTCAGGTAATTTCTGGCTAAAATTAAGGGACCTGAGCAAAACTCTGATAAACGGCTGACAAACGACTGCTGATGCTGTTGGAATCTGACCTCCCTACACTCGAAATGGATTTTCTGGAGCTACAGAACTCTAAATGGCGCTCTCTCAATGGAGTTGGAAGTTAGACATCCAGAGCTTTCCAGCAATATATAATGGTCCATACTTTATTCGAGATTAGACGACGTAAACTGGCGCTCAATGCCAGTTCCATGCTGCATTCTGGAGTCAAACGCCAGAAACACGTCACGAACCAGAGTTGAACGCCAAAAATACGTTATAACTTGGCGTTCAACTCCAAAAGAAGCCTCTGCACCTGTAAAACTCAAGCTCAGCCCAAGCACACACCAAGTGGGCCCCGAAAGTGGATTTCTGCATCAATTACTTATTTTTGTAAACCCTAGTAGCTAGTTTAGTATAAATAGAACTTTTTACTATTGTACTAGGCGTCTTTTGACAATATAGTCTCTTGACCATTCGGTCTTTTTGATCATTCATGGAGGCTGGCCATTCGGCCATGCCTGGACCATCACTTATGTATTTTCAACGGTGGAGTTTCTACACACCATAGATTAAGGGTGTGGAGCTCTGCTGTATCTCGAGTTTTAATGCAATTACTACTATTTTCTATTCAATTCAGTTTATTCCTGTTCTAAGATACTACTCGTACTTCAACCTGATGGATGTGATGATCCGTGACACTCATCATCATCCGTCCCTATGAATGCGTGCTTGACAACCACTTCCCTTCTACAAGCGAAAGCTAGAGTGTGTATCTCTTGGATTCCTGATGCACGACGCACGGTTGCCCTCGCCTGACAACCAAGCCTTCCATTCTGTGAGATCAGAGTCTTCGTGGTATAAGCTAGAATTGATGGCGGCATTCATGAGGATCCGAAAAGTCTAAACCTTGTCTGTGGTATTCCGAGTAGGATTCAAGGATTGAATGACTGTGACGAGCTTCAAACTCGCGATTGTTGGGTGTGATGACAAATGCAAAAGAATTAATGAATTCTATTCCGACATGATCAAGAACCGACAGATGATTAGCCGTGCTGTGACAAGAGCATTTGGACCTTTTTCACTGAGAGGATTGGATGTAACCATTGACAACGGTGATGCCCTACACACAGCTTGCCATGGAAAGGAGTAAGAAGGATTGAAGGAAGGCAGTAGGAAAGCAGAGATCTAACAGGGACAAAGAACCTCCATATACTTATCTGAAATTCTCACCAATGATTTACATAAGTATTTCTATCTTTATTTTCTGTTTATTTATTATTATTATCTGAAAACCCCATAACCATTTATTATCCGCCTAACTGAGATTTACAAGATGAGCATAGCTTGCTTTATACCAACAATCTCCATGGGATCGACCCTTACTCACGTAAGGTTTATTACTTGGACGACCTAGTGCACTTGTTGGTTAGTTGTGCGGAGTTGTGAAGAAAGTGCTGAGTTAGTAGATGCGCATACCAAGTTGAATGCCATTGTTAAAGATCACAATTTCGTGCACCAACACGCTCATGCGTCATCTATCCTTATTGCCCATCAACGCCTGCACGTATATGACGTGTACACGTCGGTTGCTTTGCATGCCACCCCTTGTACATGAAACCCAAGAGTTGTGCAAACATTGCGTGAGCACTATGCGAAATGCGCAACTGCCTCTACACGTGCGCGTGCTTTGACGCGTACGCGTCCTTTATCTGTCTAACCACCCACGCGTACGCGTGGGTGGTGCTTTTGCGCCCCTCCTTCTTTTGTGCCCCTCTGCGCGTACGCGCATGGGGCGTGCGCGCGTCTGTTCCTCGACGCCACTTATGATGCAGTGCGCCCTGTTTGAATTTTCCTTCCCCCATTTTCTTCTTCCCTTCTTCCTCCTTCCTTCTTCACCTTTTTCATCACCTCCTCCCCGCCACCACTACCGACGACGTCCCCACCGCCGACCACCACCTCCGGCGACCCCCTACATCCTCTCTTCCTACTATTCCTCTTCTCCTCTCTCCACTTGCACTACACTTTGCTTCATCTCTCTACTCACGGTTCTCTACTACCTTTTCTTCTCTTCTTTTTGTTTAAATTTTTCTTTCCTTAGTTGCATTCCATTGTTTTCTTTCCCATTTCTTCTTAGTTACACTTTGATTTATGCACTCTTGTTTATTTGCTTGCTAAAATTTTCCATTTTCCATGTATGTTGAGATTGGATTTACCTCTTGCATTGATGGGTTATTTTGATATGTTTTGACTTCTTTGTGATGTGGGGTGTTGTTTGATGATTGGTATTGTATATTGGGGGTGCTACATTGCTAAATTTCCCCCACTTGCTTATTGTTTGAGGATTGCACACCAAGTGTTCGATGAAAGGCACCAATGAGTTCTTGTTTCAAAATTGACACCATGCTTTCAACTTGATGCCTTGTCTCATTGCACTTGCTTATTTTTATGTGCGTGAGCCCGTTGCTCTTCATATTTCCCATTCGCATGCTCATTACCTAAGACTTGCTTCTTTGTAGCATATTGCATGACTATTAGTTCCACTTTCTCTAATTCCATCTCACTTCATTTGTATGCCTCATTGTCATAGAATTGGAGTGGGTGTGTGACTCTCTTGTGCTTGATCGCTTCTTGCATATGCTACTTTGTGTTATTGTGGATGCTTGAGCTTGTTCCTCTAATGCCTTTTACTTGCATGCTTATCTCACTCTTGCATTACATGCTAGTGTTTTACCCCATGTTATTATTGTTATCTTGCTTGCATGTTGCAGCTGTCATATTTTCAAGACACCTATCTTTTGTGGCGATTGTCTCACTTGCATGTTATACCTCAAGAGTTGTTTCTTTGAGTTTCATGTCTTCTTTTTTCCTTCCCTTTTTCAGATGGCCATCAAAAGGGATAAGGAAAAGGCACCAAAGAAACCACCTCCTAAAAGGGCACCTCAAAGAACAACCGCCAAGGCGTCCCAAGCTGTCTCTCTCCAAAAAGGCGCGAAGCTTCATTAATATTGATGCACATGAGAAGGACAACCTTGCGAGGGATCCCACTAGGTTTCCCAACTGCTATTGTGAGCTTATGTTCCCCATGATGATTGCAAGGAATTACATTCGGAACCTCTTCTTACCCTCCGGAGCATCTAGTTCAGGTTGTCATACCTCGCATTGAGCGGCGAGGATGGGATTTCTCATGCAAAGACCACAAGAGGCCAATCTTTCTTGGGTGGTGGAGTTTTACACCAATTACCACTCCCCCTCTCTTCAGACTATTTTTGTGCACCGGAAGCAAGTCCCGGTCTTGGTAAAAGCTATTCAAGAAGTACTTAGAGTCTTGTCAGTGGCAGATGAGGTAGATGGTTACTAAGAGGTCCTACACCAGCGCGATGACTTTGAATTTGTCCTTGATTGGGACGCTATCTGCCGAGTCATTGCCAAACCCGAGTCATTTTGGATCCGAGGGAGACTCTGGCCCCGACCTAAGGGTATTTTTGCGCGCTTTTTCACCGTAGAGGCTCAAGCATGGGCCCAGATCTTGTCTCATTATGTGTTTCCCAGCACTCACGAGACGCTGATGACTGCGGACCTAGCCTTGCTAGTGTGGTGCATACTCGTGGAGCGGCCGGTCAACATTGCTCGCCTCATCCATCTAGCCATGGGTCGTGTTCATGCCAAGGGTAGCCTACCTTTTCCCGCCCTGGTGACGGAGTTAGTTGCTACTGCTGGTGTTCCCCGGACACCTTGACATAGCTCCTCCTTCCACCATTCTTACCACTACATCCGCACCACCAAAGTCAACCCATCAATTGTTTGTAGATCTCCATAGGAAGACGGACCGATATGAACGGCACAACCAACACCGATTTGCTTATGTGAAGAAGCTTTTGAGCTTTGTGACACCACCTATGGAAGAACCGGAGATCTCCACATCTACTTTAAGCTTAAGTGGCGATAGCATTCACGAGAAGGATAGTGGAAGTACCGTACCTGATCGCCCCTTGCGCCTTACCACGAGCACGGAGGACTGTGCTAATTCTTTAGTGTGGGGAGGTCGTTCGACCGATCTCCGTAGGTAATAATTTTTCCTCTCAATACCCATGACTTTGATTTTTTCTTTCGTAACTTAGGATAGATTGCATGATTAGTTTTTGCTTTTGAACACTTTTTGCATGTTAGGACTACTTGGTTAGTTATAATGATAACTTTTCTTCCAAGAAATCATCTATAGGCCACTGATAAACCACTATTTTATTATTTATCTTGTGCTCAATTGAGTGATTTTATCAATTCTTCACCCACTTATTCATATAAATTGCATGGCTTTACAATTCCTTCCTTATTTTATGATATATGTGAAAATATGTTTCCTATGCCTTAAAAATGTTAAATTTAATTATCCTTTATCACCATTCGATGCTGTGATCTGTGTGTTGAGTATTTTCAGGCTTTATAGGACAGGAATGGCTTAGAGGACAGAAAGGAAACACGCAAAAATGGAAGGAACGCACAAAATGGAGTTTTTGAAGAATTGGCAGCGACGCAAATGCATGGACGACGCGACCGCTTGCCTTGCACAAAATGGCATCGACGTGAATGCGTGAACGACACGGATGCATGACTAGCGCAAAATACAATTGACGCAGATGCGTGGAAGAGAAAAACTCCAGATGATGCAAACGCATGACCCACGCGAATGCGTGACGGACCCCACGTGCAGAAAATTGCAGAAGTCACCCCCATCGATTTCTGGACCCTTTTTCGGTCCAAATCCAAGTCCAGAAAACACAGATTAGAGGCTATAAAGTGGGGGAATGCATCCATTCATGAGAGAACAATACATAATAGATACAACTTCTCATATACATAATTGGAGGTTTAGATGTAGTTTTTAGAGAGAGAGGCTCTCTCATCTCTCTTAAGTTTTAGGATTTAGGATTTCTTTTAGGATTAGGATTTCTACTTCTCAATTTCCAAGTTCAATGTTCTTTTTATTTATTTTCCCAATTTAATTTATGAGCTTTTCCATGTTAGATTTGATTTCTTTTATTAATGCAATTTGAGGTATTTCAGATATATGATTTTTATTTGGCTTTCTATATTCTTGGCTTTAGTTGAGTAATTAGAGACTCTTGAGTTATCAAACTCTTTTGTTGATTGATAATTGGAAGTTGCTAATTGACTTGAATTCCACTAACTCTAGTCTTTCTTTGGGAATTGACTAGGACATGAGGGTTCATATTGATTTATCCACTTGACTTACTTTCATAGTTAGAGGTTGACTAAGTGGGAGCAATGAGCAATTCTCATCACAATTGATAAGGATAATTAGGATAGGACTTCTAATTTTCATACCTTGCCAAGAGTTTTCTTAGCTATTGATTTATTAATTCCTGCAATTTATCTCTCTTTTTCAAACCTTTCAAAAACCCAAAAATACTGTTTTCCATAGCCAATAATAAAACACACCTCCCTGCAATTCCTTGAGAAGACGACCCGAGATTTAAATACTTCGGTTATAAATTTTATTGGTTTTGTTACTTGTGACAACCAAACTTTTGTACGAAAGGATTCTCTGTTGGTTTAAAAACTATACTTACAACGCGAACTTATTTGTGAATTCTTTACCGATAGAAAATCCGATCGTCAGCCACACTATCAATTTGAAAAATTTTGTGTTAACCTTACTTGAAGGATGTATTTTGGAACATGATTTTGAGCTAAGAACACAAGCATGTGACACTTGAGCCTAATTGTGTGGTTATATTTTATAACCACTTATTTCCATTCTTGTGGGCATTGTTTTCTTTCTATGAGTGTGAACTTTGATTTGTTTGATTCTTTATGTCCACTATTCCTTGTATACATGCACTTACATTATTGAGTTCATTATTTCACTTAGCTCACTGACCCAAAAAGCCTACCTTTCATTAACCATTGCTAGCCAACTTTGAGCTTATTTTAATCCCATTTGTTCTCAATATTAGCACATTACAAGCCAAAAAACGAAAAATAATGAATGTCCTTCATTTGGATCTTTGATTAGCTTAGGCTAGTGAGTGTGTGCATCATTCAAGTGTGGGAAAACTTGGGACATTGGTTGGGAAAAGGTGTGTGTTGTATTTTTTATTGAAGACATTGGGAATTGGGTACATGCTCATGTGTTAATTAAATGCAAAACCATATGCATTGATACTTTTGTTTAAGCTATATTGCAAAAAGAAAAGAAGAGAGAAAAAGTATATATATATACATATATATATATATATACTTTTTCTTTTTCTTATTTTTCTCTCTTCTTTTCTTTTTTTTTCTATTTTTTCTTTTTTTGATAAAAGAAAAGAAGAGAGAAAAATAAGAAAAAAAAATAAAATGGGGACAAAATGCCCCATAGTGAAGTCCAATAATGATCAATGCATACGTGTTGTGGTGAAAAGAAAGAATGTATGAGTATGTGAAAAAGTGAAAAATGGGTAGTTAGGCTTGTCTTAGATTGTTATAGGTTGTTATAGGTTAGGTGGGAAGCTTCCATTGATCCAAGATTCAAATTTCGAGCTTACTTATCCATATATATAACCCTACCTTGACCTTAGCCCCATACAACCTAAGAAAAGACCTCATGATATGTGTATACATGCATTGAATAAGTGTTGATTGTTAGATGAAAAACAAATAATAGAAAGCAGGATTAGAGAAGGATCGAGTGAATCAACCCTAAACACTTGAGCGATTAGAGTGCAAACACTTCCGGTGAGGGTTTGATGCTCAATTCCTTGTTCCCGGCTTCCACGAGCTTCCTTCATGCAAGTACATACACTCCGCTTTGTTGTTAAATTGGTAGAATTATGAATTGTTTGTCATTTTAGCCCTGTGTGCTCTTATATATATACCTTTGGAAGTTGATCTACCTTTAACCAAGTAGATAGTTACACTTGCATTAGTTGCATGCATTTAGGTAGATTGCATATCAATAAACTCCCTCTCCTATGTTCTTTGATTTTTAATCTTTAGCATGAGGACATGCTTGGTTTAAGTGTGGAGAAATTTGATGCGCCACTATTTTGTGGTATATTTTGTGCGTAATTTAGAGTGTTTCATCAACTTCCATCACACTTATCCATATAATATGCATGGTTTTGTGTTTCCTTCCCAATTTCACCTAATGGTTAAAAACATGCTTTTTAGGCCCTAAATGAGCTATATTTTTATCTCCCTTTGTTACCATTCGATGCCGTGATCCGTTTGTTAAGTGATTTCAGAGCTTATAGGGGCAGGAAGGGTCTAGAAGAGGGAAAGGAAGCATGCATAAGTGGAAGGAGCACAAAGACGGAGCTTTAGAGCATTGGGACCGATGCGCACGCACAGCTGACGCGCACGTGGAAGCTGGATCTTGGATTGGCATGCGAAAAGGGACGCGTATGCATGGCTGGCCAGTTTTCTCATCAACGCGTACGCGTGATACGTGCACGTGACCTCTTTAACGAAAACGTGCCTGGCAATTTCAAAGGGGCTTCTAGCTCAATTCTGAAGGGAATTCTGGCGGAAAAAGATTAAAAGAGCCAAGGATTGAAGGAGAACTAATCTTTCATTCATTTTTTTAGTTAGTTACTTGTGGAAGTTACATTTTTAGAGAGAGAAACTCCAACTTTTCTCTAGGTTTTTGGCTTTCTCATTCACAATTGTACTTGGATTCTTTGGTGAGATCTGAATTTGATTCAATTCTACATTGTTCTAGTTGTAGATCTTTCTCTTCTACTCTCAAATTAGTGTTCTTGTTACTTTAGCATTATAGATCTTGGATCTAGACCTTGTTGTTTTGATTTCTATTAATGAATTGAGGAATTTCATGTTAATTGTTGCTAATTGTTTGCTTGTTGTTAATTGTTTGCAATAGATATCTTTTTTGATTCATATTCTCTTCTCAATTTCATGATGTCTTCCATTATTGCTCACCAATTGTTTGAGAAAATGTCAACATTAGTTATGGAGTAGATCTTCACTCTTGGCTTAGGGGTTGGGTAATTGGAGACACTTGAATTATCAAGGTCATTTGTTGATTGATAATTGGAAAATTGCTAATTGATTTGAATGACATGTGTGCTCTTGTGGAGAGCAGTGTGGCTTCCTTCCTTCATTGTGTCACACTCTTTTCTTCCTTGGGCCACGCTTTCTTAGGCCACACTTTCTTTTTTTCTTCTTTTCTTCACCTACAAATAATCAAAACAACCAATGAAAGTATCACCAAATTCACAAGGTTTATAAATCAATTAAAAATTAATTAAATTTAGCTTAAACCTCATGATTTAGCATCAATTGAAAGGTGGTTGATTGATTCAAATAAAACATGCATTTTCACTCTAAATTACTTACTTATAGTGCAAGAAAGTGCATAAAAACTAGTGAAACAAGTGAAATTAGCTTGAAAAATGGGTATATCATGACTTGTCATCATGCGGACGCACAGTGCACAGGTCCTTTCACGTGACCTCATTAATGGCAACTCGCTGGCAGTGATTTCTGGGCCCCCAAAACCCAATCCAACTCATTTTTTGAAGCTATTTAAGGCCAAAGTGAAGAGGAATGAAGGGGGCAATTACGTTTAGCTTTTATGATGTTTTCTCTTAGTTTCTAGAGAGAGAAGCTCCCTCCTCTCTCTAGAATTAGGGTTTTATTTGGTGATTTCCTTTTAATTTCAGCACTTTAATTCTTGTCTTAGTGTAGTTCATTTATGTTTTCATACTCTCTTGTCTTTATCTTCTTCATGTCTTTTGTTATTTTCTCTTTTATGTCAATTTTCATGTTATGAACACTTTTGTTATTTTAATTCCAATTAATGCAAATTTATGTTTCCATTTCATTTATTGCTTTCTTTAATTATCATTATCATTTTCTTGCTTTTGGTAGTTAGCTTTTATTTTTAATGTAATTTAATATTATTTTATTCTCATACACACCAAGTGTTTGATAAAATAATTGGCTTAGTTTTCACTTAGTTTTTCTTATCTCTTGGCTTGAAATTGTTAGTTTTGGTGATCCTTGAGTCATTGATGTCCATTCTTGTTTGATACATTAGAGTAGTTAGTTGATTTGGTCTCCCTTGACTCTATGTGACCCATTAGTGTTGACATAGGACTTAGGGATTGAAATCAAATATGCCTACTTGACTTATCTTCGATGTAAGGTTGACTAAGTAGGATTAACTCTTCATAATCATCATGTGTTTGTTGTCAATGACTAGGATAGGTAACCTTAGCTCTCAATTACTTGCCAAGATGTTTCTTGCATTTGAAGTTTCCTTTCCTTGTATTTTATTGCTTTTGACTTTTATTGCTTTGACCTTTATTTCTTGCATGTTTAATTTCTTGCATGTTTAGTTTTCTCACTCTTGGTTGAGAAATTGGATGTTTGGGTGGAATTGAGTTGTGGATGTCCATTCCGCATTGTGTGAGAATAGTTAATTGGTTTGGTTTCCATTGACGCTAGTCTTTCACTAAGTTAATTAGTGAGTTGACTAGGACTTATGGATTGAGATCAATTACACTCTTTTGACTAATTCTCAAGGAGGATTGACTAATTTGGATTGATTCCACACAATTGTCATGTTTGTGGTCCATAACTAGGATAGAAATCCTAAATTCCCTAATTCTCACCAAGAGCTCTTTTTAGTATTTGAATTCTCTTTTAATTGCTTTCCTTTTAATTTCTTGCATGATCATTTACTTTCTTGCTATTTACATTACTTGCCTCTCTTGGATTCCCGATTCCCCATGCTTTCTCTCATAGCTAATAAATGTACATTTCATTGCAACTCCTAGAGAAGACGACCCGGGAACTAAATACTCCCAGTTATTTTGTATTATAACATTATTATTTGATTGATGATCAATTGTTGAGTTTGGACTATACTTGCAATGTCAATCCTATTTTTAGTGTGAAAATCCAAACCCGTGCAATTGGTCATTGTCACTGAGGCCTTGGAGCAAATGCCATTATATGCCAAGTTCATGAAAGAGTTTATGGCAAAGAAGAGAAGTTAGAAGGAAGATGAAATAGTGGTGCTCATTAAGGAATGTAGTGCAATAATCCAAAAGATTTGTTCCATAATTTTTAGGATCCTAGAAGCTTTCTCATACCCTGTACAATTGGTGAACTCATTATTGAAATATTTCTCTATGACTTGGGAGCTAGCATCAATTCAATGCCTCTATCTCTCTCTCTCTCTCTCTCTCTCTCTCTCTCTCTCATAAAAAAAATGCAAATTGAAGAGGTTAAACCTACTAGAAACGCATTCCAACTTGCTGACCACTCTATTAAACTTCCACATGGGATAATTGAGAATTTGTTGGTTATAGTGGAGACATTCATCTTCCCTGCTGACTTTGTTATTCTTGACATGAGAGAGAGCATAAATGCTTCCATCATTTTGGGGATGCCTTCCCTTACCACTAGGAGAGCACTTATTGATATGCAAAAAGGAAAGCTCACCTTAAAGGTCGATGATGAGCAAATAGTGTTCAATGTTTTCAGGGTAATTGGTGCAGATTTTTGAATACCAAAAACTTACCAGCAACTTCACCGGGTCGTACCAAGTAATAACTCAGGTGAGTGAATGTCGATCCCACAAGGATTAATTGATCAAGCAACTATAATTAAATGATTAAGCTAGTCAGGCAAGCAAAAAGAGAGTGTTTTCAAGTTCAACGGCATAGAATAGTAATTCAAATAATTCAAGAAAGCAACAGTGATTGGTTGGTAAAAATGGTATGAGAAAAATAGTTAAGGATTTTGAGGTGTTAAATTTCCGGATTAATAGTTCTTGTTACTCACTTTAATCATGCAAAGGTTCAATTCATGGCAAACTTTAATTGATTAAATCCTAATTTCTTAGCAATTTAATCTCTTCTAACCAAATCAACCGCCAATTCCTTGGTCACTTAATTTGGATTAGAAGTTTAAGTCCAATCCTATTTTATGAGCCACACAAACCCTAAGTACCCAAAGATAAGATGATTATATGTCACGTATCACATTAAGTTCAGGTAATCAGAGAATTATGAGGAATTAATTTCAAGATATTATTCAAGTGATTTAACTTTTCCAAGATTCAACAAGAATTCAAGTAGAAAAAGAGTTATCTTCCAATATACTCTGATTCCTAGAATGAAGAACGAAACCAATCCTTGAAAATAAACCAGTGCATTGATTAAGAGAGGAATGACTATAGTATTAATCCATTAAAATAACAGAGCTTCTGACCTTAAAAATGGAGGTCTGGGTTCTCATGGTGCAATAAAAACCCTAGCAGAGAAAAGTGTAAAAGTGCGGAGAAGAGAGAAGAAGTCAAGAGCATGGCCAAGGGCCGAGAGAGAGTAAGCCTAGGGCAAATCTCTTCCCCTTTTATATCTAATCCTAATTAATACAAAATTTAAATTCTAAAACCTAAAAATATATTTTTTAATTCAAAATTGATTTAAAAATCAAATTAGCACAAGAGATTTGGTGCTGATTCACATGGGGACTACTCTGGTTCGCGCTACTGGCGCCAAACTTTGGGTTTCTAGCATTTGGTGCCACCTGGACAGAATCCTTTTCACGCTGTACGAGATCCCTGGCACCAAACTTGGGGTTTTTGGCATTTGGCGCCACCATGGCAGAGACGATAGTGAGCTTTCTGTATTCTAGTGCCAAAGTTAGGGTTTCTAGCATTTGGCGCTGGGACTCTCGCATGGAATAGTGATGTTGGATTCGGTTTGGCGCTAAATGCCAATGTTGTGGCTTTTAGCGCCATGATGCTAGAAAAAAAGTATAGATTATTATATATCGTTGGAAAGCTCTAGAAGTTTGCTTTTCAATGCCGTTAGAACCGCATCAGTTAGACCTCTATTGCTCAAGGTATGCTCATTGGAGTGTGAAAAGGTCAGGATTGACAACATCTATGAATTCTCTTTAAATTTGTCTTCAGTTCTTGGTTCCTCCTTGTGCTTTTACTTCTCTTTTTCCTAATATTTTCCTACAAAAATCATGAAACCAAGAAAGTCAAAGTACTAATAGAATAACTTTGAAAATCATATAATTATCAAGCAAAAATCATTAATTCTCTATAAGAAATGCCAAAAAAAGTACTCAACATGCTCACGCATCAGCAATGCAACATCCATGTAATTCAGGGGATTGCATGAAAATTGATCTTATTGAACCTTTGATACATGAAGTTCTTGAAGAGGGTCCACTTGACAATACGTTAGAGAACTTCCAGCCCCCACTCATGGAAGGGAGAGATGACCTAACACTTTGCATGCAACCCATGCAAGCATGCATGCACGTTACTGAAGAGAGAATTGATCACTCTCCAAAAACTCTATGCATGCAAGTTCCTTCACCTGGGAAGGAGGCAAAAAAAAATATCACCAAAGCTTGACTTAAAACCCTTGCCTCCAATCCTCAAGTATGCATTCCTTAGAAGGTGTATGCTTTCTATTTTCTTTGACATTATTGAGAAATTCATTGAGATATTTATGGATGACTTCTTTGTTTTTGGTGTCTCTTTTGATATATATTTACAACATCTAGCTTTAGTCTTGAAAAGGTACCAAGAAACAAGCCTTGTTATAAATTGGGAAAACTATCATTTTATGGTTATCGAAGGTATTGTTCTCGAGCACTGGATTTCAAGCAAAGACATAGAAGTTGACAAGGCTAAGGTGGAGATAATTGAAAAATTATCACCACCAGTGAGTGTGAAGGCCATAAGGAACTTCCTAGGTCATGCTGGATTTATAAAAGATTTATAAAGGACTTTTCAAAGATTGCTAAACCTCTGAATAATCTCTTAGTTAGCAATGATCCTTTTGTTTTTGATACAGCTTATATGCATGCTTTTGAAACTCTTAAGGGAAAGCTTGTCTCTGTACCAATCATTGCACCACCTAACTAGACCTTACTTTTTGAACTCATGTGTGATGCAAGTGGTTATTATGCTAGCCGTATTCCAAACAATGCATGAAAAAATTACACTACCATAGAAAAAGAACTTTTGGCAGTAGTCTTTGCTTTTGACAAGTTTAGATCCTATTTAATTGGTTTAAAAATAATTCTTTACACTGATCATTCTGATCTTAGGTTTTTTTACCAATAGGATGCTAAACCAAGGGTCATTAGGTGGGTGTTCCTCTTGCGAGAATTCAAAATCAAAATAAGAGACAAGAAAAGTTCTAAAAATTAAGTGGCTGACCACCTCTCAAAGATTGAGCCCTAAAAAATTCCTATTGATCAACTCCCAGTGAACAAAGGATTCCCGGATGAGCAATTACTTATCATACACAAGACACTCTGGTTTGTGGACTTGGTGACCTACAAGGCAGGGAAGATCATTCCAAAAGAATCAATTGGCACCAAAGAAAGAAGTTTTATCATGATTCTAGATACTTCTTTTGGGATGATCCTTATTTATTCAAAAGATGTTCAAATGGTATAATCCGAAGATGCATCCTAGATAAAGAGACTCAAGAGGTGTTGTGGTATTGCCATGGTTCCGAATATGGTGGCCATTTTGGTGGAGATAGAACTGTCGTAAAAGTTCTCCAATGTAGCTTATATTGGCTCACCATCTTTAAGGATGCAAGGGAGTTTGTTATCAATTATGACCATTGCCAACAAACAGGGAGCCTCCCAAAAAAAATGGAAATTCCACAAAATTTTATTCTAGAGATAAAATTGTTTGATATATGGGAGATTAACTTCATGGGACCCTTTCTTCCCTCATACTCGAACAATTACATCCTAATAGCTGTAGCTTATGTTTCTAAATGGATAGAGGCAATGGCATTACCAACTAATGATTCTAAATTGGTGCTCAACTTCCTTAAGAAAAATATCTTCAATAGGTTCGGTGTTCCTAGAACCTTGGCCAATGATTGAGAAAGTCACTTTTACAATAAGCAGCTTGACACTCTCCTCCTCAAGTATAGAGTGAAGCACAAGGTGGATACTCGATACCATCTCCAAACAAGTGCCAAGTGAAAGTTTTCAATAGAGAGCTTAAACAAATTCTCGAGAAAATTATGGGAGCTTTAAGGAAGGATTGGGCCAGAAAACTTGAAAGATGCATGTCTCTGGCTATACCTTTTCCTCTATCAGCTCAGGGAGGTATGACTAATGAACGTTCATCATTATGTTGCTCTTCTTCTAGAGTTTCAGAGTCAAATGCCCTATGTCTATCTTTTGGGATGTCATCCGCCATCATACGGTTTTCACTACCAAGTTTCCAACAATGGTGCCAACGTTCTGAGGGTTACCTGAAATAGATAAGTTTGGGCCTGAACGTGAAGTTCATACTCCTATTTGTGATAGCGTTCGACGTCTTCTGGTGTCGAGGTGTCGCCATCCGAGTTCCTCGTGAGGAGGTGGTATGGTACTTGCAAAAGACTTTGATGCTTAAGTTAGCAAGGGTTTTAGGCAGGTTTTTAGTAAATTGGAGTTCGAAGTATACCTAAGGGTGTCAAGGTATTTAAAAGTGTAAATGTAGAATCAAATAACTACCTTTTGTGTACTCCCACCTTTGATGGTGAGTTGGTTACTCCTTTTCAGTAGGGAGGTTGTTGAGATCCCCCTTCTAGATAAATAGGAGTAATTGTAGAGGTTGATTGCCTATTTAAATAAGCAAAGATGAATTCATGTCATTATGTCCGACCTCTATAAGATCGGGTTAGTGTTGGTCTGAATAACATCACTACAAGAATATGGCCAATTAGCTACCGCAAAAAGAGTCATAAAATCATCACTAATCTGACGCAAAACATAATTTGTGACGATCAGCTACTGCCTAGCAACTAATAATTTCCTCGCTAATTACAAGTCACAGATCAATGAGGCAAACACAACCGTTGCTAATTCATCAGAAAGTTTTTTAGCTACCGAATAGATATTTGCAAATCCATCACTAAAGTAAAAGCTAATTCCATAGAAGAAATAGACTAAACGGTAGTCGGTAATTAGCGACAAACTCTACTGCAGCAGACTCATCGCTAAATGCAAGCTAACTTCGTAGATGAAATAGAATGCTTAGTTGACATTAATCAGCGAGGAATTTTTCCGTACCTAACTCGTCGCAAGTTGTCCGCTAATATGATCGCAAATCTATCACATTTTGTAGCAAATCTATAGCTAATCTTTGAAAATCCTTAATCAAATTTGTAAGAATGTTGTCGCTAAACGAAAGCTATTCGAAATGAGAAAGTAGAGCTATGAAATAGTCTCTAATTTGCTAGGAAATAATATGTAGTCAATTAGTTGCAATACTATCACAAAATATCATCGCAAATTTCTTTTAAACTAGTAACAAATCTATAGGTATCTGACAAACCCCATTTTGAGGGTTTATCTTGTATTGATTGTTGGGGATTTTATAACCTTTTACCCACATTTATTCAATGAAATAGCATGGTTTTATAACTTCTCCCTTAATTGTGCTTAAGAGTGAAAACATGTTTTTAGTACTTAAAATAGCTAAATCTAATTCACCTTGATTCCATTAGATGCCTTGATATGTTTGTTAAGTGATTTAAGGTTTAGGAGGCAAAGATTGGATCAAGGGAATGAAGAAAGAAAGCATGAAAAGTTGGAGAACTCATGAAGAAATGAAAGAACCGGAAAGCTGTCAAGCCGACCTCTTCGCACTTAAACGACCATAACTTGAGCTACAGAGGTCCAAATGATGCGGTTCCAGTTGGGTTAGAAAGCTAACATCTGGGGCTTCGAAACGATATAAGATTTGCCATAGTTGCTACAAGTATGGTGGCGCGCATGCGCATAGTACGCGCACGCGCCGTTGCTGCCATCTGGTTCACTTAATGCAACATGTGGCCAGCGATTTTAGAGGCCTTGTGGGCCCAATCCAACTCATTTCTGATGCTATTTAAGCCAAGGATTGAAGAGGGAAACACATGTTAGTTACCAATTAGTTTTAGTTTAGCTTTTAGTTAGTTTCTAGAGAGAGAAGCTCTCACTTCTCTCTAGGATTAGGATTAGGATTAGGTTTAGTTCTTAGATCTAGATTTTAATTCATCTTCTTCTACTTCTATCTTTTCAATTCCTTGTTGTTACATTCATCTTCCTCTATTCTTTTGTTGTAATTTCCTTTATGTTGTTCTTATACTTTGATTGTAGATCCACTTTTGTTCCTTCCTTTCTCTTTCAATTCAATTCAAGGTAAATCATAATAATTGTGTTCCTTTTGATTTGTGTTGTTAATTCCTTTCAATAATTGTTGTTAGATTTTGTTCTTGTTGTTGATTTACTATGTTTTCCTTTTATGCCTTCCAAGTGTTTGATGAAATGCTTGGTTGGATTTTAGAGTAGGATTTTATACTCTTGGCTTGGAAAGGTAACTTAGGACCTCTTGAGTTACTAATGTCCAAGAGATTGATGATTGGGAGCCTTTGACTCTAGTTCTCACTAATTGAATTAGTGGAGAGTTAGGACTTATGGACTAGGATTGATATAGCTCATTTGACTTTCTTTTACTACTAGTTAGAGGATGATTTAATGAGATTAATCCTTGCCAATTCTCATATTGTGGTTAGTGATTAGGATAGAGATCCTTGACCACCAACCCTTGCCAAGACCTTTTTAGGCCTTAGTTTACTTTCTTGCCATTTATCTTTCATGCTTCATATCAAAACCCCAAAATAACTCACAACCAATAACAAGACACTCTATTGTAATTCCTAGGGAGAACGACCCGAGGTTTCAATACTTCGGTTTATAAATTTAGGGGTTTGTTTTAGTGACAAACAACTTTTTGTATGAAAGGATTATTGCTTGGTTTAGAAACTATACTTCGACGAGATTTTATTTGAGAAATTCTAAACCGTCAAAAATCCATTCGTCAAAATGGCGCCGTTGCCGGGGAGGTTGCAATGGTGTTGTGTTATTGGTTATTGTATATATGTAAATATTGTGAATATGTTTGCTTTTTGCTTCTTTGTTAGTTTTTAGTTTGTTCTCTTTATTTGTTCCTATTTTTTGTTTTTGTCCTCTCCTATTACCATGAATTCTCACTTTGGCTATGAGTGTAGTTACAACTATGTTGTAGGTGATGAGAGTTACAATGAAGAGATGTATCAAGGTTGGAACAATCAAAGGTGGGAGGAGCCATATGCATATGATCAATCTTCATGGCAACAACCTCCTCCACCAATGCACTATGAAGAAGAGCCATTCTATGATGCATACCAATCCAATGGCTATGGTGAATCTACTTGTGATTTTCAAGAACCACCACCATATGCCTATGATCCATACCCTCAACATAATTCTCAACCATACTCACAAGCCCCTTCTTACCAACCACCTTCATATGACCCTAATCCATATCCATCACACCAACCAACTTTTGAGCCATATGAGCCATATATGGAACCACCACAATATCAACCCTTTCAAGAGCCACCTCCTCCATATTATTACCAAGATGAACCACCTCCAATATATGAAAATTTTCAACCACAAGATGAATACTACTTTCCACCACAACCGCCCATGGAAGAATACTCATATCCATTGATCCAAGAGCCACATGATCCTAATCATATTATCCAAGAGGAACAAGAGTCAAGGGATCGTCTCAAGGAAGCATTGGATCAATTTCAAGCAACCATGGAGTGTGTTGTGTAACAAGTGGAAAGAGTGGAGAACATTGAACCACCACAACTCTACCAAGAAGAACCATCTTCCTACTATGAACCCTTCCCCCAAAATGATGAACCCTCCGACCCACCCCAACCTCTAATGGATGAAACCCTTAGTGTTCTTGTTCAAGGACAAGAAGAGATGAAAAGGGATGTGCAAAATTTCATGGCCGCCTTGGATGCGGTAACAAATCAATTAGCATCCCAATGCTTGAACACTCAAGAAACTCCCATGGCTCAAGAAGAGCATAGCATGAAGGAGAGATTGGAAATTCCGGTGGAAAATGAGGGAAGTTGCTTTGTATTGGAACAATTGGAGGAAGCTTTAATTGTTGAAAACAAGGAAGAAGTGGTAGAAGACTTAGGAGATGCGGAGCCTCCATGGGAACATAGAGTTGAAGAAAACCCCTCCAAGATGATTGAAATTGATGCTAGGGAGGAAAGTGCACACCTTCCAAGGCATACTCCATATGAAGACTTGGATGGGATAGAGCAAGGATTGAGTTCCCTTGGTGATGAAGATCAAGCATCAAGTCTTAGTGGTGAAGAATCCTTTGAGCATGAAGAACCTTCTCCGGTTGGATTTGAAAGCGTTGAGGAGGTAAATTTTTCTCACCCTCCCTATTATGATTTGAGTAAAGGAAACGATTTAGATAAAATTGTTGAACAAAAGGTTGAAATTGAAGAAGCTTGTGAAGAGGTGGAAACAACCCAAGAAGAGCCTAAAGAAGTAGACCTTGCATTGTCTAAGTGTGGGGAGGCCCCCCTTCCCAAGCCACCATCACCTAACATAACATTTGATGAGCGGATAATTTGTATACTTTTTGGCATTGTTTTTAGTATGTTTTTGATATGATCTAGTTAGTTTTTAGTATATTTTTATTAGTTTTTAGTTAAAATTCACTTTTCTGGACTTTACTATGAGTTTGTGTGTTTTTCTGTGATTTCAGGTATTTTCTGGCTGAAATTGAGGGACCTGAGCAAAAATCTGATTCAGAGACCAAAAAGGACTGCAGATGCTGTTGGATTCTGACCTCCCTGCACTCGAAGTGGATTTTCTGGAGCTACAGAAGTCCAATTGGCGCGCTCTCAACGGCGTTGGAAAGTAGACATCCTGGGCTTTCCAGAAATATATGATAGTTCATACGTTGCCCAAGATTTGATGGCCCAAACCGGCGTTTAAAGTCACCTCAAGAAATCCCAGCGTTAAACGCTGGAACTGGCACCCAAATGGGAGTTAAACGCCCAAACTGGCATAAAAGCTGGCGTTTAACTCCAAGAAGCGTCTCTACACGAAATTGCTTCATTGCTCAGCCCAAGCACACACCAAGTGGGCCCGGAAGAGGATTTTTATGTCATTTACTCATTTCTGTACACCTTAGGCTACTAGTTTTCTATAAGTAGGACCTTTGACTATTGTATTAAAAATCTTTTGATCACTTTAGATCTTAAGAAGACTTTGGTAGCTATCTTCATTTTTATGCTATCTTAGATCATTGGGAGGCTGGCCATTCGGCCATGCCTAGACCTTATGCTTATGTATTTTCAACGGTGGAGCTTCTACACACGATAGATTAAGGTGTGGAGCTCTGCTGTACCTCGAGTATTAATGCAATTACTATTGTTCTTCCATTCAATTCCGCTTGTTCTTATTCCAAGATATCACTTGTTCTTCAACTTGATGAAGGTGATGATTGACGCCCATCACCATTCTCACTCATGAACAAAGTGACTGACAACCACTCTTGTTCTACAAGCATTTGAGGCTTGGTGAATATCTCTTGGATTCCTGATTGCACGATGCATGGTTGATCGCCTGACAACCGAGTGCTCGCCTGACAAACGAGCCAACCATTCCGTGAGATCAGAGTCTTCGTGGTATAGGCAGGACCTGATGGCGGCATTCAAGAGAATCCGGAAGGTCTAAACCTTGTCTGTGGTATTCTGAGTAGGATTCAATGATTGAATGACTGTGACGTGCTTCAAACCTGTAACCTACTGGGCGTTAGTGACAGACGCAAAAGAGTGATTCTATTCCGGTAGGGGAGGGAACCAAACCGGTGATTAGCCGCACTGTGACAGAGTGCATGAGCATTAGTTTTCACTGCGAGGATGGGAGGTAGCTGCTGACAACAGTGAAACCCTACACGAGCTTGCCATGGAAAGGAGTAAGAAGAATTGGATGAAGGCAGTAGGAAAGCAGAGAGACGGAAGGGAAGGCATCTTCATACGCTTATCTGAAGTTCCTACCAATGAATTACATAAGTATCTCTATCTTTACCTTTGTGTTATTTTCGTTCATCACTATATCCAATTGAGTTTGCCTGACTAAGATTTACAAGATGACCATAGCTTGCTTCAATACTAACAATCTCCGTGGGATCGACCCTTACTCACGTAAGGTTTATTACTTGGACGACCCAGTGCACTTGCTGGTTAGTTGTGCGAAGTTGTGTAATGCCATGGTATTGAGCTACCACGTTTTTGGAGCCATTACCGGGGATTATGAGAGTTGTGAAAAAGTATTGTTCACAATTTCGCGCACCAACATTCAAGTGGGTAAAATCTCTATCCCTAAGCTTCACTTTCTCACTTGAATATGGGTTGATTGAAAATGATGGTCAACTTAGAGCTCTTTGTGGAGTTAAGAGTAAGAGGGAGTGGTGTAATGGTTGGAAAAAGAATGTTAGGCTCATTAAGGTTAAACCCCCAAAGCATAAATACTATGGTTGGAGGAATGCTAAATTGTATGGGTCTAGAAGGAGAATTTGGTGCATAAAGGAGAATTCTATATGCCTACCACCCAAGTGGAATCATGATAATCAACTAGAAGATGGGTGTGAAAATAAGATATGGGATCCCGGATCGCAACATGAAGACCAATTTTGGGAGCTCATATCTTGGGTAGAACTTTGCCCAAGTTTGGTGAAGATGGTTGGAAATTCTGTCAACCAATTGAGAAGCAAAGATCCTTGGAGATTCAAGGATGAGTACAAACACAAGCCACCTTGATAAGAAGCTCCCTATAAGTCCAACTTAAGGACTTAAACTAAAAGTGCTAGGTGGGAGACACCCCACCATGGTAAACTCTTTCCATACTCTTTTAGTTTTGTTAATAAGTGAATTGAGTTGCCATTGTAGGTAGATTCTCATTTTCATTTTTATCTTTGTAAATATTGGTAGAATTAGTTTAATTTCTTGTTTTTATTGTTTTATTGAGTTTAGTTAGTGGTATAGTATGTTGAATAAGGTTCTAGGGTGTTTTGGTAGCTGTTTGGAGGATTGAAAGGCTTTGATTGGTGCAAAAAGATAGCAAAAATTTTTGAAAAACAGAACACCATCCACGCGTTTGCGCACATGACGCGTACGCGCACCTGAGCATTTTTCGACCATCCACGCGGACGCGCACTGTACGCGTACGCGTGGATGCGAAATTTCACCTCCAGCCAAAAACCCGAGAGTTAGGCCTGCACCGTGCAAACATTGGGCCTGAGGCACAAGCCTATGCACGCGTGCGCGCACCTGGCGCGTACGCGCACATGATCTTAAATTGGCATGCACGCGCACGCACACTGTGCGCGCGCGCGTCGATTGCACAATCTGCACCCCCGGTACTTTTACCCGAGAGTTGTGCCAGACTTGGGCCGACCCTATGCCTCCGGCCTAACTCGATGCATGCGTGCGCGCACCTGGCGCGTACGCGCCCTTCGACCAATATACCCATCGACGCGTAAGCACGCATGACGCGCACGCGTCGGTAAAAAAAAAAAAAAAAAAAAAAAAGAGTTTTTTTTTCTCCTCTTCCATTTTCTTTTGCTTATCACATTCGCATATTTCTACTCTTCCCATTTTCATTTAGTTTTTGTAGCATGTTTTCGTTTTTTTTCTAAGTCATTTCAATAATGGTGTTGGATTCTTCCACTCAATTGTTGAGAAATCCTTGCATTATTTTGGTGCTTCTTGACTTGTTTGAGGTTGTTGGGTAATGAAACTTTTAGATCAATGCTTTATCTTGAATGACTCTTATGTTCTTTGTGCATTGATTTGACCTTATATTGTCTTTCATGGCCCACTCTCTCTTGTTCGAACTTGATGCTCCTCCTGCTCTTCATGCTTTGACCTTACTCTTGCATCAAGTATCATTGATATGCCATTTTCTCTTATTGATTTCTCACTCACATGTTGTAGCTACCATGTGGTAGAGAATCATACTCTTATTTGGCATTAGCCTCCGCCTATGTTCTATTTCCTTTGATATCTTTGTTGTAGGCTTAATTTTCTTTCTTTTTCTCTCCTTTTAGGTTGGCCACCAAGGAGGAGAAAGGAAAGTTTTTACATGGGGGCAACAACCAAGTCATCCGCACAACCATTTGAGGAGCTCATCAATTGTAGCAACCCATCCACCTTGCTCTTCTTTGCATGCACCGAGGACGGTGCAATCTTCAAGTGTGGGGAGGTCGTTCGACCGATCTCCATGGGTAACAATTTCCTTTTCAACACCAATGTTAGTTAGTTGTTGCATTTGCATGATAGGTTGCATGTTAGTTAGAATTTGTACATATTTTACTACCTTCTTCTTATTAGGACTACTTGGTTAGAGTGATGATTTCTTTCCCAAGAAACCGTTTTAGGGAAACCTACCAATTTGAAAAATTTACTTTGTTGAACTTGCTTGAAAGAATTTATTTTGGAACATGGTTTTTGAGCTAAGAACACAAGCATGTGAGTTTTGAGCCTAATTATGTGGTTACATCTTATAACCACTTATTTTCCTTCTTGTGTGTAATTGTTCTCTTTCTATGATTGTAATCTTTGATTTGTTTGAATCTATATGTCCTATTATTCCTTGTATTCATGCATTTATATGATTGAGGCCATCATTTCATTAGCTCACTTACCCAAATAGCCTTACCTTTTATCTTCCTTTGTTAGCCAAATTTGAGCCTATGATTAACCCACTTTGTTCCTAATTTAGCACATTACAAGCCTTAAAGCGGAAAACAATGAATGTCCTTTATTTGGATCTTTGATTGGCTTAGGCTAGTGAGTGTGAGTGTCATTCAAGAGTGGGAAAACTTTGGGACATTGGTTGGGATAAAAAGGTGTTTGTGTTTTGTATTTTTATATTGGGAAATTGGGTACATACTCATGTATTGATTAAATGTATAGACCTTATGCATTGATGTTCGTGTGTATAGTTTGAAAGAAAAAGAAAAAATGAAAAAAAAAAAGAAATAAAAGTTAAAAAAAAGAGAAAAAAAAAAGAAAAAGAAAAAGAAAAGAAAAGAAAATGTATATAGAAAAAGAAAGAAAAAGAAAAGCAATAAAGGGGACAAAATGCCCCAAAGTGAAGCTCAAACAATAAAGAATCAATGCATATGGAATGTGAATCAAAAAGGAAATGCATGAGTATGTGAAAAAGTGAGGAATGGGTAGTTAGTTTAGTACTTAATTGTATAGGTCATTATATAGGTTAGGTGGGAAGGTTTAAGCTAATCAAAGAACCAAATCCTAAGTCCACTAGCCATATATGATCCTACCTTGACCCTAGCCCCATTACAACCTAAGGAAAAGACCTCATGATACATGTATGCATGCATTGAATAATTGTTGATTGTTAGATGAAAAACAAATCTTGGAAAGCATGATTAGGGGAGAATTGAGAGAATCGACCCTAAACACCGAGCGACTAGAGTGCAAAACACTTCCGGTGAGGGTTCGATGCTCAATTCCTTGATTCCCGGCTTTCATAAGCGTTCTTCTTGCAAGTCTATGTGAACTTCATATTTATACTTCAATTGGTAGGATTCATGAATCATTATATGATCTTAAGCCCTACTTGTGCATGTATGTCTTGGAGAATGATTTAATTTTAACCAAGTAGGTAGAATCATTTTGCATTTAGTTGCATGCATATAGTTTATTTACATTGAATAAATGTTGATCCCTTTGCTTTCTCTTGGTTTGAGCATGAGGACATGCTTGGTTTAAGTGTGGGGAGGTTGACAAACCCCATTTTGAGGGTTTATCTTGTATTGATTGTTGGGGATTTTATAACCTTTTACCCACATTTATTCAATGAAATAGCATGGTTTTATAACTTCTCCCTTAATTGTGCTTAAGAGTGAAAACATGCTTTTAGTACTTAAAATAGCTAAATCTAATTCACCTTGATTCCATTAGATGCCTTGATATGTTTGTTAAGTGATTTAAGGTTTAGGAGGCAAAGATTGGATCAAGGGAATGAAGAAAGAAAGCATGAAAAGTTGGAGAACTCATGAAGAAATGAAAGAACCGGAAAGCTGTCAAGCCGACCTCTTCGCACTTAAACGACCATAACTTGAGCTACAGAGGTCCAAATGATGCGGTTCCAGTTGGGTTAGAAAGCTAACATCCGGTGCTTCGAAACGATATAAGATTTGCCATAGTTGCTACAAGTATGGTGGAGCGCACGCGCATAGTACGCGCACGCGCCGTTGCTGCCATCTGGTTCACTTAATGCAACATGTGGCCAGCGATTTTAGAAGCCTTGTGGGCCCAATCCAACTCATTTCTGATGCTATTTAAGCCAAGGATTGAAGAGGGAAACACATGTTAGTTACCAATTAGTTTTAGTTTAGCTTTTAGTTAGTTTCTAGAGAGAGAAGCTCTCACTTCTCTCTAGGATTAGGATTAGGATTAGGTTTAGTTCTTAGATCTAGATTTTAATTCATCTTCTTCTACTTCTATCTTTTCAATTCCTTGTTGTTACATTCATCTTCCTCTATTCTTTTGTTGTAATTTCCTTTATGTTGTTCTTATACTTTGATTGTAGATCCACTTTTGTTCCTTCCTTTCTCTTTCAATTCAATTCAAGGTAAATCATAATAATTGTGTTCCTTTTGATTTGTGTTGTTAATTCCTTTCAATAATTGTTGTTAGATTTTGTTCTTGTTGTTGATTTACTATGTTTTCCTTTTATGCCTTCCAAGTGTTTGATGAAATGCTTGGTTGGATTTTAGAGTAGGATTTTATACTCTTGGCTTGGAAAGGTAACTTAGGACCTCTTGAGTTACTAATGTCCAAGAGATTGATGATTGGGAGCCTTTGACTCTAGTTCTCACTAATTGAATTAGTGGAGAGTTAGGACTTATGGACTAGGATTGATATAGCTCATTTGACTTTCTTTTACTACTAGTTAGAGGATGATTTAATGAGATTAATCCTTGCCAATTCTCATATTGTGGTTAGTGATTAGGATAGAGATCCTTGACCACCAACCCTTGCCAAGACCTTTTTAGGCCTTAGTTTACTTTCTTGCCATTTATCTTTTATGCTTCATATCAAAACCCCAAAATAACTCACAACCAATAACAAGACACTCTATTGTAATTCCTAGGGAGAACGACCCGAGGTTTCAATACTTCGGTTTATAAATTTAGGGGTTTGTTTTAGTGACAAACAACTTTTTGTATGAAAGGATTATTGCTTGGTTTAGAAACTATACTTCGACGAGATTTTATTTGAGAAATTCTAAACCGTCAAAAATCCATTCGTCAGTATCTCACAAATATTTCAGTCGCAATAGAGTCTTTAATTTTTCACCATCATCAACAGCAAGTATGTCGCTAATTTTTCTAGAATATCGGTTAGGATTCCAATTTTGTCACTATACTAAAATAAACATCATATTATTTTTTTGAACTAAGATTATAATGCATACAAATAAAATTAATTCATCAAAATTATACATATTTAAAAAAAATAAAACCCAACATATTTATTAAAATGAAAGTCTAATGTAACATCTTCAACGTAGGCACTTCACAAATAAAATACCAAAACAAGCTAAATCTAACAATATCAGTAACTATAAAAATCAATCCAAATAATTATTTATCAACTAAGTAAACTACCAATAAAAGTAACAATAACTTCTATAAAACCTGAAAATGAAACAAATTGCCCAATCAGTTATCTATCAAACAAATAAACTACCTAAATAAGCTAAGCCTAACAAAATGCATTAACATAAGCCACCTAATCAATATTATTGCCAGCAAAATCACTCTAATGGTCCTTTTCTTGGGGGAATCCTGGAATCTTAGAAAGGAGATATAGTATATTACTCTGTATAACTTCATTTACAATAATAGGTAACACTGCATTTATAGCACTAGGTAATGCTTCTTTAATAGCTTCAGTGATGTCCGCTTGTGAGACTGGTTTGACTGTAGAAACACTTGTATCTTCTGGTAATTGCGTATCTCTATGATCACAAATACCAATATCTAGAATGCAGCCTAACCCATGAACTTGTTCTTTCTTGTTGGTTCCTACAACTTCTGTCCACACGTCAGGATCAACTTTAACTTGATCTAATAAGTCCTACAGCAGAAAAATAAGGACATATTATTAAGAAAACTGAAAGTAAATTATACTAAAAAATTAAAGACACTTACAATAATTTTCTTAGATACTTCAAAAACATATTCTCCACTTTTTTTTTCTTATGAACATCATCATATACTTCAAGGAAAGACACACGATGCTTCAACTTAGCTTCCTGTAACAACATTTAATATACTATCATAAATCATTTGAGATAAGCAATATCTTTCTTTATACATTTCTTCTCTTGTGTTGACCAAAACTAATAGACCTTACAGTGTGTAGTTTATGAGTAGGCATAGCAGTCCTATTTTTTTGACTAGCCACAAACTTGTTTTTCCACTTTGAATCTAATCAGTGATCAACTAAGCCATTCCAAACATCAACTTTCATTGCTTTAGGTCCATAACCCTTAATGTCAGCAATACTAGTTGAGTTAGCCTCCTTAAAAGCTCTTTCCCTTGCTCTTTTCAAAATATCAGGATAGCGGTCAAGCATTGTCCTATTCCAAATAGTTCTTGCCATAGCCTTATCATAATTTGAGCAAATTCATGTTTTTCCTAAATTTAAAGTTTCAAAGACTTAGTGTGTTTGGATTACAGTTTGCAAATGGGAGTTTGCATAAAATTGATTTTGCAAACTTGATTTTGATGAAAAGTAAGTTTGTGTTAACGTGATTTATGTTTGGCAATCTTTATATCAAAATGAATTATAGTAAAATAAATGTTGTTTGGATTATGCTACTCAAAATCACTTCTAGATGAAAAATTACTAAAAGAGACATCAATTTAAATAATTTTTTATGTTATCTTATCATTTTACTTTAGATATTTGAATAGATCTTATTAATTCATTTTATAATAAAATTAATATTTACTTACTAAATTAACGTAACATATAAAAGTTGTCCAAATATATTTTAATAATAAAAACACTAATAAATATTAAATTAAAAGATAAAATACTAATAAAATACATAAAAAATAATATCTTATACAAAATTAGTACATAAGAAATTTATTATTTCTACTGCATGTGATTAATAATTTGATCCCTAATCGAGTCTCGAACACGGTCTATTTCTGCAGAAGAGCTAATGGTTAAAGTTTGATCTGAGCTTTCACCAACATAATTATTATCTTCTCCATCAAGAATGTTTGCATGTTCATATTGATTAAATTCAGTATCTATTTCAGAATGTCTTCTAATAAAATTATGAATAGCCATTGTTGCACACACTATTTGCACTTGAGTTTCAATTTTGAACTTGGGCATGTATCGCAAGATAGAAAATCTATTTTTCTACACTTAAAAAGTCCTTTCTATTGTGCATCATAAACTTGAGTGATAATAATTAATCACGTCATTATGATTTATAAATCCATAAGAACGCCTAAAATCTGCAAGATGATAGCGCTCACATTTATATGGACCAATATATCCTTTCGGTGTTGGATAACCGGCATCTACTAAATAATATTTACCTAATGGACAATAAAATTAGTTACATGATAACCAAGTAAATATAGCTTATTAGTAAGAAAATGATAAAAATTAACCTGGAGGAGGATGCGGAAAATTCATGATAGGAGTTGTAATAGCATTGTCAAATACACGAGCATCATGCACAGTGCCTTCCCATCCAAGTAAAGAAAAAATAAAGCACATGTCCCAATCACATACAGCCATTATATTTTGTGTTGGATATCCTTTTCTTTCAATAAATTTGTGTTGATCACTTGGGATAACTACACATGGGATATGAGTACCATCAATTGCTCTTATAGCATTTTTAAAAAATGACCAATATCGTTGGTCATTATTTATTTTGCTATGAACATTTTGAAACCTAGGATCGGATGGCTTAATATATTTAATAGATAATATCAAGTAAGGAACCAATACCTCATGAAAATGTCTACTTACGGTCTCTTCAGAATGTTGAAATCTTTCTTGTATCATCCTTACCCATTCTATGACCAACTGTATTTAAGAACATTGCAATCATTTCTTGAACTCCCATTTGCCTTGTACATTTTAATCCTTGCTCAATTAATTCATCACGAAATTGAAAAAAAACGTCTTTCCATCCGAAATATTTCATAACAACAAATGCCATGGCCACATAAAATTTCTTGCACCCATAGATAACCTGTTTGTTCACTAGTTCTGCATGGTTTTTTTGCATAGATAATTGACTGCATATTGACTAATCAATGCAGAAATATTTTTAATCTCATCTATATCCTCTTCTATAATAAAAAGTAATTTTGATTCTTCATGTTGTTCTTTTTCATATTCTTCAAACAAATACTCCATGTTCATTCCAACTTAATTAACAAAAAATAAGTCCTACATAGAAATATAAATAAATTCTTATGAACATAACAATACCAAACTAAGAAATAAATTGTATATAATAAGAATAATAATTAAGTACCACGAGCAATATATTATAAAATGATACATAAGCAATACACAAATTTTTTCTATTGTCTTATCCTAACATAACGAAAAATTCATGGCCAAATTAAAATGGAGTACAATAATAACTTAATTAGTTTTACATGAAAGTCACAAAAAAAATTAGTTTTGAATGAATGGTAATGGATTATATGATGTATGTTTGAGCCAATCCAAAAATCTTTGCTCATATCCTTTTAAGGATAGAATCATTTCTCTAACAGGTTTAAACATCATTAATTGACAACAACGACTATGAAATTCGAGATCACTAGTGACTATTTCCATCTTTTGAATCTCAGTCATTATGTCCCCAATAGATGCACCGAGTACTAGAAATGTAGATACAATAGTTGAGCATGATTCAGATGCAGAAGCAATTCTACTTATTGCATCTGCAAATTGCGTTAAAGCAGGTACTTTAAAATTTTTCTTCTTTTTCGTTGTTTCACAACCCACGTCTCTCTTTCTTTTTTTCCATACTCTTTTGACTATTATTTCTTGAGAAGAGCTAAGATTTATGTGTTGAAATTCAGTACTAACTCCCACACTAGCACCTATACCTTCTTCACTATCTCGAGAATCTTCTTCTATATCAACATGACCTTCGTCAAAGTATAGTCGATATCCATCACCATCTTCTTCTATGCCAGATAACATCCCAGATGAGGGAGCCCAAGCAAATTTGTCATCAGCCATAATATCCTTAAATAATATAGTTAACTCATCTTTAAAAGGAAGTCCTTTATTTCTGAATTTTTTTATAGGAGATTTTTCTGCATGTGTACAACTAATCAACACAAGACTTATTACCAAAATTAAAGTTAAAATTTTTTCTTTAAATAAAAATAAAATTCATATGAATAAGAAATAATAAGAATACCAAAAAAATGAATATTAGAACACTGAAAAAAATATAAAAAAGGTTAATGATAAAAATAAGTAAAATATAAAAATGAACAAATCCAAATAAAAAAAGACACTCTAAATATTAAACATAAAGAACAGTAAATAAAAAAATAAGAAATAATAATATACATGAAAAAGCAGAACACAAAAAATTAATATAAAAAATATTTATCATATAAATAAAATAAATACAACAAAAAATAAAAATATGAAAGAGAGTACGTACTATACCTTCTATAATGTCAAACAAAAAAATGTTCCATAATCTTTTTAGTACCGTTATTACTCTTTAATTTATATCATTTTGGAATATACAATAACAAGTACAATAAAAACGGAAAAAAAAAAAGAAAAAAATTTATACAAACATAATATATAATAATTACAACAAACAATATATATCATATGAACAAAAAAATTACAATAAGAACTAAATAAAATTCATATGAATTAAATGAATTAAAATAAATTATGCACAACACAAATATAGTACAATAAAGGATAGAAAAAAAGAATTTATATAAACAAAAAAAATAAAAATATCAAAAACATTAATAAAAATAAGAATTTATATCAACAATAGTTGTCATATGAATAAAAATATAATAGAACACCAAAAAAATAACATCAAAATACTAAAAAAATAATATAAAAAATATTTATAATATAAATAAAAAAATAAATAAAAAACATAAAAATCAAAATATGGAAGAGAGTACTAAAAATAATAAAAAATTAAATTTTTTACCTTGGCAGTAATTGAAACAGATCTGAAAGATTTTGATGAAAAAAAATTAGAACGAAAAACATACACAAAAAATGAAGAACTAATGTGAGAGTTATGGTTACTTGCATCCTTTTTATAGAAGAAAATAGAGGGTAGGGTTGGTAGAAAATGAATAAATTTCTCACCTAATTCCTCCCACGGTAATCAAATTTTCCAACGTGAACGCAGAAGCTAAAAATTTTAGCTTCACGTGAACTTACGTTCAGAGGTGAAAGTACTTTCTGGGTTCAGAGTTCCAACAAATTGCCAAACATAAAAGTGGGACGTTCAAGACACTCAAACGGCTTCTCTCTTCTCCAACGTGAACCCCAAAAGACACCCTTAGTAACTACTCAATCCAATTATCTGTTAAAATTGCATTGAAGCAACATTATAATCATTTACCAAGAAACCTTTATACAATTCGTCCTTCATGTTTAGACAATAATCCTACCATCTTGGCGCTGGAGAAAGCATCCTACTTAATAAATCTTTTGTAATGTCACGAGTTACCGTATGATTTGTAAATCTCTTCCTACATTAAAAAATATACGATTATCAAAAATAGTTCATCACACAACGACATAGATCATCAAGGAAACAACAAATTCTAGGCTTAGCTATACCACTCACAACTTTAAAATAATTTATGAAAATAACATAGATCATAAGAATGTAAAGCTCCAAAGAGTGCATCAACTAAATTGAGAAAAAATAACCGCACCAATTAAATTAAGAACAGATCAGAAAAGAAAAATAAGTAATAATAAGGGCAAATATTTAGTTTACTCACGAGGCATGTATTAACTGCTGGTCACATACCATTTTTATGGAGCTATTGTTATCCGTATTTATGTTTGCTATTTTGACAAAAATAAGATGAAAGGAATACAAGAAATATGCACATCCATTCATTCAATATAACAATAATGCAAGGATTGAGTTACTAATTGAGCAAAAGTGATAATACTGGATGAGAGGATATAAAAGAAAAGTAATGCTTTATTTGTTTGAAGCTATTTACTAATAGATTTCTCCATAGTGATCTGAAATGGCCATGTGTTTTGGACTTTAGTGAAATGCATTCCCTGTGTCGTGAACTTAAGCTTAGATTAATATCAATGTTTACAAAGAAGAAGAATATCCACATATTTATATTTATTTTTCTGTTTATTTTATAGAAATAAATATAATAAATTAATAAACTATAACGTAAATGATACATATATAAGACTCTAATAGTAAACATACCTTTGTGATAATTTGTGATTGCATGCAAAAAACAAATAGGTATAGATTGGGTCAATTTTAATAAATCTATTAACAAATTAATAAATTAAAGATACTACACTTAATGATACCCTTCTTTTTTATTTTATATAGAAAGTATGCTGATATAGCAAGGTCAAAATAATAGTATAACTACTTATGGTTTATCGTCTTTCTCTACAACTATTACCATCTTTTCGTTACTCCTAGTTTCAATATGCACACTTGATTGTCCAACATCAGGTACCTCATTATCTTTTGCGTCTAAAGCAGATGCCTCAGACAAATTCACACCTACAGTGAATAAGGGACAATCTTCAATTAGATTTGTAGTTATTTGTGAATATGTAAACATTTAGCAGCTGAAGTAAATCATACCATCTAATTGTGGTGACAGTTGTGATAAAACTTGTGGGGATGCTTGTGATGTTAATCCCACATTCAATTGTTTAAGATCAGGTTCATCATTATTATCGCTCTGTTGACCTAAACAAAAAAAGACAAAAAAATAGATACGATAAAACCACTTCCTCACCTAGGAGTAATTAAATCACAATGAAGACCTATAAGTAAAATGTATAGTACAACTAGATACCTAATACGTGTATCGATAGTTGAGAAGAATCAATGTCAACAGTTTGCTCACCTAAACTCAATAAAGAAAGCATACATCATATTTCCTAAATCAAGAGGTGTTAACGGTAAAATAAATTCAACAGCAAATGTATGCATGGCCTACGCGAGTCATGAGTAAAAGATTTTTTTTAAATTTAATTATTGATCCTCTATTTAGCAAGAATAAATCAAGATCAAAGAAAATAATGCTAATAAATTGTATATCAATATTAAGATCAAATAATAAATTATGACATATATTTCTTCAACATAATATAATAACAAGTTGTGACATACATTTCATATCAAAGTAATTAAGGAGCACAGGTAGACCACATGTTTTGAGGTGAGAATGGAAAAGAAGAATTAATTTTAAATAACTAATGGTTCTCTCAACTAAGAAAAAAATTCCAATAAAAGAAAATCCTTTTGAACTACTCAATAATGATGTTGAACTCGATCAATGGGCCACCAAAAGAGCCATGTTTGGGGCTCAGGTTGCGTATATTATATCTCAGTATTAGTGGATTTCTTTTTTTTCTTAGATCATATATATATAACATATAGTGGAATTAGCTTGCAGCCTGTTTGTACTTATTCACATTAATTCCTAATTGAATCAACTCACATTTTATTTTTAATTTTGTTGTATCATATCAATTGATAAAGTCAACTTCTATGATTTAATATCAGCCAAGAAACTATAAACTAAGGTAGGAATGGACTTTGCAGCTTTTGTGTATGTTTGTAAAATGGGATTTATAATTTAATCATTTGAGTATTTTAGTGGGTAATATAATTGTAAATTTTAAGGGTTTGAGAAAAGAATGATTTTGATGAAGCTAGGGCTTTGAGTTTGGAAAGAGATGATTTGAATGGTATAGAAAAAATTCATAGCAGCTGCAAAATCTAATTCAAAGAAGATGCGATAATGCAAGAAAACCTTAAATACATTTACCATCACAATCATCTTAAGTTAACCACAAGAACAAGCTTGGGAAGAGACTAACAGAACCTGCGATTTGTGAAAGGGAGTAGCGGACCTCCTTCGGCAGACCTCCTCCTTTAAACAAAGGGCACCCACAGTATAGCAATCCTTCTTTCTCAATGACCAGCAATCCTTGTTTTTCTTTCTTTTTCTACGGTGTCTAAATGGCAGAAGGGGAGATTGTAGAGATAGTGGGGTTTTTAATTTTTGATTTGAAATATTTTCAAACTGCAAAGGGTGCTGCGCGCGTATTTTTTTTTTGGCTTTTAGCGCTTTTTAGCGTTTTTAACGCTTTTTTTGGAAATTTATTTTTTTCTTAAAGAAGAATTTATTTTTTAATAAAATTTAAAACAGGAAACCAAAAGAAATTTTGCAACCTAATAGTTTAGCAAATTAAAACAAATCCAACCCAATAATTTAACAAATTATCAACTTGACTAGTTCAAGATCAGAAACCCACAGGGGTTGGAACAACAAGAACTGAAATAGCAACTCACTAATTCAAACAAAAATCAACTAAAGCAATAACTAAATAATTAATAAAGTAAAGATGAAGGAAAAGAAATCACCGTGGTTTTCACATGTTCTGAAGACCAACAAAGAAGGGAGAGGGGGCTGAAGCTTTCATACTCAATGAAGATGGCTGAATGGAGCGATGCACATCGACAGATGAGAGGCTGAACAACGGCGAAATGGCGGCTGAGTGAGGCTCAAACACGTGATGGAACAATGGATGAACAGAGATGGAACAGAGGCGTTTAGATGACGCTGGAGTAGCACACACTGCGGCGGAGCAGACGCGACGGCGGTGGTGGCTAGGCAGGTTGAAGAATGGCAACGAGATGGAGGTTACATCTTCTTCTCTTTTGCATTTGAAGCAAGTCAAGCAATGTTCTAATCTTAGGATGTTTTGGGAGTGAGGTCACAAAGCTGAGGGTAAGGGAAGTATGGGCTTTTTGGTTTTTCTTTCTATTTTTTTTCTGAAAGCTAAAACGACACCGTTCTAAATCTGCTGTGCGCTGACTTTCGCTAATTTTTGATATTTTCACCAATAATAATCATCACTTCATTGTTGTAATTAAATCGTAACTGACTTTGAAGAAAAATAATCGTATTTTGTCAAGTTATTCCCCGGATGTTAGTCCATGCTGTTACGAATATCATATTTGAACATGAACAATTGGTTCTAGTAAATATGAACATCTAATTAGTATTTATTTAGTTGGCACTGGATTTGATGGTCCCAGAATGTTTGGACTAATAAATGGTTCCATAACAAAACATGTTTTTTAATTTTTTTAATAACTGCTAAATACTAAATAGTCCGTATCTAATTTTAATTACAAATTAATCCCTCATATATTATTTAATTATAAAATCTATTTTTTATTTTATAAATTATTATTTTATCATTCATCTATTATATTTATTAATAATAAAAAATAATAACGAATTAGATCTTCCATTGATCGTAATAACTTTTTGGAAATCCCAATCGATTAAAATTTTATCTTTAATCCGTTACAATCATAGAGAGTTGTGAAATCGTGTTTCTTAGAAAATCAAACGATTGGATTAACAAAACAATTGATTGAATTTCAGGTTTTCCGTAACTCGATCGATTGGAATTCAGGTTACCACAAAACAATCGATTGAAAGTTGTAAGGCAGTATGGTTTTCCCATAAATCAATCGATTGGTCATATTAACCAATCGATTGAATGATGACTAGAATGTGAATTTTTTATACTTCAATCGATTGGTTGCATTACCCAATCGATTTAGGTATACAAAGCAATATGGATTTGCACAATTCAATCAATTGGTTGTGTTATCTAATCGATTGAATTGTGCACTACGTTATATGTTAGGTCGTTCTCAATTTTTCTATCGTTTTTATAAATTATTATCTTATTATTCATCTACCTTATTTTTAAAATTCTATCTTCAATTTTTAAATTTTTATTTTGATTTAGATACTCTAATCTTATCTTTTCTTTAATATTAAGATTATAAATTGGGAAATAATCTATCATCAATTACTCAATATCACAATTGGAATCGTGTATTAATCTCTTTGATTATCAAAATTTTCATTGTTTTTCTTTCGGATATCCATATACTTAATATCTAATTTTTCTTCATTTTTTATCCATCTATTTAAACTCCAATATTTGTTCATCATTAATTGATAATCACAGTTGCAACAATCAGCAAAGATCCAATCAATTTTTTCATTGTAGTATTCAGAAAATGATCCACCATTTTGATTACAAAATTGATGTTAGTGAATGGAATCTCTAATTTTGCAATTCTTCGTTTTGATTCTTTATTCCTGAAATTGATTGTGTAATGAAAAAAAAATTTATCTTTTAATAATTCATAGACATTGAGAACTATTAAAAAGTAAATAAATTTTATTATTTTTTATTATTAATTAGCTAGCAATATTGGAAGCTATATTTTTTTTAAAATTTATAAGACGTACTGTACTGAAATTTTTTTTTCATTAGACATTTTTAAGACATCAGATATATTTACAGATATTGAGATGGATGAGCAATACCAGGAGGATGCTGACATTAACCAGCAAGAAGAGCTAGTTTGTGACCAAGATATGATGGATGAACAGAATGAATTCGAACAAGATTTCAGAGATGAATTTACTGAGGGAGCGTATTTTTCTGAATATGATCCGTAAGAAGATACCCTTGAAGCTGCTTATGCGGTTGACTCCATGCAAGACATTATAACTTTGAATATCAGTAAAAATTGTGCAAAGAAAATTGGTAAATATCACTTTTCTACTTTGCAGCTTCCATTTGATTTTTATCTGAAGTACTTAAAATCGAAGGATTTTAGTGCAAGGAAAAGTAAGACTTTCAAGAATAGTATTGGCGAGGTTTACAAACAAAAGTTTTTATGTCATAGGCAAGGATTCATGGAGGAGAGTATTACACGATGAAAAAAAGGAAGAAGGAGCCTAGATTGGAAACAAGAACTGGGTGTGAAGCCCAAATGGATGTTAAATTTGTCCCTGAAACTGGAAGGTAGCATATCTTTTATTTCTCTGACGAACACAACCATAAACTATTGGATACACAATTCAATGCTATGTTGTCTGCCCACAGAAAAATGTCAGAGGCAGATACTATGCAAATGATGAATGATGAGCGGATAATTTATACGTTTTTTGGCATTGTTTTTAGGTAGTTTTTAGTAGAATCTAGCTACTTTTAAGGATGTTTTATTAGTTTTTATCAAAAATTCATATTTCCGGACTTTACTATGAGTTTGTGTGTTTTTCTGTGATTTCAGATATTTTCTGGCAGAAATTGAAGGGCTTGAGTAAAAATCTGATAGGAGGCTGAAAAAGAACTACAGATGTTGTTGGATTCTGACCTTCCTGCACTCGAAAGGAATTTTCTTGAGCTACATAAATTCAAATGGCGCGCTCTTCATTACGTTGGAAAGTAGACATCCAGAGCTTTCCAGCAATATATAATAGTTCATACTTTATTCGAGTTTAGATGACGCAAACTGGCGTTCAACGACGGCTCCATGCTGCATTCTGGAGTAAAACGCCAGAAACACGTCACAAACCAGAGTTAAACGCCAAAAACACGTTACAACTTGGCGTTTAACCCCAAGAGAAGCCTCTGCACGTGTAAAGATCAAGCTCAGCCCAAGCACATGCCAAAGTGGGCCCCGGTAGTGGATTTCTGCACTTAGACTTATTTCTGTAAACCCTAGTAACTAGTTTAGTATAAGTAGAACTTTTTACTATTGTATTGAGAGTCTTGGTTATCCTGGTTCCCTCTCTGGGGCCGGAACCAATGAACACCTTTATCACTTATGTATTTTCAATGGTGGAGTTTCTACACACCATAGATTAAGGGTGTGGAGCTCTGCTGTTCCTCGAGTATTAATGCAATTACTACTGTTTTCTATTCAATTCATGCTTATTCTCATTCTAAGATATCCATTCGCACCCAAGAACCTGATGAATGTGATGATTATGTGACTATCATCACCATTCTCACTTATGAACGTGTGCCTGACAACTATTTTCGTTCTACATGTAAATAAGCTTGAATGAATATCTCTTGGATTCCTTAATCAGAATCTTCATGGTATAAGCTAGAATCCATTGGCAGCATTCTTGAGAATCCGGAAATTCTAAACCTTGTCTGTGGTATTCAGAGTAGGATTTAGGGATTGAATGACTGTGACGAGCTTCAAACTCACTACTGTAGGGCGTGGTGACAACGCAAAAGGATAGTAAATCCTATTCTTACATGATCGAGAACCGACAGATGATTAGCCGTTCGGTGACATCGCACCTGGACCATTTTCACTGAGAGGACGGACGGTAGACATTGAAAACGGTGATCCCCCAACATACAGCTTGCCATGGAAAGAAGTAAGAATGATTGGATGAAAGTAGTAGGAAAGCAGAGATTCAGAAGGAACACAGTATCTTCATGCGCTTATCTGAAATTCCCACCAATGAATTACATAAGTATCTCTATCTCTATTTTATGCTTTATTTATCTTTATATTCGAAAACCATTATAACCATTAGAATCCGCCTGACTGAGATTTACAAGATGACCATAGCTTGCTTCATACCAACAATCTCCGTGGGATCGACCCTTACTCACGTAAGGTTTATTACTTGGACGACCCAGTGCACTTGCTGGTTAGTTGTGCGAAGTTGTGAAGAATGTGTGTGAACCATAGTATTGTGCACCAAGTTTTTCGAGCCATTGCTAGGAATTGTTCGAGTTGTGAAAAGTATGAGTCACAATTTTGCCTATCAAGTTTTTGGCACCGTTGCCGGGGATTGTTTGAGTTTGGACAACTGACAGTTCATCTTGTTGCTCAGATTAGGTAATTTTCTTCTTATTTTGTTTTCCAAAAAGTTTTCAAAAAATTTTCAAAATTTTTTCTTTTTTTTCATTTTTCAAAAAATAATTTTCAAAAAAAATACAAAAAATTATAAAATCATAAAAAAATATTTTTGTGTTTCTTGTTTGAGTCTAGTGTCAATTTTTAAGTTTGGTGTCAATTGCATGTTTTTAAAATTTGTGCATTTTTCAAAAAACTTATGCATGGTGTTCTTCATGATCTTCAAGCTGTTCTTGATAAGTCTTCTTGTTTGATCTTCATATTTTCTTGTTTTGTGTCTTTTGTTGTTTTTCATATGCATTTTTTAATCCATAGTGTCTAAACATTGAAAATTTCTAAGTTTGGTGTCTTGCATGTTTTCCTCTCTTGAAAATATTTCAAAATAAGTCTTGATGTTCATCTTGATCTTTAAAGTGTTCTTGGTGTTCATCTTGACATTCATAGTGTTCTTGCATACATTAGTTGTTTTGATTCATAATTTTTATGTCTTGAGTCATTTTGTTATTTTTCTCTTTCCACATTAAATTCAAAAAAGCAAAAAAAATATCTTTCCCTTATTTCTCTCATAAATTTCGAAATCTTTGGGTTGACTTAGTCAAAAATTTTTAAAATAAGTCGTTTCTTGTTAGTCAAGTCAAGATTTCAATTTTAAAAATCCTATCTTTTCAAAATCTTTTTCAAAAAAATCAAATCTTTTTCATTTTTCTTATTATTTTTCGAAAATTTTAAAAATTGATTTTCAAAATCTTTTTCTTAATTTTATTTCATAATTTTCGAAAACTTTACTAACAATTAATGTGATTGATTCAAAAATTTGAAGTTTGTTACTTTCTTGTTAAGAAATGTTAATCTTTAAATTCTAGAATCATATCTTTTAGTTTCTTGTTAGTCAAGTAATCCATTTTAATTTTAAAAATCAAATCTTTTTAATTTCCTTTTCAAATCTTTTTCAAAACAAATCACAATCATATCTTTTCAATCATATCTTTTTTCAAAATCAATTTCAAAAATCTTTTCTAACTCCTTATCTTTTCAAAATTGATTTTCAAATCTTTTTCAACTAACTAATTAACTTTTTGTTTGTTTTACTATTTCTTATCTTTTTCAAAACCACCTAACTACTTTGCTCTCTCACTAATTTTCAACAATCACCTCCTTCTTTTCCAAAAATCTTTTTATTTAACTAATTGTTTTAAATCTTAATTTTATTCCTTTTTATAAATTTGAATTTTAACTTTAATTTAAAATAAAAACAAAAATATTTTTCTTTTATTTTAGTTAATTTTTGAAACATCCTCTCTGTCATCTTCTTCTATTTATTTATTTATCTACTAACACTTCTCTTCTACTCAAAATTTGAACCCTCTTCTCCCCTCTACCTGTGTTCAGATTTTCTTCTTATTTTCTTCTACTCACATAAAGGAATCTCTCTACTGTGGTAAAGAGGATCCCTATTATTATTTTCTGTTCCCTTCTTTTTCATATGAGCAGAAGCAAGGACAAGAACATTCTTGTTGAAGCAGATCCTGAAACTGAAAGGACTCTGAAGAAGAAACTAAGAGAAGCTAAAATACAACAATCCAGAGAAAATATTGCAGAAATTTTCAAAAAAGAAGAGGAGATTACAGCCGAAAATAATGACAACAACAATAATGCAAGGAGGATGTTTGGTGATTATACTACACCTACTTCTAATTTTTATGGAAGAAGCATCTCAATCCCTGCCATTGGAGCAAACAATTTTGAGCTGAAGCCTCAACTAGTTGCTCTAATGCAACAGAATTGTAAGTTTAATGGACATCCATCAGAAGATCCCTATCAATTTTTAACTGAGTTCTTGCAGATCTGTGATACTGTTAAGACTAATGGAGTAGATCCTGAAGTCTACAGGCTCATGCTTTTCCCTTTTGCTGTAAGAGACAAAGCTAGAACATGGTTGGACTCACAACCTAAAGATAGCCTGGACTCTTGGGATAAGCTGGTCACGGCCTTCTTGGCTAAGTTCTTTCCTCCTCAAAAGTTGAGCAAGCTTAGAGTGGATGTTCGGACCTTCAGGAAAAAAGATGGTGAATCCCTCTATGAAGCTTGGGAAAGATATAAGCAGTTGACTAAAAAGTGTTCTTCTGACATGCTTTCAGAGTGGCCCATTTTGGATATATTCTATGATGGTCTATCTGAGTTCTCTAAGATATCACTGGACCATTCTGCAGGTGGATCCATTCACCTAAAGAAAACTCTTGCAGAAGCTCAAGAACTCATTGACATGGTTGCAAATAACCAATTCATGTACACCTCGGAAAGGAATCCTGTGAGTAATAGGACGTCTCAGAAGAAGGGAGTTCTTGAAATTGATGCTCTGAATGCCATACTGGCTCAAAACAAAATTGACCCAACAAGTCAATATGATATCTCAGAGTCTGAATGGATTGGAAAATGCATCCAACAGTATTAAAGAAGCATCTTCTGAAGAAGAAGCTTATGATCCTGAGAACCCTGCAATGGCAGAGGTGAATTACATGGGTGAAGCCTATGGAAACTCCTATAATCCCTAATGGAGAAATCATCCAAATTTCTCATGGAAGGATCAACTAATGTCCCAACAAGGCTTTAATAATGGTGGAAGAAACAGGCTTAGCAATAGCAAGCCTTTTCCATCATCTTCTCAGCAACAGACAGAGAATTCTGAGCAGAGCCCTTCTAGCTTAGCAAACATAGTCTCTGATCTATCTAAGCCCATTTTAAGTTTCATGAATGAAAGAAGGTCCCCCATTAGAAACTTGGAGGCACAAGTGGGTTTGCTGAGTAAGAAAATCACTGAAACTACTCCTAGTACTCTCCCAAGTAATACAGAAGAGAATCCGAGTGCAAGGCCATTGATATAATCAAAATGGCTGAATCCAAAGAGGAAAGGGAGGACGTGAATCCCAATGAAGAAGACCTCATGGACGTCCCCCAGACAGAAAGGAATTCCCTATTGAGGACCTAAAGGAATCTGAGGCTCATATAGAGACCATAGAGATTCCATTAAAGGCCTTTACATCCCTACTAATTTCATAATCCTAGACACTGGAAAGGATGAGGAAGAATGCATCATCCTTCGAAGACCCTTCCTAGCCACAGCAGCAGCTGTGATTAATGTTGACAAAGAAGAGCTAGTCCTTCAACTGAATGGGGACTACCTTGGGTTTAAAGCTCAAGGATCTTCCTCTGCAACCATGGAGAGGAAGCATGAAAATCTTCTCTCAATACAGAGTCAAACAAAGCCCCCACAATCAAACTCTAAGTTTGGTGTTGGGAGGTCCCAACAATGCTCTGAACATCTGTGAAGCTCCATGAAAGCTCACTGTCAAGTTACTGACATTAAAGAAGCGCTTATTGGGAGGCAACCCAATTTTTATTTATCTATATTTCTATTGTTCTTTTATGTTTTATTAGGTTTATGATCATGTAGAGTCACAAAACAATTGCAAAAATTAAAAATAGAATAAAAAACAGTAGAAGAAAAAGTACACCCTGGAGAAAGAGCTATCTGGCATTTAAACGCCAGAAACAAGCATCTCTCTGACGTTTAACGCCAAAAACAAGCACCAAGCTGGCGTTTAACGCCAGAAACAAGCACCAAGCTGGCGTTAAACGCCAGAAACAAGCTACATTTGGGCGATTAACGCCAGAAGCAAGCATCAGTCGGGCGTTAAACACTAGGATTGCATACAGAGGGCGTTTTTCATGCCTAAAAGGTGCAGGGATGAGAAAACATTGACACCTCAAGATATGTGGACCCCACAGGATCACCTCAGGATCTGTGGACCCCACAGGATCCCACCTACCCCACTTCTCTCTTCTTCACACATCCAACAACACTATACCCTTCACCAATCACCTCAATCTCTCTTTCCCATTACCCCTTCACCAATCACATCCATCCACTCTTCCCCCAAAAACCCCACCTACCTTCAAATTCAAAATCTCTTTCCCACCCAAACCCACCCTAAATGACCGAACCCAAACCCCTCTCCCTCCACTATATAAACCCCTCCATCCTTCTTCATTCTCACACAACACTACCATCTCTTCTCTCCCTTGGCCGAAACCCACACCTCTCTCCCTCTCCTCCATATCTTCTTCTTCTTCTTCTATTCTTTCTTCTTTTGCTCGAGGGCGAGCAACATTCTAAGTTTGGTGTGGTAAAAGCATAGCTTTTTTGTTTTTCCATAACCATTAATGGCCCCTAAGGCCGAAGAAACCTCAAGAAAGAGGAAAGGGAAGGCAATTGCTTTCACCTCTGAGTCATGGGAGATGTAGAGATTCATCTCAAAAACCCATCAAGACCACTTCTATGAAGTTATGGCCAAGAAAAAGATGATCTCTGAGGTCCCTTTTAAGCTCAAAAAGGGCGAATATCCGGAGATCCGACAAAAGATTAGAAGAGGATGGGAAGTTCTCTCCAATCCCATTCAACAAGTCGGAATCTTAACGGTTCAAGAGTTCTATGCAAACGCATGGATCACTAGGAACCATGATGAAAGCATGAACCCAAACCCAAGGAATTGGCTTACAATGGTTCGGGGAAAATGCTTAGATTTCAGTCCAGAGAACGTAAAGTTGGCGTTCAACTTGCCTATGATGCAAGAAGACGCATGCACCTACACTAGGAGGGTCAACTTTGATCAAAGGTTAGACCAAGTCCTCATGGACATATGTGTGGAAGGCGCTCAACGGAAAAGATACTCAAAAGGCAAGTCGGTTCAATTGAGAAGGCTGGACCTTAAACCTGTGGCTAGAGGATGGTTGGAATTTATCAACCGCTCCATCATTCCCACTAGCAACCGATCCGAAGTAACTGTGGATCGGGCCATCATGATCCATAGCATCATGATTGGAGAGGAAGTAGAAGTTCATGAATTCATCTCTCTAAAACTCTACAAAGTATCCGAAAAGCCTTCCACCTTGGCAAGGCTAGCTTTGCCTCATCTCATTTGCCATCTATGCAACTTAGCTGGAGTTGTCATAGAAGGAGACATCCTCATTAAAGAGGACAAGCCCATCACTAAGAAGATGATGGAGCAAACAATAGAGCCCATTCATGGATCTCAAGAGACGCATGAGGAAACTCATCATCAAGAAATTCCTGAGATGCCTCAAGGGATGCATTTTCCTCCAAACAACTATTGGAAACAACTCAACACTTCTCTAGAAGGATTGAGTCATAACATGAACCAATTAAGGGTGGAACACCAAGAGCACTCCATCATTCTCAATGAGATTAGAGAAGATCAAAGAGCTATGAGGGAGGAGCAATAAAGGCAAGGAAGAGACATAGAGGAACTCAAGAACACCATTGGTCCTTCAAGAAGAAGGCGCCACCCTCACTAAGGTGGACTCATTCCTTAACTTCCTTGTTCTTATCTCTCTGTTTTTCGATTTTATGCTTTATGTTTGTCTATGTTTTTTGAGTTTTTACTACATGATCATTAGTATTTAGTAACTATGTCTTAAGGCTATGAATAATTCCATGAATCCTTCACCTTTGTTAAATGAAAAATGTTTCTAAAACAAAAGAACAAAAAGTACATCAGTTTCCAAATCATCCTTGAAATTAGTTTAATTATATTGATGTGGTGACAATACCTTTTATTTTCTGAATGAATGCTTAAACAGTGCATATTTTTTATCTTGTGGTTTATGAATGTTAAAATTTTTGGCTCTTGAAAGAATGATGAACAAAGAGAAATGTTATTGATAATATAAAAAATCATGAAATTGATTTTTGAAGCAAAAAAAGCAGTGAAAAAAAAGAAGCTTGCGAAAAAAAAAGAAAGAAAAAAAAGTAAGCAGAAAAAGCCAATAGCCCTTAAAACCAAAAGGTAAAAAGGATCCAAGGCTTTGAGCATCAATGGATAGGAGGGCCCAAGGAAATAAAATCCAGGCCTAAGCGGCTAAATCAAGCTGTCTCTAACCATGTGCTTGTGTCATGAAGGTCCAAGTGAAAAGCTTGAGACTGGGTGGTTAAAGTGGTGATCCAAAGCAAAAAGAGTGTGCTTAAGAGCTCTGGACACCTCTATCTGGGAACTTTAGCAAAGCTGAGTCACAATCTGAAAAGGTTCACCCAGTCATGTGTCTGTGGCATTTATGTATCCGGTGGTTATATTGGAAAATAAAGTGCTTAGGGCCACGACCAAGACTCATAAAAGTAGCTGTGTTTAAGAATCAACATACTTAACTAGGATAATCAATAACACTATCTGAACTCTGAGTTCCTATGGATGCCAATCATTCTAAACTTCTAAGGATAAAGTGAGATGCCAAAACTGTTCAGAAGCAAAAAGCTACAAGTCCCGCTCATCTAATTAGAACTAATATTCATTGATATTCTGGGATTTATAGTATATTCTCTTCTTTTTATCCTATTTGATTTTCAGTTGCTTGGGGACAAGCAACAATTTAAGTTTGGTGTTGTGATGAGCGGATAATTTATACGCTTTTTGGCATTATTTTTAGGTAGTTTTTAATAGGATCTTGCTAGTTTTAGGGATATTTTTATTAGTTTTTATGCAAAATTTTCATTTCTAGACTTTACTATGAGTTTGTGTGTTTTTCTGTTATTTCATGTATTTCTGGCTGAAATTGAGGGACCTGAGGAAAAATCTGATAGGAGGCTGAAAACGGACTACAGATGTTGTTGGATTCTGACCTCCCTGCACTCGAAATGAATTTTCTAGAGCTACAAAACTCCAAATGGCGCGCTCTTAATTGCATTGGAAATTAGACATCTAGGGCTTTCCATAAATATATAATAACCCATACTTTTATCGGAGTTTAGACGACGCAAACTGGCGTTCAACGCCAGTTTCATGTTGCATTCTGGAGTAAAACGCCAGAAACACGTCACAAACTAGAGTTAAACGCCAAAAATACGTTACAACTTGGCGTTTAACCCCAAGAGAAGCCTCTGCACGTGTAAATCTCAAGCTCAGCCCAAGCACACACCAAAGTGGGCCCCGGAAGTGGATTTCTGCACTTAGACTTATTTCTGTAAACTCTAGTAACTAGTTTAGTATAAATAGGACTTTTTACTATTGTATTTTCATCTTTGGACGTTTAGTCCTTAGACCATTCTTAGTTATCCTGGTTCCCTCTCTGGGGCCGGAACCAATGAACACCTTTATCACTTATGTATTTTCAATGGTGGAGTTTCTACACACCATAGATTAAGGGCGTGGAGCTCTGCTGTTCCTCGAGTATTAATGCAATTACTATTGGTTTCTATTCAATTCACGCTTATTCTTATTCTAAAACATCCATTCACACCCAAGAACCTGATGAATGTGATGATTATGTGACGCTCATCACCATTCTCACTTATGAACGTGTGCCTGACAACCACTTTCGTTCTACATGCAAATAAGCTTGAATGAATATCTCTTGGATTCCTTAATCAGAATCTTCGTGGTATAAGCTAGAATCCATTGGCAGCATTCTTGAGAATCTAGAAAGTATAAACCTTGTCTGTGGTATTCCGAGTAAGATTCAGGGATTGAATGACTGTGACGAGGTTCAAACTCACGACTGTAGGGCGTGGTGACAATGCAAAAGGATAGTAAATTCTATTCTTACATGATCGAGAACTGACAGATGATTAGCCGTGCGGTGATAGCGCACCTGGACCATTTTCTCTGAGAGGACGGATGGTAGCCATTGACAACGGTGATCATAGTTATCAAACCCGGCTCGACCCGGCCGGTTCGACCGGAAACCCGGTCACCCGGTCACCTGCCCGGGCCAAGCCATACGTTGAACCGGACTTGCAATAGACCCGGTGGAACCCGGTTAAACCCGGCTGGTTTTGATTAAAGCCGGTGACCCGGCCGGGTGATGTGACCCGGTCCGGGTTGGGAATTTTTTTTTTTTAATTCCTAAGCAAAACGGCGTCGTTCTAATGCATAATTTCCCCCTCCCCAAACTGAAATGAAACCCTAATGGCTATCCAATCCCCCCTTCCCCCATTGCCTCACGGCCTCACCTCACATCTCCTAGTCTCTCTAATGGCGTTTGAGAAGAGTTCTCACTTCTCTGACTCTCTGAGACTTTGAGAGTCTAAGTTCATCAACCTCGTCGTCACTCTCAGTTTCGCGTCATCCTCGTCGTCACCCCCTGCCAACCTCGTCGTCGTCACTCTCAGTCTCGCGTGCTCTTCGTCGGCTCTGTTCATCAAGTCGCGGCCTCAGCTCTCGTCGGCGCTGTTCATCAAGTCGCGGCCTCAGCTCTCGTCGGCGCTGTTCATCAAGTCGCGGCCTCACCTCTCGTCGTCACTCTCAGTCTCGGGTGGTCCTCATCAGTGCTGTTCATCAACTAGCTCAGAAAGCTCAGAACGCTTCTGCGGCCTCTCCTCTCCGTCACTCACAGTCTCTGCCTCCGTTCCTCTGCTCCCTCAGGTCAGTGCCTTTGCTATTGACCTATTGTTATGGAATCTGTTGATAAATTTGATTTTTTAGAGTAGTTCTTGACTTGTATTGTTGCTGAATTCTGGTGGGCAATTTGGTCTCTGTTGAATTGAATTATATTGTTGCTGGTTGGTAATTTGGTCTCTGCTTCAGATCCTTGGCATTTGTCAGAAAATTTCTCATTTTGCTCTCTAGTCCTTTGATTCTTGTCTTGAATCTGCCTTTTCGATCTTTCTCAGTTAAGACTTGAGAGGCAGTTCAATTCTATTGCATTGTTCTTGAATTGTATTTTCCCTGTTTGTTACTGGTTGCTGCTGTTGCTATTTGCTGTGTTGGTAATTTGGTATATAGTTTTTAAGTTGCTGGTTGTTTAGAGTTGCTGTTAGTTGAATCAGAAAACATTGGTGTTGTTGTTTACTGCTGGTATGTTTAGACTTTAGACTTTGGAGTTGCTGTTAGTTGAATCAGGGAACTTTGGTGAAATGGTGGTGGTTGTTGTGTTGGTTAAAAACTGATTTAAGCAAATCCTGTTGCTGAAAATATTTTTGGTTTTTTGGCTAGAATTTTAAAAATGGCTTCATCTCAAACACCATCAGAAACGCCACCATCTCAAGAACAAGCATCATCAGCAACTCCTACCCCTGATCTTACCACTAAAAGAGTTTATAACAATAGAGGAAAGACTGATCCAGCTTGGGGTCATTGTAAACAAATTGTGGAAAAAACAGGAAAAATTACTATGATGTGCATATATTGTGACAAACCTGTTAGGGGAGGTGGGATTAATCGATTTAAGTATCACTTGGCTGGAAATGGAGGAGATGTTGAGAAGTGCAAAAAGGTTCCACCTGCTGTTGCTCATCAATTTGGGCAAAGTATTGAAGAATTTATGAATAAGAAAAGGAAAACTCAAGAAAATTATGCAGAAAGTTATGGAGCATGTGATGATGTTGAAAGAGAATTTGATAGAATGGAAGAGGTTGAAGTACGACAGCAACAACTCCAACATTCAAGGACAAGGTTGCCACCACCTACAGCTAGGAAAGGGAAAAAGACTACTGGAATAGAGACTTTTTTCCCATCTTCAACAACACCTGGAGCCCAACCAACGATAAAAAGTGTATTGCAAAGTAAAGAAATTGTGGAAAAATGTGACATTGCCATTGCAAAGTGGATGGTTGATGCTTCTGTGCCATTTAATGCAGTTAATTCAGCATATTACCAACCAATGATTGATGCTATTGCAAACATGGGTGCAGGATATAAAGGTCCAAACTTTGGTAGAGTTCGTGGGTATTTGTTGAGTAAGTTGGTGGAGGATGTGAAAAAGATGATTGAACAGTATCGTGAAATTTGGAAGCGAACTGGATGTACTATCATGGCTGATGGATGGACTGATCGTTGTAGGCGCACTTTAATTAACTTCTTGGTTTATTGTCCTAAAGGAACTATCTTCCTAAAGTCTGTTGATGCTTCTCATGCCTCCAAGACTGCTGAATTATTGTTTAAGCTTTTTAAGGATGTTGTCAACTTTGTCGGTCCTAAAAATGTTGTTCATATAGTGACAGATAATGCTGCAAATTATGTTGCCGCTGGAAGGTTGTTGGAAGCTGAATTCCCTAAGTTGTATTGGTCTCCTTGTGCTGCGCATTGTATTAATTTGATGTTGCAAGATATTGGAAAGTTAAATGAAGTCAGTGAGACAGTTTCACATGCTTCAAAGATTACTAAATACATATATAATCATTGTCATCCACTGTATCTTATGAGGAAGTTTACCGGTGGACGAGAAATACTTCGTCCAGCTCCAACTCGCTTTGCTACCAACTTCATAGCTTTGCAGAGTATTCTGGCTCAAAAAGATGCATTAAGAGCTATGGTAACTTCTAAAGAATGGACAATCTCAGCCTACTCCAAAGAAGCTAAAGCTAAAACATTTGTGGATCAAGTTTTAGACTCTAAGTTTTGGAATCAATGTACAGATGTTGTCAAGCTTACTGAGCCACTTGTTCGTGTGCTTTGTATTGTGGATAGTGAAGATAAAGCTGCAATGGGTTTTCTTTATCAAGCTTTTAATATGGCTAGAGAAGAGATGGTGAAGAGGTTTCGACGAAGAAAGAAGATTGTGGAGCCTTACTTGAAGATTTTGGATACTCGTTGGGATTCACAACTTAAAAGAAATCTTCATGCTGCTGGCTATTGGTTAAACCCTGCTTTTCGATTCAATGCTGCTGAATTTGAAAAACATAAGCACCACTTCTGGCCTACTAGATGTAATTGAGAAATATTCATATGATGATCCAAAATTGAATACTAAGTTGACAAGTGAGAAGAGAATATATTCTAATGCTGAAGATGATTTTGGAAGACAATCTGCACTGCGTGAACGAAGCACAGTGATGCCAGGTAAATATTTTATTTAGTTTTATCTTTCTTTATTCGTTAATTTATTTAGAAAAACTACTTGTAATGTATTGCCTCTTTTGATTTTAGACCAATGGTGGGAATCTTATGGAACTGGAGCACCAAATTTACAAAAGTTAGCCATTCGTGTTTTAAGTCAAACTTGTAGTTCTTCTGGTTGTGAGCGAAATTGGGGTATTTTTGAACACATCCACACAAAGAAGAGGAATCGGTTAGAACACCAAAAGCTTAATGATCTTGTTTTCGTTCATTATAACTTGAGGCTACAACAAAGGTATCTTCTATAATTATTTATCTAATTTTAAAAAGTATTGTTCATTAAAATTTAATCTTTAGTTTAGTAATTACATAACTTGATAACATAGGAATCTAATGAGAAAGCAAAGCTATGATCCAATTTGTCTTGATACATTTGATGACCATTCGGATTGGATATTGGAAGATTCACCGCCGTTTTTAACTCCTGAAGAGGTTGATGCTCTACGAAATGATTTGGCAAATATGTCCATTCAACCAACTTTGGATGATCTTGGTAAATTCTTTAATTGCTTGAATATTTTAATCGTCAGTTGCTATTATGAATTATTCTTGATATTGATTTGTCAAAAATACACAAATGTAGATCAATTAAATTTGGAAGATGACCAAGATAATGATGGACCAAGTAACAATGCTATGGAAGATATGGATACAAATCAAAATGAGGGAAATGTTGATCAAGCTCCTAATTTGCCCTATGAAGATGTTGATGCCAACTTTGAGCTCACCCCTTGGACTTGATTTAATGACTGTGTTATCTTTAATTTGCTCTAGTTGATTTAAATTGAGAACATATTTTGTACTAAAAACTAGTTTATTAACTCTTCCTTTAGATTATTAGTTATGTTTAAGACTTGATATTTGATTATTAATGTTTGTAAGACTCGCATTTTAAGTTTTAAGACATTATTTCAATTTTATTAATATAATTTTATATTTTTTTAGTTATGACCGGGTTAACCGGATGAATTAGTGACCCACCGGTTGAACCAGTAACCCGGTGACCCGGTCATATGACCGGGTTGATTACCGGTTCGGTTCTGATAACTATGACGGTGATCCCCAACATACAGCTTGCCATGGAAAGGAGTAAGAATGATTGGATAAAAGCAGTAGGAAGGTAGAGATTCAGAAGGAACACAGTATCTTCATGCGCTTATCTGAAATTCCCACCAATGAATTACATAAGTATCTCTATCTCTATTTTATGCTTTATTTATCTTTATATTCGAAAACCATTATAACCATTAGAATCCGCCTGACTGAGATTTACAAGATGACCATAGCTTGCTTCATACCAACAATCTCCGTGGGATCGACCCTTACTCACTTTATTACTTGGACGACCCAGTGCACTTGCTGGTTAGTTGTGCGAAGTTGTGAAGAATGTGTGAACCATAGTATTGTGCACCAAATTTTTTGAGCCATTGCTAGGAATTGTTTGAGTTGTGAAAAATATGAGTCACAATTTTGCCTATCAATGAACATGCTAAAGTCTGGGATTATCACTTCACAGATATTTGGTCTTCCAGCTAGTCAAGCAGGCAGGTATGAATTTTTCGGCTATGGTCCCAGAGATATGTACAATGAAATTGCTCGGCAAAGGCATCAATTTCCTGGTTATGCAGCATGAGTGTTGAAGAAGTTGGAGGATAGGCGGTTGAAGGATTTACAATTATATTTCAAGGCATGTCATGATTCAAGAGGTTTGTTACGTAACTTGTTCTGGTCTGATGCGATTAACCAATTACACTACCAACTCTTCGGGGATGTTACTGCTTTTGATGCTACGTACAAGAAGAAAAAGTATAGTTGTCCATTAGTCATATTTAGCGGGGTTAACCACCACAACCAAACAATTGTTTTTGCTGCTGCATTAATTATGGACGAAACTGTTGATACATATATTTGGCTCTTGCGTCAGCTCATGTTTGCAATGAAGGGTAAGTCCCCGACCTCAATAATAACTGATGGGGTCATGGCAATTAGTAATGCAGTAAGAGATGTATTTTCCAAAGTCAGACATAGATTATGCGTTTGGCACCTTATTCGAAATGCGACTAACAATGTTGGAAATTCATCGTTTTCATCTACATTCAGAAAAATCATGTTGGGAGACTACGAGATTCCTATGTTTAAGCGTAAGTGGGTTCAACTTATTGAATAATTTGGCCTTGAGGATAAGCCGTGGGTGAACAACATGTATAAAGAGAAGCATATGTGGGTGATAAACCACTATTTATGATTTACAATATGTTTAATTGTGTGGTTTTTTCATGGTCTTTACCCACTTATTCATGGGCTACTGCATATATAAGAGGTAAGTTTTTTGCTGGCTTTAGAATTACCTCAAGATGTGAAGGTCTACACTCAGTTGTGGCAAGGTATATGGGGTCGTGGTATAATTTGACAAGTTTTGTAGAGCATTTTCAAAGGTGTGTTGCACACTTGCGCTTTAAAGAATTTAAAGCTAATTATGAATCTACACGTAGGGTGCCTGTCATGCAGACCTGTATAGAGCTACTAGAGAGATTTGCTACTGAGATATACACTCATGAGATATTTCTATTGTTTCTCTAGAGCTAGATCAATGCGGGTGCTAAACATAGAGAATAACGATGATTGCTCGAAGTACATTATGTGTAAGCATGAGAGGCTCGATTTTCTGTGAACCGTTGAATTTCGTCAAGAAGAAATGATCTTCATGTGTTAGAGTTTAAGAATGGAGTCATTTGGAATTCCTTGCGATCATATTGTGAAAGTTCTGGTTGACAGAAATATTTGTGTGATTCTCCGATCATTAGTGTTGGATAGATGGACAAAGAAGGTGAAATCAGCACTCAATTATGCAAGTGGGTTCACCAACAAGGTGAGACACGTGACATTATTATGGGGTTGTACTCATCTTACAAGGCTGTAGATGAAGGCACTAAGCAACCTCAGTCAGGTGTAGCTAAAAGTAGCAATCTATATGTGCATCAAACCAATATAGGCTCAGGACAATCATCTAAGAAGAAGCGATAACGTTGTAGTGTTTGTCAAATGGAAAGACATAAGAAGACAATATGTCCTTGGCAAAAGGACATTGACAACAACGTTATAGAAGATAAAGCTAATGGTTCAGATAAGGGCGACATGTATGCCGAACCGACGGCTAATTTAGATAGTGATAATTAGCAACCTCCATGAACTTAATATTTTTGCGTAGAGAATCACTTATATATTTGTGCTTATATTTTTTTTACTATATTAATGAAATTTTCTATATTCTTCCAATATTCGTACTTATGTTTTTTAGATGAAATAATTGTCAAATAAATCTTGGTTAGACAATAAATAAATTAATAATTTATTTAATTCAAAGAATTATTAAATTATATAATTATTCTTAATAAAAATTTTACAAAAATTATTGGCATTGAAAAACCGGAAGAACCAGTGTCGTTTTGCGTTTTGTATAAAAAGAAAAATGGGAAAGCGAGATGTCCAGCAACCTCCTTCTCCTCTCAATTCTCACCTTCTCAAATTAAGCTCTTTTCCCCCCAAAAAACCCTAGTAGTAGCCTCCATCGCCGCCGCACAGAGGAAGACACTGCCGCCGTCCATCGCGCCGTTGTCGTTCCTCAACTATCCAAAACTCCTGTTCATTCTAACTCCTCTCAACTCTTACTCTCTCAAACAAAGCTCTCTTCCCCCAAAAAAGAAACACTAGCGTATCCGCCACAAGGAGGGGAACACTATCACCGTCCATCACGCCGTCGTTGTTCTTGAGCCCTCCAGCCCTATTCATTCCAATCGCACTTCTTCGTTAAACTCAGTCTTTCTCACTCAAGCCAAGCAAGAAACACAAACACTCCCTTCTTCATCAAAATTTGACATTAGTCCAACTTTGAATTGCTCTTCATTTCAAAACCTAGGTCAAAATTGCCCCTAGGGTTTGGAGGAAAGCCCTAATTTGGTGGATGCAATTGGATCTGTAAAGCTTGCCGATTTTGGATTGGCAAAGGTGGAAATCTTCCTTAGTTTATACTTCGCTGTTTAATTCGTTATTTTGTTTTTTTTTTTTGTTGCTTCAATTTCAGTTGATCCAGTTGCTTAACATATTAATTTTCTTATACTGCTTTATTATTTCAGGCAACCAAATTGAACGACATTAAATCATGCAGGGGGACACCATTGTGGATGGCTCCTGAGGTTTGAACTCTCTTGATTCTTCAATTAGTTAGCTTAATTACTGGATGAACAGCTCTAGGTTGAATTTCCACTTTTCTTTAGCTATGGACCAAACACAGAAAAAATATATTTGTCAAATAGTTACCGAGAGCTGCATGCCTTATAAGGGTGTGGATACCTCTTCCTAGCACGACGCATTTTGACGAGTGATTGTGGGGGGCTTCGGCTACCATTCCTATCGTCACAGGCAAAACCGTGGGGCCTTGTGTGCCAAAGTAGACAATATCATGCTAGCAAGTGGTCTGGGCTGTTACATCTATTGTTGTATTAAATTCTTACTTTCCTCTTATGTTTGAAGAGGAAAAATCCCTATGAATTTGAAACTAAAAGTCCACCTTAAGCTTGCCAAAATTTCTACCTTGTTTTATAGCTTTATAGTTTCTTGATGACATCATTATTGACTATGAGGCTGAAATCTGCATGTTGTGAAAGGAAAGAACCAAGGTTATGAGCTTCTAGCTGATATGTGGAGTTTGGGATGCACTGTACTAGAAATGTTAACAGGCAAACTTCTGTATTCAAAGTTTGAAAGTGTTTGTGTCTTATTATTTCCCTTTCATTAAGTTATAATATAATCATTATTTGCCTCTTCTTTTTTGTCTGAAGCGATTTTCATATTTTCAGTTTTGATTTTAGTTCCTATTCAATCTATTCCTATAAAGCTTATTTTGGCCTCTTATTAGTGATTGAACAGTTCATGCTTATGCCTATTGATCAAAATTCCGAGCTCCAAATCTTATGTTGTAAATAACTGCTATATTTTGTTAGGAGATATTGTTGATTGCTATAGATATATAATAACATGAATATTTTCCATTAATTGATTAGTTGTATAACTGCATATTTTTTGCTATAGATTTTTATTAGTCTCTCAACTTTTGATCTCTTCTGATAACATATGCATGCATTATATAGAATTGGAAAAGATGAGCGTCCTTCTATGCCTGGTTCTCTTTCAATGGGTGCTAGAAAAAGGCTTATGCTTCGGTAGAGTTTTTATGTGATTGCTAATATTCATCATGAGTGACATGGCTAGTCTCAATAGGATAATGTATATAAGGGTTAATAGTAGAATTTTTTTAGTGTGAAATGCTAATTGACAGTATAGCAATTTTCTAATGCAACATGTATGCTTCTGCCTCAATCTTCATGGTGATGAGGAGGAGGATCAAAAGCATGATAATATTGATTCCATGGATGAAGATGATGAAGCTACTCAAGAATATTATGTTGAACGGTGGTGGGGAATGGGGTGTATTCGATAAGTCTTATCTTTTTGTCCCTTAAATATTTAATTAGGTGTTGTTATATATATATATATATATATATATATATATATATATATATTAGTGTCAATGATGAGAACAAAGAAAAAAAACCACTAACTTTACAAAGTTCTATTTAGTATTTGGAAGTGGTTTTGCAGCTGTAGAAATGCAGAAGAGGAGATCAATGGAGTTCCTAGATGGAAATGAAAGAAATACATTGTTTGTTATGTTAAATAAAATATTTTTCATTTTTTTCTCACTCAATTTTCTTATTCTTCTCCTATTTTCACTTCTGATTTTCAATGTAACGATTAATCAAAATATCAAGGAATACGCTCTAATAATTATAGGATTTGAGGAAAAAAATGGTTTGAGTGTGATGATTGAATCCAATTGTCTTAGTAAACTTGTAATCTACAACTACTTTTGATGTTTGAACGGTTAACATAAACCATTGTAATAAATACCTCTAGTTAAATTTGCTAGTTTGTATTTGACAATTTCAATCACATTTTCATCAAGAATATTATAGTATCGGTTAATAGATTTCTTGTAATCCCTATTAGTGGAAATTTTTTATGATTTTGCACCTCAATAAGTTTAACGTACGCTTCACAAATATATATAAGACTAAAATACGCTTACAAATATAAGAGAATTTAAAAAAAAAAAACCCTTTGTGACTTGAAAGAGCATTTATCATACTAGTTCAAATCTTGAATATATGAAAACATAAAAATAGAATGGAAACAAATAAAAAAAATGAAATTTTTTAAAATAAATTAATTGTATAAAATAAAATATACTTTACAAGACATAATATTTGTATGGCATTGTTGCTGAAATAATAAATGAAAACAACATTACTTCATCATAAAAATATAAGTTTTTTAAACTAAGATATCTATATAGTGCATAGAAATACAGAAAAATTGTAAAAGCCACAAAGAAAAAAATATCTATTTAAGAAGTCATTAAAAATAACTAAAGAAGTAGATCCACCAAACCTAAAAAATAAATACTCAATAACCAAAGTATTGTAATTTATCTAGATTACTACTATTATCTTTATATCTCATGGTTTGTGTGCATATTCCAAAACTTATTGGCCGACGCTATAATTCGTGACTTCTTCTTGTTGATCCGACTCTTGAGTAGATGCACAGCGATTATCATGCGAATATCGTGATCCTGAAACTGTAATTTATGTATTATAAATTAGTACAAAAAAATAAGGATCAAATATTAGAGATTTGTTTTGGCTGCTCACCTTATTGTTACCCGTTGGTTTAAACTCAAAAGTCATATCCATCCACTTTATTACCCAAGTTGCAGAGTTCTAGCTTGAACTATACATTGAGGTATATTTTCTGACCTTTTTAATTTTGTTGTCATGAAATTGTTTATTATACTCTTGAATGATATCATCCTTGTAAAAGTTCAACATGATGATGTGCTCCAGTACGTTTGCCTGATTTCAGTTAACTAGTTAAAGATTAAAAATAAAATATCAGCAAATAAGCTTGAAAAAAAATTTTGGCCTTACTAGTGTATTGATAACACGTTTATGATAGTGAATTCTGTCATCATTAAAATGGGTGTCCAAGTGATAGATTGTGCAATCGTCAACCGAGATTACCATTAGATACCAGTGGTCACCCTCTTGAATAGGAACATATATCTAGACCATAAAATTTACCCGTGAGTTATGTATGTTGATAAGGAAAAACTATATTCAACAAAGAATATCCTAAAAAAATCTAACAAATTTTAAATTAGCAGTAGGTTGCATAAATTTATAAATATAATGTTGCATCTTCTGCTTTAAATGTATTTTACTGAAGACATCCATCTAAAAACATTAATGCATTCATATAATTGTTAGTACATGATAAATCATGGTACTTTATCAGCATTACATTTATAACTTATAATCAGTAAAATTATCTTGTTAGGTGTTATAGAACATACCACAAATCTCGGTGGAAGTTGCCATATTGTCTTGAAACTTATATCAGATTACTCATCAATGCATCTCAATGGCACTAATTCAATAATCTGAACTATAATCCAAATATATTACTAGATTGTGCGAAAAATCAAATGTAAATTAATTAATAGATGATTTATGTACCTTATCAGTAATGGGTCTGTCAAGTACGAAATGATCAAAGTCTGATCTAGTAGCTCTGATTATGTTTGTTACCACAAGTTCTTCACTGTATCAATTAAAAATCAAAATACATTAGATAGGTCCTCATTGATCGACAATATGGATAATATCAAATTAACTTACAATAAATCTAACGAGGCTGAAAATGCATATGCACAGGCTTTATTTGATCTTTCAAAAGACGCATGGTTGGAGTTGGCATAAATTTACACTTCATTGACTACAAGGTTTAACACAAAAGTATTAGCAATACTCATTGTGGACTAGATGATTAATTAGCACTACTCATAACAAATTAGATAATTAAAGATTGGTGCCTAAGAGGTAATTACGTTGGTAATGGAAAAGAAATAAACAAGCCTTCTATAATCTTTTGTGGGTTGGCTCAGTGCATAAGATGCCTTGGATTTATTGAATGATTTGGGCTCAATCTTTGGTTTTCTAACTCCGCCTGGGAGAGTGAACGGTAATTTTTTCCATGTCCTCATAATAGTCTTGCCCTAAGAAAAAAAATAGGTTAGTAAATACTTATTATCATGTTAGGAATACTAATAAATATGATGTATGAATTTTACTACACATGCATATACCTTTGATATATTTTTCTTTTTCGTTGCAGCTCTTACAGTTGGGAATACTGGTTTGTCCATATTGATTTTGATGTTGAGCACATCATCGTGAGTGAAAGACCTCTTATCAAGCTCAATAAGATCATCTTCATCATTCGATATTGCAATATGAATATCAATATCCGAACTCTTAGCCTTCAATCTATTTGGGAATGGACGTGTCTTTTGTGAAGAAAATTTGGTTAGAGTCTCGAAATCATTGTTCAGATTCAGTTGTGTCATCATTGTCTCAATGCGGCTTACAGATTCAAGTATTTTATCAATTTTTTTGTCCCGAGTCATATTTACAACTCTCATTGACTGCAAAAATTTTAGGTAAAATAACTCTATATAAATGTAAAAATATAAAAAGAGTGATGGTTATTCTGATAAGATTGTCAATGGATAAAAACAAAAATTTTTCTAATCACAACTAATAGCGAAAAAATGTTTATAATTTATAAAATGTATTACATAATATAAATTGCATTACTATTTGCCAACTTAAATTACCTACATCCTAAGGAGGACCTCTTCTACTTTAATAGGCAATTCTTCACTTTTATTTAGATCCTTGTTCTGAATAACATTGTCATTGATAACTAGGTTATCTTGTAGAAAAAAAACATAAAAGATTAAATAACTCATAATAAATTCAACTAAAAAATAAAAACCCATTACGCCTTACAGGTATTGAGAATTATAGTTCCAATTTCATCAACTAAATCAATTGTGATAATATCACAGTCTGTAGGCAGTGACATATTCTATGTATTACATGCATCATTGGGCACTAAATCTTCGTTAGGAGGAATATCCATGATTGTTATCAATTGAAGAATATTATATGAATAAATTTGGTTGAATGGCAAATATTTAAAACAATTTGTCAAAGTATAAGAAATTAGTCGGAGTAAGCACATTTATATACACCTAATAAAGATTGTTAAATTTCAATTCTATCTTTTTTTTTAATTTTTAAACTAAGTGAACAATTCTAAAAATTTTCATGTTATCTTATCTTTTCGTTAAAATCAAATACAAATTGAATTTTATCTTTATTTTTATTTTAAAATTTAACAAAGTGAGTTTTATTAATTCATATGACTATATCTTATCTATAATTATTTTTAAGTCAATAAATACACAAATAATAATAATAATAATAATAATAATAATAATAATAATAATAATAATAATAATAATAATAATAATAATATTGGATGGATCAGTAATAGTTAAATAAAAACAGGAACAAACCATTCTATTAATATTATCAGTGAAAATATGAGGAATCTAGTTGAATAGCACTACATGTGTTCAAGCACTTACCAATCGATTGAAACAATAATTGAGGATACTTCAATCAATTTCATTAACAAAACAATCGATTAAATCAGTAATTGAGGATACTTTAATCTATTTCACTAACAAAACAATCGATTGATTGCATACACAAGAAGATTACAAGCTTTCTTCAATCAATTGGTTCCTAACTCAATCGATTGAATGCATATCAATTGATTTTAAGAACAATTGAAACAATTTCAAGCCCCTAAAACAGAATTTCTTCATTCTTCGACACATTTTCTTCATGGTCCAGGCCTTGGGATGATGCCCTTTGGGTTTGTAATGCCTAGATTAGTGTATAGAAGATCAATTGCTTCTCCTTGACAATTGATAGCTTCAGTTTGCCTGTGTTGACGCTGCCTCATCTCAGCAAATCGTCCTTCAATGTATAATCTTATGCTTCGTAATTCATCCATCAAATCTTGCATTGTTGGTGAAGGAGGTGGTGGTGGTGGAAATTCCTGGGGTTGTGCTTGCACGTCAGGGTCTTGTGGTTGTCCTTGGATCTGAGGTTCTTGTGCATCCGGATCTCTTCCCATCTGTGTTAGAGTGCTGTCATCAATCTTGGCTACATTACTCAAGGCGATACTTTTCTCTTCACTCAAGTCAATTCTAAGCCATTTGAAAATCTTGGTCCAATGGCAAGCATATCCTAAACCAACACTTGATTTTTCTCTATTCATTCAAGCATATGATGAATCATTAAATAAGGCCAGTTTATCTTCTTTCCCATCACCATAGCCCAAAGTACTAAAATATCTTCGTTAAACAAGATTCCATGATTATGTTTTCTTGGAATCAACACGTATGAAAACAAATACATCAATATACGCTGCTCATTACCCAAACCACTGCAACTTATATTACCTCTAGCATCCATATGTAGATTCTCATACTGCAGACTCTACAAACCAACCAATCTATTACATTCACCCCATTCCTCATCTGCCGCAATACCTCTAGTAAATTTTGCCCCGTGATAAACTAAATTTCATTGTTCAGCTAATTATTCCAAAGTAAGTCTATAATGTCGTGACCCTAAATCAAACTCAATCAGTGGCATTACGTCCTCACCCTCTTCATCAATTTCAGGAACAACATAATTTAAAGTACTATAAACATTCCTAACCAAGTGGGGATAATAATCATCCTTAGTTTGTACAAAATCAGTCAAGTGTTGTATTTGCAAAGCATTCCAAACCAAATTATAGTGTCTATCATGAATGAAATCGGATGTTATGTACCTGGGAGGAACAATTACCTTTAACTTGAACTTCTCCACATAGTTGTTCAATGCCCTCGGAGACGGCAGCCACCTTGCCATGTAATGGGATGAAGCAACTAGTCTAGCGGATGCAGAACTTTCACCCTCAATCCTAGCTCTTTTGGCGTTTTTAGTTCTGGCCATTTTGAGGATATTGGTTCAGTGGGTTTTGTAGGAATTTGTATGAGGATTAATAATATGTATGTAGTTTGGAGTGGATGTTGGTGAGATTGGAGAAGAAGTAGAGAGAAGTTTTCTGGATTTAGAAAGAAGAGATATTATGCAGAAATGGTGTTGTTATGTTAAAAAAGGGGAGGGAGGCTGAATATGCATGGTTACCATGCTTAATATATAGTGCATTTCAAAATTCAATCGATTGGATTATCATACCAATTGATTGAATGCAGAAAAAAATCTATTTACGTCACATTTTAATCGATTGAATGCTCATACCAATCGATTGAATTGGAATATACCATTAATCACGTACAAACTTCAATCGATTGTATTATCATACCAATCGATTAAACTTTCATATATCATTCTAATAGCGTAAGTCAATCGATTGGATAACATAACCAATCGATTGAATTAACTAAACCCAGATTACTTTGATGATTTCAATCGATTGGGTAATATGACCAATCGATTGATTTTTAGGCAAACCATACTGCCTTGCAACTTTCAATCAATTGTTTTGTGCTAACTTGAATTCCAATCGATTGAGTGATGGAAAACCTTAAATCCAATCGATTGTTTGGTTAATACAATCGATTGATTTTCTATAAAACACGATTTCACAACCCTCTACGGATGTAACGGATCAAAGATAAAATTTTAATCAATTGGGATTGCCAAAAAGTTATTATGATCAATAGAAGATCTAATTCATTGTTGTTTTTATATTTTATTATTGATAAACATAATAGATGAATGATAAAATAATAATTTATACAATAAAAATAGATTTTATAATTAAATAATATATGAGAGATTAATTTGTAATTAAAATTAGATAAGAACTATTTAACAGTTATTAAAAAATTTAAAAAAATATATTTTGTTATAGGACCATTTAATGATCCAAACGTTCTGAGACCATCAAATCCTTTGCCAGTTTAGCTCCAAAAGTAGAAGCCAATTTCTTTTATATATTTTTACAAAATGAATGTATACAGGGCTTAACTAATATTATAAATTTACGGTTTAACTAATATTATATAACTTTTATTCTAATAATACTCTCTTAGTGTGAGGCTGAGTTTGATTTAGGTAACACTATATTTTAATCATTGCGTCAACAATTTCTTTAATTTGGGGCACACATTTCTCAGGACTAAGAAAATAAAAATCACCAGAAATTCCCATCTCAATATTTTCCTTTCGTCAAAAGATATTATATTATTTATTGATAGAAAAAGTATATCATAAATTAATAAAAGAAAAAAAAGAAAGAGTATGTTGTTGTGTTTTTACTAATAGAAGCTAAATTGAAGTCAGAATCACATCAATATTCAACAAATTAAATAAATAATTTATCTTGTGTCTGTTGTACTTTGTGATTGTTTTTGTTCCATTATTAATATATAGCAAAAATAAAAATTAACATTCAACACAATTAACTCATCAAAAAATATTATCCAAATCATTCAATTCAATCATTATTCTCTTATTCTTTTTTAGAGAAACGGCGTTGTTTGAGCATATATCCAAACCATAAATTCTAAAAAAAAACGATCAATTTTGACGGTTCACCAGTTAATTGTTGGTTCAATTGATTTTCAAACCAATTTTTTTAGGATGGTTTTTATGTCTTAACCGAACTGACTAGGTGATCAGTTCCCAATTAATCCGATTGAACTGATTATTTGGTTCGGTGTTTAGAACATTGTATATAACATTTAGGGTAAAGTATACTAAATTGGTCTTACTACATTTGGGTTTGATTCTATTTTGATCCCTAAGGTTTCAAATGCTATGTTTGAATAAAAAAAATTCATTTAGCTTTACTGTAGTCCTGCTGTGAAGTCAATGTTAAAAACATGGACAGAAACATTATGTCCAAAGATACAAAAGTTGTGTATTTTATATTCTTTCTAATAAGAAGGACACAAAAGTACTAACAAGAGATAGAACTTATTTTTTAATTTTTTGTTTAATTATTTGTATCAAATTTTTATAATTATACTTTTTAATTATCATTATAATTTTTTAACTTTTTGAAATAAAAAAATAAGAATAATATTTCTTTTTTCAATTTATTCTAATTGGTCCTGAATACATTGTCTTTTATTATAATTAATGTCATTTTTTTAATTAATGTCATTGTATATATTTAGTTCAACAAAAATGCTTTATGAATATAGTAAATAAGTTCTTTTTAAAAGTATAGTAAATAAGCTCTTTTATGGCAAAATATGTGTAAATTAAAATAATTCAACGAATTAAACAGACTGATTCGTATAACATCTTTTTTTAATTGGACAAAAAACTAATTTGAGGAAGAGTTTTCAAAATGTTTATAGAACAAAAAAGTCACCTTTAAGTTAATTGTATGTTACTTCTTTTAAGTAGGTTAGTCGAGTCGTCAAATTAAGCCAGAAAAAATAAAAAATTATAATTTAATACAATATAATATATAATGTGATGAGCGGATAATTTGTATACTTTTTGGCATTGTTTTTAGTATGTTTTTAGTATGATATAGTTAGTTTTTAGTATATTTTTATTAGTTTTTAGTTAAAATTCACTTTTCTGGACTTTACTATGAGTTTGTGTGTTTTTCTGTGATTTCAGGTATTTTCTGGCTGAAATTGAGGGACCTGAGCAAAAATCTGATTCAGAGACCAAAAAGGACTGCAGATGCTGTTGGATTCTGACCTCCCTGCACTCGAAGTGGATTTTCTGGAGCTACAGAAGCCCAATTGGCGCGCTCTCAACGGCGTTGGAAAGTAGACATCCTGGGCTTTCCAGCAATATATGATAGTCCATACTTTGCCCAAGATTTGATGGTCCAAACCGGCGTTCAAAGTCACCTCAAGAAATCCCAGCGTTAAACGCTGGAACTGGCACCCAAATGGGAGTTAAACGCCCAAACTGGCACCAAAGCTGGCGTTTAACTCCAAGAAGAGTCTCTACACGAAATTTGCTTCATTGCTCAGCCCAAGCACACACCAAGTGGGCCCTGAAGAGGATTTTTATGTCATTTACTCATTTCTGTACACCTTAGGCTACTAGTTCTTATAAGTAGGACCTTTTGCTATTGTATTAGAGGACTTTGGTAGCTATCTTCATTTTTATGCTATCTTAGATCATTGGGAGGCTGGCCATTCGGCCATGCCTAGACCTTATGCTTATGTATTTTCAACGGTGGAGCTTCTACACACCATAGATTAAGGTGTGGAGCTCTGCTGTACCTCGAGTATTAATGCAATTACTATTGTTCTTCCATTCAATTCCGCTTGTTCTTTGTCCAAGATATCACTTGTTCTTCAACTTGATGAAGGTGATGATTGACACTCATCATCATTCTCACCCATGAGCAAGGTGACTGACAACCACTCTTGTTCTACAAGCAACTAAGGCCATAGTGAATATCTCTTGGGTTCCTGATTGCACGATGCATGGTTGATCGCCTGACAACCGAGTGCTCGCCTGACAAACGAGCCAACCATTCCGTGAGATCAGAGTCTTCGTGGTATAGGCGAGAACTGATGGCAGCATTCAAGAGAATCCGGAAGGTCTAACCTTGTCTGTGGTATTCTGAGTAGGATTCAATGATTGAATGACTGTGACGTGCTTCAAACCTGTAACCTACTGGGCGTTAGTGACAGACGCAAAAGAGTGATTCTATTCCGGTAGGGGAGGGAACCAAACCGGTGATTAGCCGCACTGTGACAGAGTGCATGAGCATTAGTTTTCACTGCGAGGATGGGAGGTAGCTGCTGACAACAGTGAAACCCTACACGAGCTTGCCATGGAAAGGAGTAAGAAGAATTGGATGAAGGCAGTAGGAAAGCAGAGAGACGGAAGGGAAGGCGTCTTCATACGCTTATCTGAAGTTCCTACCAATGAATTACATAAGTATCTCTATCTTTACCTTTGTGTTATTTTCGTTCATCACTATATCCATTTGAGTTTGCCTGACTAAGATTTACAAGGTGACCATAGCTTGCTTCATACCACCAATCTCCGTGGGATCGACCCTTACTCACGTAAGGTATTACTTGGACGACCCAGTGCACTTGCTGGTTAGTTGTGCGAAGTTGTAGTGATCACAATTTCGTGCACCAAGTTTTTGGCGCCGTTGCCGGGGATTGTTCTTGTGTATGGACAACTGACGGTTCATCTTGTTGCTTAGATTAGGTATTATTTTTCTTCAGAGTTCTTAAGAATGAATTCTAGTGTTTCAAGGTGATGTTCTTATCATCACCAAAGCTGATTGATCGTCATCAATTTAGCTCTTGAATGCAATGTCCTGCTGAAGCTTAGCTAGCTATGTCTAATCCCTTTAGACTAAAGCTTTAGACTAACATTGCATGATTCCTGGAATTCTCATTAAGAATTTTGATACCTTTATTTTCTTTTTCACTTAATTTTCGAAAAATCCAAAAAAATTTCAAAATCATAAAAACCAAAAATATTTCTTGTCTAAGTCTAGTGTCTCATTTTAAGTTTGGTGTCAATTGCATGTTTTTGTTGTATTTTTCGAATTCATGCATGTGTCTTCATTAATCTTCAAGTTGTTCTTGATAATCTCCTTGTTTTGATCTTTAAATTCTATTGACTTGAGTGTTTTGTTGTTTCTCATGTGCATTATCATCTTGTTAGTGTCAGTAGTATACAAACTGCTAAGTTTGGTGTCTTGCATGCATTTGATTTTAGTTGCATTTTAATTATTCCTTATTATTAAAAATCCAAAAATATTTTTAATTTGTGTCTTTTCAAGTCAATAATACAGAGAATTGAAGATTCAGAACATACTGCAGAGGAATCACACAGAAAAAGCTGGGCATTCAAAAATGCCCAGTGAAGAAGACAGACTGGCGTTTAAACGCCAGCCAGGGTGCCTGGCTGGGCGTTTAACGCCCAAAAGGGTGTAGTTTTGGGCGTTAAACGCCAGAATGTGCACCATTCTGGGCGTTTAACGCCAGGATGGCAAAGGGGGAAGATTTTGTTTTCAAAATCAATTTTTTTTCAAGTTTTCAAAGTTTTTCAAAATCAAATCTTTTTCAAATCATATCTTTTCAATCAAATGTTTTCAAAATCAATTTCTTTCTTTTTTCAAAGATACTTACTAACAATTAATGATTTGATTGAACATTTTTTGCCTTTTCTGTTGAGGAAGGTTTTATGTTTGAATCATATCTTTCCTTGTTAGGCAAGTCATTAATTTTTAAAATCATATCTTTTCAAATTGTTTTCAAATCATATCTTTTACAATTGTTTTCAAATCATATCTTTTTAATCACATCTTTTTCAAAATAAGTTTTCAATCAAATCTTTTTAATTTCTAATTTCAAAATCTTTTTCAAAAATCACTTGATTTCTTTTCCACTCTTATTTTCGAAAATCAATTAAGTGTTTTTCAAATGTTTTCAAAATCTTTTAACTTAATTTTCGAAAACTTCTTCCTCTCTTCCCACATCCTTCTGTTTATGGACTAACACTATCCCTTAATGCAAAATTCGAACTCCATCTCCTTTGATAAGTTCGAATTTTCTACTTCTGTCTTCTACTCTTCTTTTCCTCTGACACTTCAAGGAATCTCTATACTGTGACATAGAGGATTCCACATTCTCTTGTTCTCTTCTCTTTCTTATGAGCAGGAGCAAAGACAAAGGCATTCTTGTTGAGGCTGATCCTGAACCTGAAAGGACCTTGAAGAGAAAGCTAAGAGAAGCCAAAGCACAACTCTCTTTAGAGCACCTGAACGAATTCTTCAAAGAAGAAGAACAAATGGCAGCCGAAAACAACAACAATGCCAACAATGCAAGGAAGGTGCTGGGTGACTTTACTGCACCTACTCCTGATTTCTATGGGAGAAGCATCTCTATCCCTGCCATTGGAGCAAACAACTTTGAGCTTAAGTCTCAATTAGTTTCTCTAATGCAACAGAATTGCAAGTTCCATGGACTTCCACTGGAAGATCCTCATCAGTTTTTAGCTGAATTCTTGCAAATCTGTGACACAGTCAAGACTAATGGGGTTGACCCTGAGGTCTACAGACTTATGCTATTCCCTTTTAATGTAAGAGACAGAGCTAGAACATGGTTGGATTCTCAACCTAAAGAAAGCCTGGACTCTTGGGAAAAGCTAGTCAATGCCTTCTTGGCAAAGTTCTTTCCACCTCAAAAATTGAGTAAGCTTAGAGTGGAAGTCCAAACCTTCAGACAGAAGGAAGGAGAATCCCTCTATGAAGCTTGGGAAAGATACAAACAATTGATCAGAAAGTGTCCCACTGACATGCTTTCTGAATGGAGCATCATAGGTATTTTCTATGATGGTCTCTCTGAACTATTCAAGATGTCTTTGGATAGCTCTTCTGGAGGATCTCTTCATCTGAAGAAGACGCCTACTGAAGCTCAAGAACTGATTGAAATGGTTGCAAATAACCAATTCATGTACACTTCTGAAAGAAATCCTGTGAACAATGGGACTAGTCAGAAGAAAGGAGTTCTTGAGATTGACACTCTGAATGCTATATTGGCTCAGAATAAAATATTGACTCAACAAGTCAATATGATTTCTCAAAGTCTGTCTGGGATGCAAAATGCACCAAGCAGTACTAAGGAAGCTTCATCTGAGGAAGAAGCTTATGATCCTGAGAACCCTTCAATAGAAGAGGTGAATTACATGGGAGAACCCTATGGAAACACCTACAATCCTTCATGGAGGAATCATCCAAATCTTTCATGGAAGGATCAACAGAGACCTCAACAAGGTTTCAATAACAATAATGGTGGAAGAAACAGGTTTAGCAATAGCAAGCCCTTTCCATCATCTTCTCAGCAACAGACAGAGAGTTCTAAGCAGAATACCTCTGACTTGGCAACCATGGTCTCTGATCTAATCAAAACCACTCAAAGTTTCATGACTGAAACTAGATCTTCCATTAGGAATTTGGAAGGACAAGTGGGTCAGCTGAGCAAGAAAATTACTGAACTTCCTCCAAGCACTCTCCCAAGCAATACTGAAGAAAACCCAAAAGGAGAGTGCAAGGCCATCAACATGGCCGAATTCTGGGAGGAAGAAGAGGCAGTGAACGCCACTGAGGAAGACCTCAATGGACGCCCACTGACCTCCAATGAGTTCCCCAATGAGGAACCTTGGGAATCTGAGGCTCAAGATGAGACCATAGAGATTCCATTGGACTTACTTCTGCCATTCATGAGCTCTGATGAGTATTCTTCTTCTGAAGAGGATGAGTATGTCACTGAAGAGCAAGTTGCTAAATACCTTGGAGCAATCATGAAGCTAAATGACAAGGTATTTGGAAATGAGACTTGGGAGGATGAACCCCCTTTGCTCACCAAAGAACTGGATAACTTGTCTAGGCAGCAATTGCCTCAAAAGAGGCAGGACCCTGGGAAGTTTTCTATACCTTGTACCATAGGCACCATGACCTTCAAGAAGGCCTTGTGTGACTTAGGATCAAGTGTAAACCTCATGCCCCTCTCTGTAATGGAGAAATTAGGGATCTATGAGGTACAAGCTGCAAAAATCTCACTAGAGATGGCAGACAACTCAAGAAAACAAGCCTATGGACTTGTAGAGGATGTTCTGGTCAAGGTTGAAGACCATTACATCCCTACTGATTTCATAGTCCTAGAGACTGGGAAATGCATGGATGAATCCATCATCCTTGGCAGACCCTTCCTAGCCACAGCAAAGGCTGTGATTGATGTTGATAGAGGAGAGCTGATCATTCAAGTGAATGAAGAGTCCTTGGTGTTTAACACCCAAGGATATCCCTCTGTCATCATGGAGAGGAAGCATGAAGAGCTTCTCTCAAAACAGAGCCAAACAGTGCCCCCACAGTCAAACTCTAAGTTTGGTGTTAGGAGGCCACAACCAAATTCTAAGTTTGGTGTTGAAACCCCACACTCAAACTTTAAGTTTGGTGTTGGGAAGTTCCAACACGGTTCTGAGCATTTCTGAGGCTCCATGAGAGTCCTCTGTCAAGCTAGTGACAATAAAGAAGCGCTTGTTGGGAGGCAACCCAATGTTTTATAATTAATTATTTTCTTTTGTTATTTTATCTTTTTTGTAGGTTGATGATCATAAGAAGTCACAAAAACAATGAAAAAAGCAAAAAAAAAAATGAAAAACAGGAAGAAAAACAGCACACCCTGGAGGAAGATGCTGCTGGCGTTCAAACGCCAGTCAGCCTAGCAGTTGGGCGTTTAACGCCCAGTCTGGCACCATTCTGAGCGTTTAACGCCAGAAAGGGGCACCAGACTGGCGTTAAACGCCAGTAAAGGGCAAGAACCTGGCGTTAAACGCCAGGAATGGGCACCAGCCCGGCGTTTAACGCCAGAATTGGCTCAAAACGTGGATTTTGATGCCATTTGGTGCAAGGATGCCTTTTCCTTGACACCACAGGATCTGTGGACCCCACAGGACCCTACCATCACTCTCTCTCTTCTTCCCCCATTCACCAATCACCTCAACACCTCTTCCCCAAAAACCCTTCACCTATCAAATCCCATCTTTCTCTTCACCACTCACATCCATCCTTCATAAATCCCCACCAACCTCACCCTTCAAATTCAAACCACTTTCCCTCCCAAACCCACCCATAATGGCCGAACCTTTACCCCCCTCTCTCCTATATATACCCTTCTTCAACCCTTCATTTTCACACAACCTAAACACCACTTCTCCCCCTCTTTGGCCGAACACCCCACCATCTCCCTCTTCCTCATTTCTTCTTCTTCTACTCTCTTCTTTCTTCTTTTGCTCGAGGACGAGCAAACATTTTAAATTTGGTGTGGTAAAAGCGTTGCTTTTTCGTTTTTCCATAACCATTATGGCATCCAAGGCCGGAGAAACCTCTAAAAAGAGGAAAGGGAAGGCAAAAGCTTCCACCTCCGAGTCATGGGAGATGGATAGATTTCTCTCAAGGGTGCATCAAGACCACTTCTATGAAGTTGTGGCCTTGAAGAAGGTGATCCCCGAGGTCCCTTTTTCACTCAAAAAGGGTGAATATCCGGAGATCCGACATGAGATTCAAAGAAGAGGTTGGGAAGTTCTTACCAACCCAATTCAACAAGTCGGAATCTTGATGGTTCAAGAGTTCTATGCCAATGCATGGATCACCAAGAACCATGACCAAAGTGTGAACCCGAATCCAAAGAATTATCTTACTATGGTTCGGGGGAAATACTTGGATTTTAGTCCGGAGAGTGTGAGGGTGGCGTTCAACTTGCCTATGATGCAAGGAGATGAGCATCCTTACACTAGAAGGGTCAACTTTGATCAAAGGTTGGACCAAGTCCTCACAGTTATATGTGAAGAGGGCGCACAATGGAAGCAAGATTCAAGAGGAAAGCCGGTCCAATTGAGAAGGCATGACCTCAAGCCCGTGGCTAGAGGGTGGTTAGAGTTCATACAACGCTCAATCATCCCCACTAGCAACCGGTCCGAAGTTACCATAGACCGGGCCATCATGATCCATAGCATCATGATTGGAGAAGAAATAGAAGTTCATGAGGTTATAGCCCAAGAACTCTATAAAGTGGCGGACAAGACATCCACCTTGGCAAGGTTAGCCTTTCCTCATCTCATTTGTCACCTCTGTTAATCAGTTGGAGTTGACATAGAGGGAGACATCCCCATTGATGAGGACAAGCCCATCACCAAGAAAATGATGGAGTACACAAGAGATCCCACTCATCATGAAATTCCTGAAATTCCTCAAGGGATGAATTTTCCTCCACAAAACTATTGGGAGCAACTACACACTCCATCATCCTTCATGAAATTAGAGAAGATCAAAGAATCATGAGGGAGGAGCAACAAAGACAAGGAAGAGACATTGAGGAGCTCAAGCACTCCATAGGATCTTCAAGAGCAAGAAAGAGCCGCCATCACTAAGGTGGACCCGTTCTTTGATTTCCTTGTTATTTGTTCTTCTGTTTTTCGAATTTTATGCTTATGTTTATCCATGTTTGTGTCTTGTGATCATTAGTGTCTTAGTGTCTATGCCTTAAAGTTATGAATGTCCTATGAATCCATCACCTTTCTTAAATAAAAATGTGCTTAATTGATAAAAGAAAGAATTGCATGAATTTTGAATTTTATAATAGTTTAATTATTTTGATGTGGTGGTAATATTTTTGTTCTCTGAATGTATGCTTAAACAGTGCATATGTATCTTGAATTTGTGGTTCATGAATGTTGGCTCTTGAAAGAATGATGAAAAAGGAGACATGTTAATGAGGATCTGAAAAATCATTAAAATGATTCTTGAAGCAAGAAAAAGCACTTTCAAAAAAAAAATCGGAAAAAAAAAGAGAGAAATAAGAGTTGTGATCCAAGGCAATAAGAGTGTGCTTAAGAACCCTGGACACCTCTAATTGGGGACTTTAGCAAAGCTGAGTCACAATCTGAAAAGGTTCACCCAATTATGTGTCTGTGGCATGTATGTATCCGGTGGTAATACTGGAAGACAGAGTGCTTTGGGCCACAGCCAAGACTCAATAAATAGCTATGTTCAAGAATCATCATACTTCACTAAGAGAATCATTAGCACTATCTGGACTCTGAGTTCCTAAAGAAGCCAACCATTCTGAATTTCAAAGGATAGAGTGAGATGCCAAAACTATTCAGAGGCAAAAAGTTAAAAGCCCCGCTCATCTAATTAATACTGATCTTCACAGATGTTTTTGGAATTCATTGCATATTCTCTTCTTTTTATCTTATTTGATTTTCAGTTGCTTGGGGACAAGCAACAATTTAAGTTTGGTGTTGTGATGAGCGGATAATTTGTATACTTTTTGGCATTGTTTTTAGTATGTTTTTAGTATGATATAGTTAGTTTTTAGTATATTTTTATTAGTTTTTAGTTAAAATTCACTTTTCTGGACTTTACTATGAGTTTGTGTAATTTTCTGTGATTTCAGGTATTTTCTGGCTGAAATTGAGGGACCTGAGCAAAAATCTGATTCAGAGACCAAAAAGGACTGCAGATGCTGTTGGATTCTGACCTCCCTGCACTCGAAGTGGATTTTCTGGAGCTACAGAAGCCCAATTGGCGCGCTCTCAACGGCGTTGAAAAGTAGACATCCTGGGCTTTCCAGCAATATATGATAGTCCATACTTTGCCCAAGATTTGATGGCCCAAACCGGCGTTCAAAGTCACCTCAAGAAATCCCAGCGTTAAACGCTGGAACTGGCACCCAAATGGGAGTTAAACGCCCAAACTGGCACCAAAGCTGGCGTTTAACTCCAAGAAGAGTCTCTACACGAAATTTGCTTCATTGCTCAGCCCAAGCACACACCAAGTGGGCCCTGAAGAGGATTTTTATGTCATTTACTCATTTCTGTACACCTTAGGCTACTAGTTCTTATAAGTAGGACCTTTTGCTATTGTATTAGAGGACTTTGGTAGCTATCTTCATTTTTATGCTATCTTAGATCATTGGGAGGCTGGCCATTCGGCCATGCCTAGACCTTATGCTTATGTATTTTCAACGGTGGAGCTTCTACACACCATAGATTAAGGTGTGGAGCTCTGCTGTACCTCGAGTATTAATGCAATTACTATTGTTCTTCCATTCAATTCCGCTTGTTCTTTGTCCAAGATATCACTTGTTCTTCAACTTGATGAAGGTGATGATTGACACTCATCATCATTCTCACCCATGAGCAAGGTGACTGACAACCACTCTTGTTCTACAAGCAACTAAGGCCATAGTGAATATCTCTTGGGTTCCTGATTGCACGATGCATGGTTGATCGCCTGACAACCGAGTGCTCGCCTGACAAACGAGCCAACCATTCCGTGAGATCAGAGTCTTCGTGGTATAGGCGAGAACTGATGGCAGCATTCAAGAGAATCCGGAAGGTCTAACCTTGTCTGTGGTATTCTGAGTAGGATTCAATGATTGAATGACTGTGACGTGCTTCAAACCTGTAACCTACTGGGCGTTAGTGACAGACGCAAAAGAGTGATTCTATTCCGGTAGGGGAGGGAACCAAACCGGTGATTAGCCGCACTGTGACAGAGTGCATGAGCATTAGTTTTCACTGCGAGGATGGGAGGTAGCTGCTGACAACAGTGAAACCCTACACGAGCTTGCCATGGAAAGGAGTAAGAAGAATTGGATGAAGGCAGTAGGAAAGCAGAGAGACGGAAGGGAAGGCGTCTTCATACGCTTATCTGAAGTTCCTACCAATGAATTACATAAGTATCTCTATCTTTACCTTTGTGTTATTTTCGTTCATCACTATATCCATTTGAGTTTGCCTGACTAAGATTTACAAGGTGACCATAGCTTGCTTCATACCACCAATCTCCGTGGGATCGACCCTTACTCACGTAAGGTATTACTTGGACGACCCAGTGCACTTGCTGGTTAGTTGTGCGAAGTTGTAGTGATCACAATTTCGTGCACCAAATAGTATATTATTAAATTATAATATAAAATCATTATTGATGAATAATAGTAAATTTTATAAAATTATGGTTTGATGAGTACTTGTATAATATATATTTTTGTAGAGATCGCGAATATATATATATATATATATATATATATATATATATATATATATATATATATATATATAAAATGAAAATAAACATGATTTACTGGAGAAGTGGACTAAGTAGGGATGGCAAAAACTCCCGGCGGGGTAGGTATCCGCGGGAATTTACCCGCCGGGGGCAGATACGGGGAAGATTTTTCACCCGCGGAGACGGGAGACGGGGCCCTGTTTATTAAACGGGACGGGGGCGGAGACCGACCCCATGGAGACCCGTTTAATCCCCGTATGTGTAAAAAGACTATAATACCCTTAATTTATATATATATATATTATGAGGGAAACTAAAACCCTAGCCGCACTAACAACTCACCATTCACAAACTCAAATATGAAGTCCCTCAACCTCAAACCTCCCCCTGGCCCCTGTCCTCTCAGACACGTGAACGGCGGCTGAACGGCATGGTCTCACCATCACCACCGCCAATCGCCACCTCTTAACCCCTTAGTCCTTCACCGCTACTTCCCACACCTCAGTCCCTCACCGCCACCTCTCAGTCTCTCACGCAGTCAAGTCACCCGTCACCATTATGCACACCGCAACAACCAATAGGGAGTCCGTCATTTTTGCCGTTGTCGCGTCTTCTCGTTGTCGCAAGTTCGTCGGTCATCGCGGCTTTGCAGTTCGTCGCCTCTTCACAGGTCGTCGCGCCTTCGCCGGTCATCGCCTCTTCGCCGGCCGTTGCCTCTTCTCCTCGGGTAAGTCACAGAACTCTGATTTTCATTGTTTATTTTGATTTTGAAGCATTTGTTTGATTCTGATTATGAAATTTTTCTTGTTTATTTGATGTTGAAGCATTTGTGTTTGTGATTATGATGATTCTGATTATGAAATTTTTATTTTGATTTTGAAGCATTCTATTTATAATTATGCAGATTCTGTTTATGAAATTTTTTTATTATTTTGATTTTGAAGAATTTGTGTTTATGATTATGCTGGGGCTGATTCTGATTATGAAAGTTTTATTCTAATTTTGAATCATTGTGTTTAAGATTATATAGATTCTGTTTATGAAATTTTTTTTATTATTTTAAGTTTGAAGAATTTGTGTTTATGATTATGCTGGGGCTGATTCTGATTATGAAAATTTTATTCCGATTTTCAAGCATTGTGTTTATGATTATGCAGATTCTATTTATGAATTTTTTCTTGATTATTTTGATTTTGAAGTATTTGTGTTTATAATTATGCTGATTCTGATTATAAAATTTTTATTTTGATTTTGAAGTATTTATGTTTATGATTATGCTAATTCTGGTTATGAAATCTTCCTAGTTTATTTTGATTTTATTTTCTTTGTTTTATTCTGATTTTGAAGCATTTGTGTTTATAATTATGCTGATTCTGATTATGGAATTTTTGTATTGATTTTTAAGCATTTGTTGAGTTATTATATGATTTTAATTTAAACTATTTTCTTTTTGATGTAGGATTCAAGTAAATCAAAATCTACCATCAATATGGATGAAAGGAGGATTTAGAATTATGTTTTTACAATAATGTGATGAACTTTGTTTGGTTGTTTATAGATACGTTTAGTTGTTTATTGAATATTTGGTTGTTTTATGGATATGTTTAGATGTTTATGTTTGTTGGTTATTGCTACTTAAGTCTTTAAAGACAATCGAAATTATGTTTGTAATGACAATTGAGGATTATCTTTATTTATTTATTTTTTTCATTTTTTGTATTTTTTCATTTTTTATTATTTTTTACAAAAATCCGCGGATACCCAGGTTCCTGACGGATATGGAGTTCCCGCTACCCGTCACGGGGACGGGACAGATATTGGGGGCAAGGATGGGAGACGGTTCCCCGCCTCCATGGAGACCCGTTGCCATCCCTAGGACTAAGGTTATGGGTAAGTATATTGATTCGAACTTCATTTGCTCTTTTGGTATAATTAGTTAATTACTTATATTTTACTACCTGGCTCAGGAAAAAGAGACGTTGAGATTTAGGGTTGGTGTGCTCGTTCAAATTAGGATGGAGTTGGAACGAATAAAAATTAATTTTTATGTTTTTTAAATCATAAATTTAAAATAAAAAATAAAAATTTTATAAGTTATTTAATTTTTTTAATGTATAGGATAATGAAATTTGAATTAATTTAAGTATAATAATAAAATAATTACGTTATTATTATAGATAACAATCAAGATAAAAATATATAAATATTTATAAATTTGTTTATTTTTCAATCTTATTTAATTTGGAGAAGATATAAAAAATTAAATTTAAAATTTTTTTTTGCATAATTTTAATTGCTAAATTTTTTTTTAATTTTATATTTAATATCTTAAATCATCTTTAGTTTTATTATTTTTTCAAATTTTTTAATTTTTATTTTCATTGTTTTTTTTTTTTACCATTCTCCATACATATATCTATTGTTATTTATTTTATTAAGTATAAGAAAGATAGGAAAAAGTACTACATGTACTTAGTAGAATAAAGAAGAAGACAACAAGAATATAAGTTATCTGTAAAATAAAAAAGATAACTGTAAGAAGAAAGAAGGAAAATTAACTGAAAATTATATTTTTTGACCAATTTTTAAGATGGTAGTTATATTAATCAGAGACAATAATAGTTATACGTGTATAAAAAATGATAAGAGAAAAGTATAGTATATAATATGATGAGATGATATAATAAAAATAAAAATTAATAATTTTTAAAAATAATAAAATTAAAAAACATTAAAGATGTTCAAGATGAGATTGAAGAAATATATTTTTTTATCTATTAGAATTATGGATGGAGATAAAGAATGATTTGGATATAAATTTTTAAATTTGTTTCTAATTAAACAGGATTGAAAAAATAAATAAATTTGATAATATTTATAAATAACTATTCTTTATATAATATTAGTAAGTGTTTATATTGATTTTGTTACACATAATAACAACAAAATATTTTTTAATCTTTTTTTTAATTTAAATTTATTTATTTTATACATTTTATATGTTAAATAATTTAAGGTATTTTATTTTTTTATAATTTATTTTTAATTATTAATATTAAATTTATAATTTTAAAAATAAAAATATAAAATTAATTTTTTAAACTCAATAGAAAAGCAGTTGAATAGGCACGGGAGCCGCTAGTTTAGGTAGTGACGGAATAAGGACTAATGTGTTTTCTCACAAATTAGTAGCAACATAAAATAAGTGAGGAAAGTCTATCAGTTGTTAAGCAGTTGCTAATTCTTCACTAAATAAGCTTTTGATCAGTGACTCAATTGCGACCAATTACTTCTAACATTTTCTCGGTTAGTTTTGGATTTGTTATAACTCTGCGACGGATTTCCAACGAGATTAGTGAATAATTTGCACAAAATAGGTAGGATATAGCTTTTGCTTTGCAACAATATTGTCATTGCCAAGTCGCTCATTAAATTAAACTTGCGACAACTTAGCGACAAATATATTTCGTCCACTAATCAGCAACTTGAAATCAGCGAACGAAGTGGGTCGGTTGTTAAACGGTCGCAAATTTCTCGCTACTTAGGTCCTAGGCACTCAATATCCGTATTTCCACTTTAGCGACTAATTAGTAAAGAACACTTCCCTAACTGAATGATTTATTTGTTGCGACGAGTTAGCGACGACTATTTTCTGTCACTACCCTAATTTTGAATTTTTACAATATTATGCGACAAATTAACGAGATACTAGTTGCTCGCTAAAAATAAAAACTTTGGTGATAAATTAGCTAGGAATTTGTCCATCGCAGAATGCTTTTCAAGTCTTTGTGACGGATTAGCTAGTAACATTGTTCCTCACTAATTAGCCTCTTCGCACAAAGTTTATTTAGCAACAAACTAGTGTATGAACTGTTTCTCGCTAATTGTATATCAAACACTTGCGACAAAATAGTGACAATAATATCCCTCGCTACTTTACTTTTATTCGATCGAACTCATAAGTGACTGATTTGCTAGAACATTGTCACTCGCTAATTAATTTGTGACAAATTAGTGAGGAAATTTTCTCCACTCTTTTTTTAGTTACAAAAGTCAATCTGCGAGAAACAAACTTACTCGTAAATCTCTCGCTAATCAGTCGCTTTTCTCAAGTTCGAGTATTTTGTGATCGCTTATTAATTTTGTCGTTAGTGTGTCACTAATTTCTCACAAGTTAATAACAAAAAATATTTCTCGCAAAAATTCGTCGCTAATTTGTTAAATTCTTGTAGTGTATCTGTATATTAGACGTTATTCACTTAGATTTGACTAAATAATGGGTCAAAATATGAACATCATCCAACCAAAATATTATTGACCAAAATTAGACTGGACAAACTATACATCAAGTAGATTTTTTCGGACAAGAACAAAAGTAATTTTGAATTTAGGACATAAATTTTAAAAAAAAATAACGTATTAGTAGTTGACATCAGCAGTATAAGTTAAAAATGATGGGCATTTGAAAAATTAATAATCAATGAATATGATATGTAAAGTTTACTGTGTGATGGTTGCGACTATACTATTGTCATTAATTAGTTGGCAGTTGGCACTATCAGTGACCAATGTGGTTGAATATGTCTGTGCTGTGCCTCAAGAAAGACAGCTAGAAAACCGAAAGCAAATGGCGGGTGCAAGTGCAACAACTAACACGCAAAAGAAAAAGTGAAAAACAGAGAAAATTAAATGAGTCGTTGCAATATACATGCAACTAGTAATACTTATTTCTATTTTTGATAAAGTGTATAATGTACGGTTGTTGTCTTATATGGAGTAATTATTCTCACGTTAAATCTAAGTATGGTAAAGTAATAGTTTTCTTTTTTAATATATTTAATAAAAAATTAAAAATAACAAAAGAAGATAAATTTAAATTTTCAAAAATAGATGGCCAGGAAAAGATATATTAGGGTAGTATCCTACTCCAACTAGGCAACTAACATAGCGCGTAGAATAGTGGCATTTTCGTAATAAAACTTAGAATAGTATTAGTATAGATAGATATAAATGGAAACGCCAAAACCAGATGGCTAAGAGCTACGACTATGATCGCAGCATAAGTTTAGAAAAATCTAAAGCCTCTCGCTCGTTGGTCTTAACTCTCTAACAAGATCTGCAAATATCTGAAATCTTTCATGGAGCAAAGTAAAGAGGTACCTTAATTCTCACACTCTCTTTTTTCTCTCCAAACTTGAGACGTTGTTGTTTTTGGTTGCTAAGAAAACGAGGTATGGAAAACTAATCAAAGTGGAAAATTCATGTTTCTGTGTCCATATGGTGAATTCAGTCTCTTGTATCGGAGTCGGTTTTTGTGTAATGAAGTTGATGTGGCTGCAGCTCAACTCAACAGAGTCTTGTTCCGAATTTTCAAACATAGTTTTATTCTGTGAAGATTAATCTTAGTTTTTTTTGTTGTCCCACCATATCCCTCAATTTCGGCAGTTCAATTTCTAAGACATCATGAATCTAAATTTCATTTAAAGTTTGTCTTAGCTAATGAGTTGTCTAATATACAATTCAAAATTCGAATTCATATTACTTGTTTAAGCATACGAGAGACCTAAGGGTACCATTTGACCAACCAAAGTTGATTCCATTAATTGTAGTTATTAGCACGCGTTTAGGGACTATTGGCTCCCTAGCGGGATTCGTAGGTTAATTAATTAGTTAGTATTTGACCATGCACTCTGTCTCTGATCTCTCACCATTGTTCTCGGTGCTCGTCATTCTAGAACTTCAGTCCGATCCGTTAATTAATTGACCAGTTTGTATTTTGGTATTATAATGTTTCAAAATTTGAGTCGTTCTGGTTGTGGTAAATGCTAATCCACACTATTTTTCACTTCTCTGTACCCTAAAACTTTTTCTTAATTGAGAAGCAGCTAACTTGTAAAAGTGGTGAATGTAGAAAAATGCTCCTTGGTTATCAGTGCCACAATTTGGGGACTGGGATCAAAAGGGTGGAGTGCCTGACTACTCACTAGATTTCTCAAAAATCAGGGAAATGAGGAAACAAAACAAGACAAATCTTTCAAGGGCAAGTCTTGGAAACGAAGAAGAGCTCGTGGCTTCAACCACTACCACTACAAACGCAAGCCACACTGAGCCTGAGCCTGTACACCAGCACCCCCATTATCACCAGACAAACTCTCCAACGGTAAGATTCTCACCCTGTTTAATTTCTTTATTTCATTTTAATTCAGTATTCACTAATAACTAATCTTGTTTAATTCTCGGTCTGTTCTTCACTGAGAATGATAGTGCGGTCATCACAATTCACAAACAATTTCAAGATAAGAGAATATGAAAATTGAATATACTAACACAAATCCGTGGCGGCCGCTCTATATGTTTTTGTAACTCTACCATATTAATATATCCAATTTTAGTTACTGTGGGGTCTTCATCCTCCATTTTTTTTAATTTAATGATAAACATCACTTAGTGTCAAGAACAATGTGGGGGGGAAAATGCTTTTAGCAAGGAGACAAATACGAAACGTTGAATAAATAAACTACAATAGCATTAAGGAAAAAATAACAAAAGCCAAGTAAGGTCGGCGCCAACTGGTTAATAACAAACACTTGTTGTCCTGTCGTCCATTGCCTTCCTTGATTAATGCATGCTCTGAACTCTGGAGAATTGTAGATAAATAAAAAGAAGAGTACACGTTGGACTATTAATTATAGGGAATTATATTGTGGGACCAATAGATTATTAGCTGGTTTTATGGATGTGTTGGTTTGGTTTTCTTGGAGTAATATTGTATATTATGTACACTATTTTTTGCATATATTTTTCTTATACATTTTCATTTTTATTAAAAATTAAAAATAATTAATAAAAGTTATCTTTTACGCTTAAAAAACAAATCCAATCATAATTCATACCAAGGCAAGACACAGTTCTAGTTGCTGCACATGCAATGACTGTTTGGGGCAACTTGGTTCGTCATTGGTTGACTCATAAAATAGTGACAGGTTGTTTATGGCGTATGGGTCGTAGCGTCGTTGGAGATAATCTCCAACTCATATGTGGTCATAAACAAACTAGTATAGAAAAATCTGTGGTCGGCATTGGACGCCTCGTCATATCTCATATCATATTACATCTTCTAATGTTGGAACTTGGAAATAAAAAAATAAAATAAAATAAAAAAATAGCTCCTTTCATGTGTTGTTTTGTTATTTCATATTTGTGGTGGCTGACTTATGCGTTTATGTTTGAATTACAGGCAAGGAGGAGCTTCCTCAGCTACTTCAACTGCTGTGTAAAAGCATGATATTTAATTAAGGGCACGTACAAGTACAACCCTTTTGTCCTTGTAAAAAGAAAGTCCCTTCGTCCAAGCCCTACTCCGATGTTATTAATTTATTGGTATTTGAAAGTTGGGTAATCTAATTTAGAGGTTAAGATGAACATGTAAATGGCACTGATGAGTCATAAACCTGTACACGTATGATTTGATTTCAAAGTATGATTACTTGATTAGTCACTTTATCACCGTTAGGCTCTAGAACTTGAAGTACCATTGCTCTGTTCCTTCGTTTTTCGGATTGAAACTTAATACATGGAATGGAAGTTGAAAACTAGTTTGGACTTGGCGGTTAAATTCTTTTAAACTCTTCCTTTCCAATAATATATATCATTTTTGACAGAACACGTACAAACTGATGAAAAAATAGTAAAATTTAAAAGATATTTGAAGTTTTAAACTAAATAATCCTTTGCAATCTTATTCTAAATGAATGATTATTACTGTGAGAGTCAAATACACTATAATTATGAACTAATATAATTGAAAATAATATTAAAAACATTTTTTATTGGACAAAATCTTGGATCGAGAGAAATGAGAATAGTTAAGAGGTGATTACTGATTAGTTTGTTTCCAGTCGTGCATGAATAACCTAACATAAGTTGTTTGTTACACAGACTCGCGTTGATCGAGTTCCAGTGTGCACTTTTACAGAGACATCTACTGAAACCAAGAACTCATACTATGGGCTTTCTCAATTCCTTCTTTGGGAGCCAGCAAAGCAACTCTTAACTACAAGAGCCTTCCATAAACCTTTAACATTCTAAATCCTAAACCTCTAACCGCAGAGGATCATTAGCTTGAAATTTCTGATTAGAAAAATGATTTAGAATTCTTACTCATCTCTCTCATTATTCTCCTAATATGTAAATAAAAAAGTTTTTTTTACCTTTTAAGTGTTTTAAAAATTAACATCTATATTTATTTATTTTTTTTTAAATAAAGGAAGCTCAACACATTAAAGTGGAGCAGACAGAAAAAAAAAAACTACAGAGCAACACCTATAATAAAACACTCTCCTGGCAATTCAGCACTGCCCTCAGCCTCCCACCGGATCACACCCATACCACTCTGTGTAGCTCAGCACCGTCCTTGTTTGAATTCCCTCGATGCTTGCCCTTTTATTATTGAAGATCCATGCATTACGTTCCAACCAGATGTTCCAAATCACTGCAAAGAACGCTGTCATCCACATCTTTTGCCCTTGTTGTCTATTGTGCATGCCACGCCAACTCTCAAACAGATCTTTAACGGTTCCAGGAATTACCCACTCTCTACGAAACGACCGCACCCAATTACACCACACCTGTCATGTTACCTCACACCAAAGAAATAAATACTCAGCCGATTCGATTTCCTTGGTACACAGCACACAAATGCTATCACTCTGAATGTTAACTCCTAATTTAGTTAACCTCTCCTTGGTGTCAACTCTACCAACTAGCACAAACCACCCAAAAAGCTCAATTCTCGGAGGTACAAAACCTTTCCAAAGTGGACTTGTGAAGCTATAGCTCGTGATCTCATCCGACAACATCTCCAATTGTATGACCTGTATAACGGAGTTCGTAGAAAAAACACCGTTATTGTCAAACTTCCACATCACATTGTCCTCGTGCCCAGCTGACAGCTTCACTGGACGTAACCTCTCATGGAGTTGACGGAGAAGTTCCAGCTCCCATTGAAACAACTCCCTCCTCCATTGAAAATTCCATATCCATTCTAACCCATTCCAAAACCCGCAGTCCCCAATGAAAAATCCTTGTTGGCTTGAAATAGAGAAGAGTCTTGGAAAACTCACTTTTAGAGCACCATCCTGACCCAGTTATCCTCCCAAAATCGAGTTTTTCTACCATTGCCTATTTTCGTTGCCAGGCCACTGACCACTTTATCTCGAACCCGTGGTTCTTTGATATTCAGCTGACATATGTCCTTACAAGGCCCTCCTTTTACTGGTAAAGACTAAGTTGTTAGCATTATATCCGGGTTCAACTTGTTGCATGAACAAACAATCTTCTTCCACAGCCGGCACTCCTCCTTTGAAAACTGTCACCACCACTTAAACAGGAGCGCTGTATTCCTCAGCACTGCATCACCCACCCCAAGCCCCCAACTTTCTTTGGGGTCTGGACCAACTCCCACTTGACCAAAGGAATACCATAGTTACTGTCCTCCTTGCACTACATAAATTTCCTTTGTAATGCAATGATCTTGTCCGCCACCGCTTCGGCATCTTGTACAGGCTTAGGTAGTATATGGAAAGGCTATTCAAGACCGATTTGATAAGAATAAGCTTACCTTATTTATTTAACACCTTCGCTTTCTATAAGCTAAGCTTCTGTTCCACCTTATCGATGATTGGTTTCCAAGTCTTCACTAGCTGCAGCTTCACTCCTAGAGAAATCCCCAAGTATCTAACTGGTAAAGCGGCTTGCTTGCAACCCAGTAGTCGACACACATGATCGATCCATCCCTGCTCACAGTTTACCGAGATCAGATTCGATTTATCAAAATTGATGCTCAGCCCAGACATTAACTCAAAGTACCGTAACAGCCTCTTATAGTTTACAATTGTTTCAGTCTCCGGCAGGCATAACAAAATGGTGTCATCCGCAAATTGTAAATGCGACAGTTCAATATGATCTCCCCCTACCAGCAGTGGAGCAATGCGTCCATTCCTCACAGCTTCCCCCAACATCCTATGCAAAACGTCGACAACTAGCACGAACAGAAGTGGTGAAAGTGGGTCCCCTTGTCGTAGTCCCCACTCCATCTTGAATGGCTTGGATGGTGACCCATTTACCAAGACTGCCATAGTAGCCATAGTAACACACTCCTTCTTCACCCAATTCCTTCACCTTTGGCCAAAGCCCATTTTCTGAAGCACAACATCTACAAAACTCCATCTTACTCTGTCATAAGTTTTTTGAAAATCCAGTTTGATAATAGCTGCTGTCTTTTTCCAAGTCTTCAGCCAATGAACCATCTCGCAGGCTTTGAGTACGCCATCATGAATTTTCCTACCCTTTACAAATGCCGTCTGAGTCTTTCCGACCAACCCCGGCATGACAGCTCGCATCCTTCTCACTAACACCTTCGAAATTACTTTATACACACACCCCACCATGCTAATCGGCCGAAAGTCCTTCACCTCCTTTGCACCTTTAAACTTTGGGGCTAATGTCACCCATGTTACATTCACGTCCGTTGGAAACTTAGCACTTTGAAAGAACCCCATTACTGCTTCAATGAACTCCGGTCCAATATCCTCCTAACATTTCTTGATGAAGTTCATGTTGTACCCATCACTTCCTGGGGCCTTGGAAGATTCGCAGCCCACACTGCCTCCCGGATTTCCTCTGCTGATGGCATCACTTCCAGTGCTTCAGCCTCCTCTCTCTGGATACGCTTCACCAAACCATCCCTGACCCCAATCCTCGGAACATATTCCTACCGATATAAATCCTTGTAGAACGCTCTAATTACACCTTTTATTCTCGCCTGATTACGCACAAGTCTTTCATGTATCATCAGGGCATCTATCCTGTTATTCCGTCTTCTGGCTGAGGCAATGTTATGAAAGTATCTGGTATTCTTATCCATGTTGGCAGCATGCTTGGACCGAGACATCTGTTTCCAGTAAATTTTCTTCTTAATGTACCATTTTTCACAAAATCTCACCAGCGCCTTCCTTCTAGCCTCTGTTGTACCATCATAAATCCCATCACTAACCAACATGTCCAACCTTGTGATCTCCTCCTCAAACTGCAGAAGTTTCTTATCCATGTCCCTGAAGTTATCCTTGTGCCATTTCCACAGTGGTACTGTTAAATCCCTCAGTTTACATGTGAACTGGGCTTCTCCCAAACTTCTCCATTCATTCTTCACCATTCTCAGAAATTCCTCATGCGTAAACTAGGAATCCAGACTTCTGAATGGTCTAGGGCCCCTTCCTAATGTTGTACCTTCCAATATGAGCGAGCAGTGATCCGACAACCCCCTTGGGCCCCCTTTTAGCCAAATATCTGGAAACCTCTCAATCTATTCAATATTGACCATCACCCTATCAATCCGACTACAGGATCGTCCCCTAAACCATGTATACTTTCTATCAGTAAGAGACAAATCCATCAACTGCATGTCATGCACCCAACTCTTAAACTCTTCCGCTAATGCCGGCAAGCTAGTCCCCCTTTTTCGATCCTCAACATGTAAGATTTCATTAAAGTCCCCTAAAAAATAGAAAGGAACATGACACAAACCCGCCATATAGCTTAGTTCTTCCCACACCTCCTTCTTCGCATCCCTTCATGCGCCCCGTACACCAAACAAAAAGCACAGAGGAAGTTAGTCCTGGTTAACACTCCTTCAATGCACAGCCACTGCTCACCTTTATAGCTATTATGTACTTTAAACACTCCATCATCCCACATCAATAACAGACCCCCAGCCGTCTGAAGCCTGAAACACTTAACATACAGATCAAGGCATCGAATGGTAATAAGAGAGGATTAAGATTAGCTAAATTAAGACCAAAGAAGCATATTTTCAATCATGTAATAATTTTAGGAAGGAAATATAAATGCATGCTAATTATATGAATAAGTGGGTAAAGATCATGATATAACCACACAATTAAACACATTGTAAACCATAAAATAGTGGTTCATCACCGTCCCTACAGACTCCACAAATTCCCACCCAGCAGTACTAATTCCACAAAGCTATGCAACATCATATTTAGTAAGTACTTCCCTTTTTGTTTCGATCAGTTCTAACATGTTCAAGTTATATTTATTCTTCAAAGATTTCACCATACTCAATTTTCCGTCCCCCCCCCCCTCAACCCCCTAATGTTCCAACAGCTCACAATCATTTAAACAAATTTTTACTCACCTTGTTTTTATTCTTCGGCCGACTCCTTCTTGCCTTTTCTTTTTGCTTCGCCATTCTTCTCTTCGCCGCTATTTCTTCATTTTGTTCTTGCAAAATCCCCATAATATCTACTTCTTCATCATATAAAACCGCACCCGATTCCACTGCTAGTGCCCAGGTTAGTTGATTTTCTTGTACCTGCTCTTCCTGTGTCTCTTTATACTCGTCACCCTCTGCCTGACCCCCGGTTTCCGTTTCCTCCCCTGCTCCTACCCGCCCAGGATCACCACCGTCAGCCACAGCCTGAATCTCACCCTCTGTGTTGCCGTTTGCTTCCAAAGTCTCCCCTTCCTAGTTTGCCGTCTCAGGCTCCCTGTGGCACAATCACAATCGACCATGCCCGCAAGACCCCCCTTCCTGGGTTTCTTGCTCCTGCCGCCGTACTGCCCCTCTGACAGATGTAACACCCTACCACGCTAAGCTTTACGCTTAAGCCGTAAAACAGAGGTGGTGTGGTATTACGACCTCTAAAATAAAATATATATTTATAATAGCAGAAGAATTATAATATGCTAGGAGCCGTGAAGAAAAGAGGAAACAAAATCGCAAAATAAAAGCGCAACGCTCAAGGAACGGGTTAACCTGCGTGCTAAGGAAACCATAACTATTAAACATATGATAACAGAAGTAGGAATAGAGTGCCAAAGATACCAAATAACAAGCTCCTAACTCAGCCTGCGAAGTCAAGACTGGCCGGAGAATATTTACATATATATACATACATATCCATAACCCAAAAGTACATATACACAATCCTACCTCTCCATAAACCTCTAGGAGGATCAAAAGAACAAGTTATGCGGAGAGAAAACCAAGTATATATATACACATCATAGCATAACAAAATAACCCTGTAACCACTCCGCTTCAAGGGTCCAGATGCCTAACGAGATGCCTCTCGACCTGCATCTGAAAAACAACAACATAGTATGGAATGAGAACCGGAGGTTCTCAGTATGGTAAAGGTGCCACACACATAATATATAAGGTCCTGGGAATGCCAGAGGCAATCCTAGAACACCGACACTCAGATTATAGAGCTTAAAGTATTAAACAGAAGCCATAAAAGGTGGTTCTCTAAAAATATTTAATCCTAACTTAACTTAACCTTAAATCTAAATCCCATACTGCCATTCCTCCATACCTCCAACTCCATCATGCATTTTCACAGACAACTAAACAGACAAAGGCAAACACAAGAAGGTTACAAGTACTGCAGATAACAAATATACATTTAACATGGCAAATACAGATAGGCACACCCAATTAGAGCACAAGTAAGTAATTCAAGTAATATGCATATGATGCATGCCTGTCCTATGGCTGATGAGGCTCATCTGTCGGTTATCCAGCCAACCCGACAAGTCTGAATTGTCCTTAGACGGTCCCCCGACGTGCATCCCCAAGAGTCTATGCATAGATTTTTCTCAAATAATCAATATTGCTCAATGGGGGTAACATTCCCGGGAATTTATATAGTGCCCGGTCACACTTACGTCGTAGGGTCAACAGAGTATCGAGTTTTCAACCTGGTACACGTGGTGGCAAGCCACGGCACTTAATCCAGGGAATCTCGTATCTCAGATTATGCAAATTCATAAGCCATTTAAATAATTTAATTATAATTCATCAATATCCACATCATTCTCAATCACATTTCATTCATCGTCATACATCAATCATATTCAATCCTTATCCTTCATTATCACACCTCCCACTCCGTCTATCAATAGTTCTAATCCAAAACATAATTCATTTTTTCCTAAATGAATCAAACTTAAAACATGCTCATTGTCTTAATAACTCAAAATCAAACCATAACCTTTAAATCTAAATCTTTTTAAATAATCATATAAACAAAATCTCTAATTTTTATAAAATTTCGGCAGCATTTCCTCTAAAACTCGGACTTTGCCACCCTCTTCGGGTCCAAACCTGCATTCTTTTCAATCCAACATTCTCTTCTTCATTATCATAACAATCTCCACAAAAATCTACTTCAGATCAACAATTAAACTCATACAATCTTCAAATCCAACAACCAAAATTCAACTAAGAATCATAGTTCACAATTCCTAGGCTTTTAACACAAAATACCTCAAATCAATAATTCACCGAATCATTAATTAATCAACAAGCACCAAACCAACTATGTTCATCAACAATAACATTCAACTATAACTCGTTCCAAATTAACATAACAACATTCACCATCCAAAATTAATAACTAATTATCCAATAAACTTCAAACAACTATATTCATCGACAAATCACTAAATATTAAACATACACCTGCATTCCAGCTTATCCTATGGTCATCTAGCCTAAGTTTTCACAGAACATTATATATTAAATGCAAGAAACCTAAACCATACCTTAGCCGATTTTCACGTAACGACCAAAGCTATTTATTCAAAACCAAGACAGCCTCTCAAAACTCAACTAATCCGCTTCCTCCAAGTTCCAGTATTCACAATTTCAAGCTCCAATTATTTATTTTCAACCTAATACACGTTCATAATACATATATACCCAATTTAATACTCAAAGCTCAAATTTAATGAAAATAAAATAGAATTATCGTATCCTCACCTTACCCAAGCTTCACATAAGCAAGAGTGAACGTTTTTCTCAAGCTAATTGGATCCTAAAACATCAGAAATCAAAGAAATTCAATATTCCCACTTAAAATTCGAAAATTGGGGGAAATGAAGGCTGAGTGTAAAATAATGAGTTACCTATGAAATTGTTCCGGTAGAAATGTAGAGCTCGACGCGGTGAACGCGTGGCCGCAAACGGTGCGACGATTGGAGCTCGAACGGAGGAATTACGGGATTTGGAACTTTGCCGTAAATGTTCGGCGTTCCTTTCCTCTCCCTGGAGCTCAGCTGCGTCCTTGAGGAAATGAGGGAAAAAGAGCCCGTGGCTCTTTTTAATGGGCTGGTCCGGTTGGACCGATAAGCCGGTTCGGGTTCGGTTCAACCGGTTCGGTCCTTTCGGTCCAATTTTGGACCGTTTTCTTCGAAATTAGTGTCAAAATTCTCGTTTCGATGAGCTCTACCCTAATTTAATATAGCATTCACATTTCTAATCCTCCTTATTAAAAACTAATTTATTGACTAATTATCTACTAATTTAACCGGGGTTTACATCCTACCCACCTAATAAAGAATTTTGTCCTCAAAATTCAAATCTAGTTACCTGAAAAGATATTTGGATAGTCCTTTCGCATATCTGATTTGAGTTCCCAGGTATGTTCCTCGATACCAGCTCGACTCCAAGCTACTTTTACCAATGATACTTCCCTTCCTCGTAATCGTTTAACACTGGTGTCATCAATCCTCACCGGAATTACTGGGAGTGTTAGATCTTCTCTCACTTGGATTGGTTCTGGTTCTAGAATATGACTTGCATCAGGAGTGTACTTCCTAAGCTGAGACACATGAAACACATCGTGCAAATTCGAAAGATATGGCGGTAAGGCAATTCTATAAGCCACTGGCCCAATCCTCTTCAGAATCTCAAACGGTCCAATATAACGGGGATTCAGTTTCTTGGTCTTAATGGTTCTTCCCACTCCAGTGGTTAGTGTAACTTTCAAAAAGACATGTTCCCCTTCTTCGAATTCCAAAAGCTTTCGCCTCTAATCAGCATAGCTCTTTTGACGGCTTTGGGCTATAAGCATTCGATTACGAATCTTCTTTATTTGCTCAGTCGTTTCAGCTATCATCTCAGGCCCTAACAAACTCCTTTCTCCAGTTTTATACCAACACAACGAAGATTGACATTTTCTGCCATACAGAGTCTCATATGGAGCCATTCCGATGCTCGCATGATAGCTATTATTATAAGCAAATTCAATTAATGGCATATACCGATCCCAGCTCGCAGGCTGGTCCAAAACACAAGCCCTTAGCATATCCTCCAAGGTCTAAATAGTTCTTTTTGACTGACCATCTGTCTGAGGGTGATACGCAGTACTCAAGCTTAGTTGAGTCTCAAATGCACGCTAAAAAGCTTCCCAGAACCTTGATGTGAAATGAAGATGTCTACCAGATATAATGGTAGAAGGCACACCATGTAACCTGACAATCTCTTTAATGTACATTCGAACCAATTCTTCCATTGTGCAACTTATTCGAATGGGAAGGAAGTGAGTTGTTTTTGTCAGTCGATCCACAACTACCCAAATAGCATCACAACCAGATCGGGTTCTAGGCAACCCTATCACAAAATCCATTGCAACACTCTCCCATTTCCATTGTGGAATCTTTAAAGGCTGAAGGGTCCCTGATGGTCTTTGATGCTCAATCTTAACCTTCTGACACATTAAACATTTAGATACAAGTAATGCCACATCATTCTTCATCCCTTGCCACAGAACATCGCTTTCAGATCCTGATACATTTTAGTATTCCCTGGATGAATTGAGAACCCACTCTTATGAGCTTCCTTCAAGATACTTTGTCGCAGGTCTCCAACATTAGGCACAATAATCCAGTTCTTGAACCTCCATAAACCATCATGACCTTCTGGCACTCTCCACTGTTTTCCCTGTTCAACTGCTGGTAATACCTTACGTAACGCTTCACTATCTCGATGAGCCTTCAAAAGTTCTAATTTAAAATCACTTGAAATCTGCAACTGACTCAAACACAGGATTCCAGATTCTTCTCTAATTCCCAAATTCAAACCTTGAAATGCCTTTAGTAATTCTTCTTCCCGTAGCATCATCCAAGTTGCATATAAAGACTTTCGACTCAAAGCGTCTGCCACAACGTTCGCTTTTCCTGAATGATAATTCAATTCAAAATCATAATCTTTTAGAAGCTCCATCTGCTTCCTTTGACGCATATTCAACTCCTTCTGCTAAAAAGATACTTCAAACTCTTATGGTATGAGAAAACATGAAACTTAACACCATAGAAATAGTGCCTCCAAATCTTTAAAGCAAATACAACAGCAGCAAGTTCCAAATCGTGTGTCGGATAGTTCACTTCATGTGGCCTTAACTGCCGTGAGGCGTATGCCACAACATTCTGGTGCTGCATCAGAACGCACCCTAAACCCTTCAGTGATGCATCACAGTACACTTCAAACGGTTCACTTGATTCAGGCAATAACAATACGGGTGCAGTAGTCAATCTGTGCTTCAATTCTTGAAAACTCTCTTCACATTCTGGAGACCAAACAAAAGGCGTATCTTTCCTAGTCAACTTAGTTAAAGGTAAGGCGAGCTGTGAAAATCCCTTAATGAATCTACGATAATACCCTGCCAAACCTAAGAAACTTTTGATCTCTGTCACTGAAGTTGGTTGCTCCCAATTCATCACTGCTTCCACCTTAGCAGGATCCATAGCTATTTCCTGCTTACTCACCACATGACAGAGAGACTTTACTTCACTCTTCCAAAATTCACATTTAGATAACTTAGCGTATAACTTTTTGTTTCTCAAAATTTGTAGCACAGTTCGCAAGTGATCAGCATGCTCCTCTTCAGTCTTAGAATAAACAAAAATGTCATCAATGAAGACAATAACAAACTTGTCCAAATACGGTCAAAAAATTCTGTTCATCTAATCTATAAATACTGCGGGGGCATTAGTTAACCCGAAAGACATTACTGTATACTCATAATGACCATAACGGGTTCTGAAAGCAGTTTTCGGAATATCCTCATCTCTAACCCTTATCTGATGATATCTGGATCGCAGATCAATCTTAGAAAACACACCAGCACCCTGTAACTGATCTATTAGATCATCGATTCTAGGCAACGGATATTTATTCTTCACAGTGATTTTATTCAACTTCCGATAGTCGACACACAACCGCATACTCACATCCTTCTTCTTTACTAGTAACACTAGTGCTCCCCACAGAGAAACACTTGGTCGGATGAAATGCTTACCTAACAGATCTTCCAGCTGAGCCTTCAGTTCAGCCATTTCTAAAGGTGACATCCTATAAGGAGTAATTGAAATCGGACCGGCTCCAGGTACCAACTCAATTGCAAATTCAACCTCTCGGTTAGGTGGGAATTCATTAATATCATCCGGAAACACATCTGGAAATTCACATACAACCGGAATCTGCTCTAAACTCTTATCATCACCTGATACTCCCGCAGTTAATAACATAATACCCTGACATTCAGTTCTAGAATAGTTTACTATTATAGAATTCAAATAGTAACTATTCACCACAACCGGTGCTTCTGACCTTTCCGGCATAAACTGTACTGACTTTTCAGAGCAATCAAGCAAAACATGGTTCTTAAATAACCAATCTCCCAACTATCACAGTGTCACCTGCCTGCAGGATACATCGTGTCCCCTGTCACCCATACTAAACTTCATCTTGCAACTGATAAGTTTCAAATTCAACCCATTACTCCTCAGGAACCTGTTGTACCTGTAACGCCCTTTCCAGAGCCTGAATCCAATTATATGCATCAGTGGGATTGAGGTTCTCCTGAAGGTCGGAGGATGAACTTTTAGAAATGTAGCAAGTGTCATAGGACCGTCCTCATCATTATTGTTCCGTGATTACCCTGGTTTATCTTATTACCCAGTGCCTCGGCTGTCACCTGCATAGCTGCAGCCATATTTTCCAGGGCAGCCATAAAGTCTACTGGATCATTCCCTACTAGGCTAGGAGTAACGATGCCTATCCTACCTCTATCTCGCCCGCGACCGCGTCTGCGAGTCGACATCTGGTCCTTATACACACCAAACAAGTGATATTAAGTTGATCAGTCTCAATATCGCAGGTCTAATGGTTTAAGTTCCAATTGCATGCTCACAGACGTTTATGCCATATATATCAGTCAGATATCCTAATAGCACATAAACACATATACAGAGAATGCACGGAAGTACAATCAGTCCGTCTTTCAGGCTCTATAGGAACGAACTGCTCTGATACCATAATGTAACACCCTACCACGCTAAGCTTTACGCTTAAGCCGTAAAACAGAGGTGGTGTGGTATTACGACCTCTAAAATAAAATATATATTTATAATAGCAGAAGAATTATAATATGCTAGGAGCCGTGAAGAAAAGAGGAAACAAAATCGCAAAATAAAAGCGCAACGCTCAAGGAACGGGTTAACCTGCGTGCTAAGGAAACCATAACTATTAAACATATGATAACAGAAGTAGGAATAGAGTGCCAAAGATACCAAATAACAAGCTCCTAACTCAGCCTGCGAAGTCAAGACTGGCCGGAGAATATTTACATATATATACATACATATCCATAACCCAAAAGTACATATACACAATCCTACCTCTCCATAAACCTCTAGGAGGATCAAAAGAACAAGTTATGCGGAGAGAAAACCAAGTATATATATACACATCATAGCATAACAAAATAACCCTGTAACCACTCCGCTTCAAGGGTCCAGATGCCTAACGAGATGCCTCTCGACCTGCATCTGAAAAACAACAACATAGTATGGAATGAGAACCGGAGGTTCTCAGTATGGTAAAGGTGCCACACACATAATATATAAGGTCCTGGGAATGCCAGAGGCAATCCTAGAACACCGACACTCAGATTATAGAGCTTAAAGTATTAAACAGAAGCCATAAAAGGTGGTTCTCTAAAAATATTTAATCCTAACTTAACTTAACCTTAAATCTAAATCCCATACTGCCATTCCTCCATACCTCCAACTCCATCATGCATTTTCACAGACAACTAAACAGACAAAGGCAAACACAAGAAGGTTACAAGTACTGCAGATAACAAATATACATTTAACATGGCAAATACAGATAGGCACACCCAATTAGAGCACAAGTAAGTAATTCAAGTAATATGCATATGATGCATGCCTGTCCTATGGCTGATGAGGCTCATCTGTCGGTTATCCAGCCAACCCGACAAGTCTGAATTGTCCTTAGACGGTCCCCCGACGTGCATCCCCAAGAGTCTATGCATAGATTTTTCTCAAATAATCAATATTGCTCAATGGGGGTAACATTCCCGGGAATTTATATAGTGCCCGGTCACACTTACGTCGTAGGGTCAACAGAGTATCGAGTTTTCAACCTGGTACACGTGGTGGCAAGCCACGGCACTTAATCCAGGGAATCTCGTATCTCAGATTATGCAAATTCATAAGCCATTTAAATAATTTAATTATAATTCATCAATATCCACATCATTCTCAATCACATTTCATTCATCGTCATACATCAATCATATTCAATCCTTATCCTTCATTATCACACCTCCCACTCCGTCTATCAATAGTTCTAATCCAAAACATAATTCATTTTTTCCTAAATGAATCAAACTTAAAACATGCTCATTGTCTTAATAACTCAAAATCAAACCATAACCTTTAAATCTAAATCTTTTTAAATAATCATATAAACAAAATCTCTAATTTTTATAAAATTTCGGCAGCATTTCCTCTAAAACTCGGACTTTGCCACCCTCTTCGGGTCCAAACCTGCATTCTTTTCAATCCAACATTCTCTTCTTCATTATCATAACAATCTCCACAAAAATCTACTTCAGATCAACAATTAAACTCATACAATCTTCAAATCCAACAACCAAAATTCAACTAAGAATCATAGTTCACAATTCCTAGGCTTTTAACACAAAATACCTCAAATCAATAATTCACCGAATCATTAATTAATCAACAAGCACCAAACCAACTATGTTCATCAACAATAACATTCAACTATAACTCGTTCCAAATTAACATAACAACATTCACCATCCAAAATTAATAACTAATTATCCAATAAACTTCAAACAACTATATTCATCGACAAATCACTAAATATTAAACATACACCTGCATTCCAGCTTATCCTATGGTCATCTAGCCTAAGTTTTCACAGAACATTATATATTAAATGCAAGAAACCTAAACCATACCTTAGCCGATTTTCACGTAACGACCAAAGCTATTTATTCAAAACCAAGACAGCCTCTCAAAACTCAACTAATCCGCTTCCTCCAAGTTCCAGTATTCACAATTTCAAGCTCCAATTATTTATTTTCAACCTAATACACGTTCATAATACATATATACCCAATTTAATACTCAAAGCTCAAATTTAATGAAAATAAAATAGAATTATCGTATCCTCACCTTACCCAAGCTTCACATAAGCAAGAGTGAACGTTTTTCTCAAGCTAATTGGATCCTAAAACATCAGAAATCAAAGAAATTCAATATTCCCACTTAAAATTCGAAAATTGGGGGAAATGAAGGCTGAGTGTAAAATAATGAGTTACCTATGAAATTGTTCCGGTAGAAATGTAGAGCTCGACGCGGTGAACGCGTGGCCGCAAACGGTGCGACGATTGGAGCTCGAACGGAGGAATTACGGGATTTGGAACTTTGCCGTAAATGTTCGGCGTTCCTTTCCTCTCCCTGGAGCTCAGCTGCGTCCTTGAGGAAATGAGGGAAAAAGAGCCCGTGGCTCTTTTTAATGGGCTGGTCCGGTTGGACCGATAAGCCGGTTCGGGTTCGGTTCAACCGGTTCGGTCCTTTCGGTCCAATTTTGGACCGTTTTCTTCGAAATTAGTGTCAAAATTCTCGTTTCGATGAGCTCTACCCTAATTTAATATAGCATTCACATTTCTAATCCTCCTTATTAAAAACTAATTTATTGACTAATTATCTACTAATTTAACCGGGGTTTACAACAGACATCCCCTCTGCGACCCTCTCCCCCTATCGCACTCAACAGCCTCCCCCGCACGCGGTTCTACCCCCTCCACATCTTCCTCCAAGTCTTGGGTCTCATCCGCGAGTGACGTCCAAGCACTGAGTAGCACCCCTCCCGGCTCGACAGCGACCTCCTCAAGGTACCCTGGCCAGCCTCGCACACCATGCAGGGGCGCCGCTGCACTCAAAGCACGAGAAGTCTTGCGAAGTTTCGGATCACCCGACCCGCCCGTGCCTCCAAAGGGAAACGGTCCAAAAGCCATTGCATCCAGCCTCCAACTCTGGCCCAGCTCCTCTTCTGCCCTAATCTCCAGTCCAGCCTCTGCCCCAATCACCCAGCGCTCACCATACACGTCCCGCAGCCCAATTCCACCCTGAATAGCTATTGGGGCAAATGAAGGCAAGCCCAACACGTGCTCCTCACACCTCCCAGCCTGGTGGCCCACCGGATCCACATAGTACATCCCATACGATCTAGCACACGCTATAGGAACCCCCCTTTCCCAGTACCACAAACCTGTGTGACCGATCTTTCTGACTCCCCCTCATTAATCCCCTCAAATCCCTTAGCAACCGCATCCCCATCGTCCTTGGTACTACTAACTGAATCTGGTACATGAATATCCTTTTTGAAATTCAAATAATCAACGTTAACATCATTCAAAATCACCTCTCTAATTACTATTCTGTCCTCCTCATGTACATCCACCGTAGCTCTCCCGTCGATCAGTTCCGCCGCAGGATCCCACTGCGCCGCCACCTTTTCCTGGACATTGTCAGAGGCTTCTAAAACTATATTCTCAGCACAGACCCTGAGACTCCCCTTCTCACTGTCCTCACCACCCCCCTGGGCACCCACCTCCTTCACAAAAATTCCAAAGACATTATTCCTAATAGCAATTTGTATCCATTCTCGAATTTCATCAAACACTTCTGTCTCAACTCGAAGCCTTCCAGCTGTAAACGATGATCCTTTACCTATCGTTACATCACACTGAAGCACGTCTCCCCACTGTCCTCCTATTTTTTTAAACGTGTTCGGCGACCATGCATGTAGAAGGATTCCGTAGCACTCCAACCACACTCTTCGAGTGATACACCATTCTGATTCCTTCCAATGCCCGATCCTATTGAAGTAGTGCAACAAGGTATCCATTTTGAAAGTAAATGCTTCGCCAGCATGCTCTACAGTATCAAAGGTTAACAGCACTTTAGACGTCCCAATCTCCCTAACGTCCACAATGTGAGGCATATGTTTACACACCCTCTCCTTCACCAATCCCAAGTCCAGAGGTTTTAGAGCTTTTCTCACTAAACTCCTCACCAACCAATCCATATTTGAGTCAACTATGAATATATAATGTATCTATTATATTATATATTACTGGAAGATGTTCACGTATGATATTATACTTGTGTGAAATATGATATTTTAGCTTTTATAACCATTGAGATTTATATTAAATAATACATGTGGTCAAGATTCATTAAATAAAAATACTGTGTACATTACTCATAGAAAGTCTACGAAAAATCTCCAACGGATTCTTCCCTTTTTCAGTTTGGAATGGATGAAAATATCCAATCTAACCAACTTAAATTGTTGCATCGTATACAATGACATCTGTCAACTGTGAAACCATGTTTTCTCTCACAACAAATAAAAGCTATTTTTTTCCGGTCCTCAACTGAACTTAGTTCATAGTGGGATTTTGTTTTTAATGGAGTGAAGGGACAATTAATTTCTAATATTTTGATTTTAGATTAATTATTTTTTTTAAAATATTAATTTAGTTTTTTAGGATAGTAAATAATAGACACATTATATTTTTCTATTAATTCATTAATTAAAATTTAATGGTGATATTTATATATACTATTAATTATTTTGATGTGTCTATCTATAAAAGATATAATCATGTAGATAATAATTTTGAAACGAAATTTTACTTATTTTAATAAAATTTGTAATAAATAGACATGAATTGATAAAAAAATATATAAAAACTCAAAAGATAATAAATATTTCATTGTCTACAATTATATCGTTTTCATGTTTATATGATAGTTATGTTTTACTCAAAAAAGTATCTAGACATACACTATTAATAACAAAATACATGGACAATTCTATTTCATTTTGTATTATTCATTGACAAAATGACATATATAACCACCATTTGTCATCTTATAGGATCTAATTAATACTTTTTTCTTTTAAAAATTAATTAATTCAAGATTAACATTTTTGAGAATCTAATTGTTATTGTACTCTTTTTAATTTTTTATTTTTTTTAAATTAACCTTTTAAATGCATGTGTTATAATAGATTTTATGAGATTGAAAGTTTATTAAAAAATATACAAAATAATATTAAAATTCTTAATTTTAGTTTATTTTTTATTTTATCTAAATTTATTTAATGTGTAAAATTTTAAAATTTATTGTTTTATATATAATTTTCATATTTCATTAACAAAATAACAATAGAGGTAATAACCAAATTAGTATCTGAAAGATTCAAACGCTGACATTTTGGTACCTCACTATTGTTATTAACAAAATGGTCCTTAAAAGATTTTAAAATTTGACAAGCGTGCCCCCGAGCTTGCCGGAGCAAATTTCCGCCAAGCACAATGCTGATGTGGTCACCGTATTTTGGTGACTTGGCAAACCACCCCAAAGTTCCCTCCCCAAGGCACACTCCCTCCCCTTCCCTCTCCCTCCCTGTCGCAGCCTCCATACCCAACACACACTTCTCCCCCATCATATAGTCCCCGCCATACCACAACCCCCTCCCCAACGTACGCTTCCTCTTTCTCTCTTAACACCACCATTAACAGCAACAACTTTAACATCAACAGCAACAACAACCTCCACCACTCTCCCTCTCCAACACACACTACCCCTCCCCCCCTCAACCCCACCACTCGCAGTAACAATAGCCTTAATATCAACAGCAACAATAATCTCCACCACTCCCCCTTCTCTAGCGCACACTCCCCTCTCTCTCCCTCAACACCATCATTCACAGCAACAATAACCTCAACATCAACAGAGTTTATCTAAATCATGAATTGTCCCAAATTTTTAGGTTAAATTATCATTCAAAAAAATTAATAACAATAAAACTCAGAGAAAAAAAATAAATTCATATACAATAATCAAAATAAAATAAAATAAAATAAAACTTAATACAACACCACCAAAGCAAGAATAGAAGAAGAACACCAGACACAGAGGGGGCACGACACGATGGAGCCAAGATGGAACCTAGACAGAGGAGGCATGGCAGCGACTGGAGGCTAGCAGCAAGCAGATACAAGCATTGAAGGCAACAGCGGTGAAGGCGCACATATAACGCAATACCACGAAGGTGATAGACGATACTAACGGACGTAGAAGACCCGACGACAATATGGCAACAGTGCGGTGTCGATGACACTAGCTCTGTAAGACTGAGAAGGTTGAGCTCCACTGCTGTTTTGAGGGAGAGTGAGTTGAGAGTGTGAGACACTGTGTTAAAAAAGGGATTAGAATTCAAAGGAGTAAGAGAAGGGGATTAGGGTTCAGAAAGAGGGATTTTGGATTGAGGAGGGGGGAAGTGCATTGGGAACGGGGGATTAGGATTAGGGAGGGGGAGGAAAGGATTAGAGTTGGGGAAAGAGGAGAGTGCATTCAGGAAGGGGAAGGGAGGAGTGTGAAGAAAGGAAGAAGTAGGGTGAGGGAAGGGGGGGTTCGCCATGTCATCAAAATGTAGTGGCCATATCAGTATTGTGCTTGTCGGAGATGTGCTCTGGTGAACTCGTGGGTACGCTTATCAAATTTTAAAGTCTTTTAAGGACCAATTTGTCAATAACAATAGTAAGATACCAAAATGTCAGCATTTAAATCTTTCGAGTATTGATTTGGTCATTACCTCAATAACAATATATATATTTAAAACTTTAGTCATATTTTGTAACTTTATGTATGAAAAAGGTAAATAATTTACTTAAATATTTCATTTCTGTATACCTGAAAGATCACAAACTGAATCTAACTAAATAAAATCGAAAGAAAGAAAAAATCATTTCGGTTCTCATTACAAAAAATTGTATTCCTATGTTAAATGTATTTTTTTATTTCTTATTTTCAATTGAGACATTTCTCAAACATTATATCAAATAGCTTAAATTGATTATTTTACCTTTTAAAATTAAATTAATTGAGTCATCCATTTTATCTTACAAATCTTAGCCCTTTCTTATAACTTTTATTTATTATTAAAACCTTTTCATAAGCTTATTAAAACTATTTCCAATATATATCATGTGTTTAATACATGTTTTTTATTTTCATTTAGCATTTTTTTTCTTTTTATGAATAACGGATCTATTTTAATTAAAGTGTGTATTTAAGGTTAATAATTAAAGAATATTCTTTCTATATAGAATTTGTTGATTTGCTAATTTTCTTTTATGTATTATAATTTATATATGTGTATACACGCGTGTGTATAAATAAAGATTATAGAAAATAAAGTTGTTAAACTCTCAAGTTAATTCTTAAATACTTACTTACAAATTTATGAATTTAAATAAATAAAACAAGTAAACTTAATAACTTAAATTTGGATAAATTCGAATCAGTTTAAGTAAATTCAGTAAATTCGTATAACTTGTATAATAAATTTATTTTGGTCCCTTAAGTATTAAAATATGTAATTTTAAAAAAAATAAAAATTAAAGATATGATGTCTATATCTAATCAATTTTAGGTTTTAACATCATATATTTATGATTTATTCAAAGATTTCAGATAGAGAAAAAAATATTTAATAAAATAAGATGAGATTTTATTATTGTGTTTGCTTAATTAATACGAAAAAATAAAATTAGAAAAAACTTAAAATTGTTTTATAGAAAAATCTATATATATATATATATATATATATATATATATATATATATATATAACCGAAAGAATTTGCATGCTTCAAGTGATCTTAAAAATAAATTTAAATGATTTAAGATACAAAGTTTCAATTTATACCTATAAATAGAATTAAATTTAAAAAAAAGTATAAATAGGAGATTTTAATTCTTCTTTTCATCTAATTCATTTAAGATTATTAGAAAAGAAAATAACAAAACAATTACCACATATTGATAACATGTATCAAAATAATAAAATCATTTATAATGATTTCTTTAGAACAGATTAGATATAATACTTGAGAGACTGTAATTATTAGAATTAAAAACATGTTGTCCTCCGATCATACAAAAATACTATCATAGCGAGGCCCAAATTTACTATTAATGCCTTGTTCGATAAAATTTTTAGTTAAGCGAATTTTAAGACAGAATTCGAATCATCGATACTTATTTAAGTAGATGATTGAGTTAACAATCTCGTTACGTTATCAATAATATTTTTGTCAATTTCTACCAACTCTTATTTATGACTGTGTTTAATAGAAGTGTCTTTATAAATATGTCTAATAAAAATGTCTTTTTATGGCTGTGTCTAATAAAAATGTCTTTATAGATGTATTTTTTGGATGTGTCTCTTTATACATATGTTTAAAATATAATAATTAATTATTATTAATAATAAATTGACAGATAGTATATTGGTACCCTATATTTTTCCTTGAGTTAATCAATCAATCAATTTAAGTTAGTTATTATAATTCTAAGGCTAACATTTATTATTGATAGTTAATGAACTTTATTGACTAACAAAAATTTAAATTATACTCAATACCTATTTTACTAAACCCCAAGGATTTAGGTGCTCAAAAATTAATAGTAAATATTTTGTTAATTACCATAATATATACTTACACATCAAAGAAAATTCTAATACTGAATTTCTGGTAAAAATATTCTATTGACAATATATGATAATTATAACCATAAATAATTATTGTTATGAATCAAGTTAATGGTCATATCTCTTTATATATATAATTTAATAAATAAGATATATTAATTTTTGTTCAACAAAATTATTTATATATATGGAGAGATTTGTATTATTAATATCTTTTTTTTAATAATTTTACACTTAAGAATAATTTATATGACATTATAAAATATTTATCTCAAAAATATTATTATATTAATTAATTCGTTGAATGATACATATAATAATTACAATAAATTATTTAACACATAATAGATTAAATTATGGTCATATTATTAATAATGAATTTTATATTGTTAATATTATTAATAAAAATTAAAAATTAATAAAACATTAAATTAAGAAAGACATTAATATTTATTAAAATATTATTAATTATTTTTGGGTGAAAGACATGCAGTTAAATTAAGAAAGATATATTTATATCTAAATAAATAAATGTAAAAAAAAATTGATTCGTAAATAGATGATAAAAACCCATCAAGTAAAAAAAAATTCATGACGACAATAAGATATTTCAAAATTTCATCTTACAATTAGGGAGAAATTGCTCAGCATATTTAAAAACAGTAACGTTTCTTAGTCACATTATATTATTATTGTAATGGCTTCCAAGTTTTAATTCAACTACTCAAATTTAACTTTTCAATGCTTCTTTAGAGGTGATTTTAGTAATTTCAAGCCTCACTTTAAGATAAATTGCAACTCACAACTTACCCGTATTAACATCATATTTCATTGTCGTACACGTATACGGGATAATTTTTTTATATTACTAGTTTTATAAGATATTTTTTATTGTAATTGAATTAAAATTTTTCTATCTGAAATTAATGAGATCTCTCCTTTTTCTCTCTTCTCTTTTGTATATTTCTTCCTCTTTTATCTACTCTATTTCTCTATCTTTATTGCTCTTTCCTTCTTCTAAAACTCATATTCTATTTTTGCATGTATCTCAGGTACTTAGTACCCATTTAACTCTTCTTACACAGATTGAGATCTTAGTATCTGAAATGTGTTTTATTTTTGGAATCTCCTCAATAACCGAGATGTGACCAATTGTATATTTATGTAATCACGTTATACTTTATGTATTTTCGTAAATTTTATATTTATTTAATTTAAATAAAAATCCCCATTTTATTGTGTGTATCTCTTTTCCCATAAACCAAAAGGCTGGAGATTTATTAAATAAATAAAATAAATATTTTATTTATCGAAATAGACAATTCGTAGCCTTTTTTTACCAATGCATCCTATGTCCTATGTCGTTTATAGTGAAACGAATTACAACTATACGTATTTCGTTTACACTGTAAATGAAATAAGGCACAAAACAACTTGACTGTATCACATTTGTACATGTGGTGTGTAACGCTTGACGATCGGATTTTCTATCGGTAAAGAAATATAAAAATATGATCGCGTTATAAATATAGCTTCTAAACCAACAGAAAATCCTTTCATACAAACGTTTGGTTGTCACAAGGAACAAATCCAATAAAATTTATAAACCGAAGTATTCAAACCTCGGGTCGTTTTCTCAAGAAATTGCAGGGAAGTATGATTCATTATTGGTTATGGAAAACAATATTTTTGAGTTTTTGAAAAGGTTTGAACAAGAGAAATAAATTGCATGAATTAATAAATTAATAACTAGAAAACTCTTGGCAAGGTATGAGAATTAGAATGCCTATCCTAGTTATCCTTATCAATGGTGATGAGAATTATATTTTTGCTCCTACTAAATCAAGTGGTTAAATTAAATTAACATCTAAAGTCCTAGTCAACTCCTAAGGAAAGAGAGTTATAGGAATCTAAATCAATCAGCAAAGATATCAGTTATCAATCATAATGAGTTTGACAACTCAAGAGTTACCAATTAATCAACCAAAGCCAAGAATATAAGAAACTAAATAAAAATCATATGTCTAAAATACCTCAAATATTAATAAAAGAAATTAGATCCAACATGGAAAAGTTCATAAGCCAATATTAACAAACTAAAATAAAATAATAGAATAAATAAAAGTAGAAGATAAATTGAAGTAAAGGAACATTGAACCTGTGATTGAAAAGATGAAATCTTAATTCCTTTAAGAGGAATCCTAATCCTAAATCCTAAGAGAGAGGAGAGAACCTCTCTCTCTAAAAACTACATATAAACCTAAAATTGTGTGTATGATCTGCTATGTTGAGTCTCGGCATCTTCCCTGATTTTAATCTGTGTTTCTGGGCCGAACTCTGGGTCAAAATGCGGCTCAAAACTGTCTCCAGCGTATTCTGTAATTTCTGCAGATCGCACATGTCACGCGTACGTGTCATTCAACGATTTTCTTCTCCACTCGTGCGCATCAGGCACGCGCTCGCGTCGTTTGCGTGAACTCCAATCCACGCGTATGCGTCAAGCATGCGTACGCGTCGTTGTGATTTCGTCCAAATCGCGCGCACATGTCAGCCATGCGTACGCGTTGATGCGGTATTTTATAACCCACACTTACTAACCGGCAAGTGCACCGGGTCGTACCAAGTAATACCTTACGTGAGTAAGGGTCGATCCCACGAGGATTGATGAATCAAGCAACAATAGTGTTTGATAGGCTTAGTTAGGCAAGCAAAAATTGGTTTTGAGATGTTCAAAGGGTTTTAGTTTGAATTCAAAATATCAAAAGTATAGACAATTAAATAAATTGGGAATAAAATATGGATAAACAGTTAAGGCTTCAGAGTTATCTATTTTTCCGGATTAACTTTTCTTACTAACTATTTTAATTATGTAGGATTTAATTTATGGCAAACTATATGTGACTAGACCCTAATTCCTTAGACCTTCCTAGTCTCCTCTAAAATTCATTAACTGTCAATTCCTTGGTCAATTAGTTCCAATTAAAGGGTACATGATCAAATTCCAGTTTGCATGCCACAAAAACTCTAATCACCCAAATAATAAAAGGATTATATGTCACGTATCCCGTTAAATCCAGATAATTAGAATTTAAGAGAATATGTTTTCAAGCTGTTGTTCAAGTATAGAGCTTTTCCAAGTTTTACAAGAACTCAAATAGAAAGAGGGTCATACTTCCGTTCCACCCAAATTCATAAAATAAAGAGCGAAAACAATTCTTAAATTATAAATTCATACATAAATTAAAATAGAAAAAGTAATAAAATCAATCCATACAAATAAACAGAGCTCCTAACCTTAACATTGGAGGTCTAGTTGCTCATGGAATGTAGAATGTAAATTTGTATAGAATTCCCTAATGGAATCCCCCTAATGTCATCTTGAATAGAAGAGAAGTCTACCCTATTTATAACTAATCCTAATTAATTTAAAATCTAATTATCTAAAAAAAATAAAAATAATATCTTTTTCTAAAAGATAAGATTTGAATTTAAATTCGAATTAATTAACAGATTTTCAGTTGATGGGTGGAGACCACTTGCTTTGTCCATTCTGCAGCTTCTAATCTGTGTTTTCTGGACTAGAAAGTGGGTCACAACAGTCCATAAATCACCCCCAGCGTCATGTGTATTTTTCTAGATCGCGCATGTGACGACTCCGCGTCGTCCACGCGTTCACGTCATTTGTGCATTTTCCAGTCCACGCGTTCGCGTCAGGCACGAGATCGCGTCATTGCGATTTCTCTATTTCGCGCGGTCACGTGAGCCATGCGTCCGCGTCGGTCTTCGCTGGTCATCTCTTTGGTTTCTTCTTTTTCTCTGCAGAAACTTCATCAAATCCCTCAGAATGCTACCTAAAATAAATAAAATTTCACAAAACTCAAAATAGCATCCATAGTGGCTAAAATATAATTAATTCTAAATTAAACTCAACAATTTAGATGCAAATTCACTAGGAAAAGATAGACAAGATGCTCACGCATCACAACACTAAACTTAAACTGTTGCTTGTCCTCAAGCAACCAAAACTAATATAAGCTTATGATGTGAATTTGCATGAGAATGAGAGTTCGATTAAGCTCGTGTCTCTTTTTATAGTGGGGTTTACAACTGCAATCCTGAATATGTTTGGCATCTCACTCTCCTTTGAATCAGAAGAATGTCACTGTCATCTGGAATTAGAATCCGGATAATATTATGAATTCTCTGATCTTTTATAATTCAGTTTAATCCTTGAACACAGCAACATTTACTTTAAATTATTTTTCTTTGGTGCTTTGCACCTTGAGTCTAGCCGTGACTTTAAATGTTTTGTCTCAAGAGTTACTTGACACAAAAACACCACAAGCACTTAACTGGGGAACTCCTTTGAGTTCTGATTTTTCTTTCAGTTACTCCCAGACAGTGGTGCTCAAAGCCTTTGACATACTCTGTTAAGCACACTTGGTCTCGACTCTAAGTGTTCTGTCTCAAGGATTACTTGACACAATCACATCACAAGAATGTGACTTAGGGAAACAACTCTTTGAGCTTTTAATCATGACTGAACTCCCTAGTCATTGATGCTCAGAGCCTTGGATCTTGCTTTTATTATTATTTTTTTTTTGCTGTTTCTTTTGCTTCAAGGATTAAATTTTTGTTTATTTCAGAGAAGTTATAATAATTCTCTAAATTCCTATTCCTTATACATCAACATCTCTTGATTCAAATTCAAATATGCACTGTTTATATCATGCATTCAAAAATTACAGAAAATACCACCATATTTAAGTAAATAAGACTATTCTTAGAATTAAACTCAATTTCTCATGCAATATATCACTTCTTTTTCTTTTCTTTTTGGATTCAAGTTCAGTGAGTGGTACATGAAACATCTTTTCAGAATTCTAACTAATAAAGGATCATGCAACAAGCAGAGCAAAAATAGCAGAAAATCGGAACATAATATAGAAAAAGAGGGGAGGAATAAAAAATGAAAGGAACTCAACCACCTTAGTTATCCTAGCGGTCACTTTATTCTTCAGGTTGTGCTCCTCAATGAAGATGATTCGCCTCCCTTTTGTGCCAGAAAACCAATAAGCGCAGTGTCAACACCAAACTTAAAGGTTTGCTTGTCCTCAAGTAAAGAAGAACTGAAAATAGAAGAAACAATTATTAAGAGGAGAGAAAAATAAGAGGAGAAAAGAATAAGAGAGAATTAGGATTAGGAGAGAGAGAGAGAAAGAAAATCGGGCAGCGCAAGCGACGCGGCCGCGTGGGGCACGCGTTCGCGTGATTGCGTTTTAGTTAGTTGACGCGGTCGCGTCGGTCATGCGGTCGCATCGGTCATGTGGTCGAGTGACCCATGTAATGCTTCGGGCGTGAGTGCAGCCTCGCGCCTGCACAACTCTCTGTTCGAATTTAAATATTTGCCAAATTTGGGGTGACGCGATCGCGTGGGGCATGCGATCGCGTGAGTGGCTTCAGAAGGGAATGACGCGGACGCGTCGGCGACGCGGTTGCGTGATAAGGATTATGCGCCTAGCACCAAGCCAGCACCACTCCAGCACAATATTTGGTTGTGCACCCTTTTTATGTCGAAAATCAGGGCACGCGGCCATGTGGGTCACGCGGTCGCGTGGGAGGCTAATATTCCCACATGACGCGCTCGCGTCGGCGATGCGGTCGCGTGGGGCAATTTGTGCCACTGGCACGCCTCCAGCCACGCTCCAGCATGACTCTCTGTTCGTTTTTATTTTCTCCCCTCTCCTTGCGACGCGGACGTGTCGCTGATGCGATCGCGTCGTGTGGCATTTTTTTATATAGCTTGAGGTGTTCGGTTCCTGGGAGAACATAGCTGCATGATCAGAAAATTAGTAAAAACTCAATAAAAATAAAATAAATGCGAAAACTACTACTACGAAAAACAACTAAGAATGAAAAGAAACGATCATACCACGGTGGGTTGTCTCCCACCAAGCACTTTTAGTTAAAGTCCTTAAGTTGGACATGTGGTGAGCTCCTTGTCATGGTGGCTTGTGCTTGTACTGATCCAGGAATCTCCACCAATGTTTGTAATTCCAATGGCTACCGGGATCCCAAACTAGATGCATAACGCCTTTGAGCAAGTTGAAGCAAGTGACAAGGCTCAATGGCTGTTGATTGTGGGAATGAATTCCAGGGTCCCAAACCTTGCTTTTACATCCGTCTTCTTGTGGATCACCATTGTTCCCACCAGGTGGCAAGCAATCTGGATTCTCACAGAGACCTCCAAACCACCTTCTAGACCCCTTCAATTGAGCTCTACACCAATTCTTACACTTCGATTTGTAGCATGCAACCATATTGGACCTTGCTTGACAACTCTTTCCACTAACCATCTTCCTCTTACTCTTAATGCCACAAAGAGCTCTAAGTTGACCATCCGTCTCTAGTAGCCCATATTCAAGTGGGAAGTTAAGGATTAAGGATAGAAATTTTACCCACTTGAATGTTGTATTGGATGGTGATGGCTTTGGAAGAGGTCTTGCAAGCTCCACTCCCTTGTGTTCTTCTTTGAATTCTTCCACCTCTTTGCAAGCTTCCTCAATTTCAACATCTTCCTCTTGGTAGCTTTCTTCTAATGCAATCTCTTCTTCATTACTTACCAAGGGCATTGGAGGTTGTGCATCTTCCTCTTCTTCTAATTGCTTGCTTATTTGGCTCATTTGCACTTCCAAGTTTCTTATTGAGGCTCTGGTTTCCTACATAAAACTTTTCAAGATTGCTTCCAAATCATTGTTCTGTTGGGGCTGAGAAGACTGAAACTGGTGGTTATTAGAATTATTCTATTGAAAAACACCTTGAGAACTATGATTAAAATTTTGTGGCCTCTGAGGTTGCTCTCCCCACTCAAAAATTGGGTGTTGGGTGTTGATAGTTGAGACTTGCATGCCACTCATCTGTTGAGTAAGTAGACTTAATTGCTGAGTCATAAACTTGTTCTGGGCAAGAATAGTATTAAGAGTTTCTACTTCCATAACATTCTTCTTCTGAGAAGTCTCAATATCTGATGGTGGCTCTTGACATGGGTAGAAAGATGATGGTTCTTGGTAGTTGGAACATGGAGCACTAAAGTTTCTTTGGTTTTGGCTTTGCCAACCAAAATTTTGATAGTTCCTCCATCCACCATAATATGAATCACTACTCGGGTGTGAGTAGTAACCCATGTGATCTCTCTCCATTATTTTTCCTTAGCATAAAACATCAAAAAGGATTAAACGCACCATGTGGTAAATAGGAAAACAAAGAAGAAAGAACAGAATTCTAAGAATTAAAATAAAACTAACTAGGAAACACCAAACTTAATTTCAGAAATTAAGATAAATATTGGTGCTAAATTTTTTTTTAAATTAATTTTTTTTAAGAAAAATTTTTTTTAAGAAAGGAAAAAAATTTAAAAAGGACTAAAATAAAAAAAGGAAACAGGAAACAGGAAACGAAAGAAAAAAATCGGAAGAAAGGAATTATTATTTTTTTAAAATAATAAAACAATTTTTTTTAAAATTAAAATTAAAACGCCTAATCTAAACAATCAAACAACTAACAGTTGTTAATTATCAATCCCCGGCAACGGCGCCAAAAACTTGATGCGGTATTTTATAACCCACATTTACTAACCGGCAAGTGCACCGGGTTGTACCAAGTAATACCTTACGTGAGTAAGGGTCGATCCCACGAGGATTGATGAATCAAGCAACAATAGTGTTTGATAAGCTTAGTTAGGCAAGCAAAAATTGGTTTTCAGATGTTCAAAAGGTTTAAGTTTGAATTCAAAATATCAAAAGTATAAACAATTAAAAAAATTGGGAATAAAATATGGATAAACAGTTAAGGCTTCAGAGTTATCTATTTTTTCGAATTAACTTTTCTTACTAACTATTTTAATTATGTAGGATTTAATTTATGGCAAACTATATGTGACTAGACCCTAATTCCTTAGACCTTTCTAGTCTCCTCTAAAATTCATTAACTGCCAATTCCTTGGTCAATTAATTCCAATTAAAGGGTACATGATCAAATTCCAGTTTGCATGCCACAAAAACTCTAATTACCCAAATAATAAAAGGATTATATGTCACGTATCCCGTTAAATCCAGATAATTAGAATTTAAGAGAATATGTTTTCAAGCTGTTGTTCAAGTATAGAGCTTTTCCAAGTTTTACAAGAACTCAAATAGAAAGAGGGTCATACTTCCGTTCCACCCAAATTCATAAAATAAAGAGCGAAAACAATTCTTAAATTATAAATCCATACATAAATTAAAATAGAAAAAGTAATAAAATCAATCCATACAAATAGACAGAGCTCCTAACCTTAACAGTGGAGGTTTAGTTGCTCATGGAATGTAGAATGTAAATTTGTATAGAATTCCCTAATGGAATCCCCCTAATGTCATCTTGAATAGAAGAGAAGTTTCTCCTATTTATAACTAATCCTAATTAATTTAAAATCTAATTATCAAAAAAAAAAAAAAATAATATCTTTTCCTAAAAGATAAGATTTGAATTTAAATTCGAATTAATTAACAGATTTTTAGTGGATGGGTGGGGACCACTTGCTTTGTCCATTCTGCAGCTTCTAATCTGTGTTTTCTGGACTAGAAAGTGGGTCACAACAGCCCATAAATCACCCCCAGCGTCATTTGTATTTTTGCAGATCGCGCATGTAACGCGTCCGCGTCGTCCACGCGTTTGCGTCATTTGTGCATTTTCCAGTCCACGCGTTCGCGTCAGGCACGCGATCGCGTAATTGCGATTTCTCCATTCTGCGCGGTCGCGTGAGCCATGCGTCCGCATCGGTCTTCACTCGTCATCTCTTTGGTTTCTTCTTTTTCTCTGCAGAAACTTCATCAAATCCCTCTGAGTGCTACCTAAAATAAATAAAATTGCACAAAACTCAAAATAGCATCCATAGTGGCTAAAATATAATTAATTCTAAATTAAACTCAACAACTTAGATACAAATTCACTAGGAAAAGATAGACAAGATGCTCACGCATCACGCGTCGTTGTCCGCTGGTTGTCTCCTTTATTTCTTGTGCTCCTTCCCTTTTTGTAAGCTTTCTCTCTATTCTCTAAGCCATTCCTGCCCTATGAAGCCCGAAACACTTAACACACAAGTCACGACATCGAATGGTATAAAGGAGAATAAAAATATACAATTAAAAGATCTTTAGGAAGCAAGTTTTCAATCATAGAACAATTTGGGAAGGAATTGTAAGTACATGCTAATCATATGAATAAGTGGGTAAAGACTTAATAAAAACCACTCAATTAAACACAATATGAATCATAAAATAATGGTTTATCAACCTCCCCACACTTAAACATTAGCATATCCTCATGCTTAGCTTAAGGAGATAAAATAAATGAGTAGGGAAAAACAAGATTCATGCAGTGCAACCTATGAATGTGAATGCAACTACATGCTAAAATGATTCTACCTACTTGGTGAAAAAATAAATAAATCTTTCAAGAACAAATATGAACTAGATTTCACTAATGCAAATCACAAAATAAAGTACAAATAACTTGCAAGAAGAAAATAGCTCATGAAGGCAGGGAACAAAGAATCGAGCATCGAACCCTCATTAGAAGTGTATGCACTCTAATCGCTCAGGTGTTTAAGGTTCGATCTCTCAATTCTCTACTAACCTTGCTTTCTAAGGCTTGCTTTTCTTCTACCAATCAACAAAGAATTAATGCACAGATACACATATCAAGAGGTCTTTTAAGGGTTGTGATGGGGTCAAGGTCAGGGTAGGATTGTATTTGGTCAAGTGGACTGAAATCTGAATCCTTAATTAACCTAAACTCTTCCCACCTAACTTAGGACAATCTATATAATTACAATGCAAGATTTAACTGCCCATTAACTATGTTTACCACACATTCATGCATCCCAAATTTAAGTACAACTCATATGCATTGATATTATTACTTAACTTGGGGCATTTTGTCCCCTTTTTATTTATTTACTTTTTTTTTTATTTTCTTTTTCTCTCTTTTTTTTTCTATTTTTCTTTTCTTAATAAATATTTTTTTTCAATGCATGTGATTAAGGTATTGAATGCATAAACATGTTCTTAACATTCTTGTTCACATTTTCTCAAGAGTATACAACACCCAATTCTCAAACCAGATATTTTCAATCCCAATTTCTCCACACTTAATTCGTGAGCACTTTCACTAGTCTAAGCTAACCAAGGATTCAAATTAGGGATATTATTATTTTTTGCTTAGAGTTAATGATGTGCTAAAGTAAAGAATATAAAATAGGCTCAACATTGGTTTGTAAAGGGTAATGAAGGGTAAGGCCGTATGGGTATGTAGGCTCAGTGAAACAAAGGCCTCAATCATATAAGTGCATGCATACATCAAACAATGGAAATATAGAATTAAGCAAGACAAATATCACAATTTTAGAGAGAAAAACACACAAAAATAAAATATATTGGTTGATAAAATGCAACCAATCAAATAGGCTCAAAATCTCACTGGTTTTGTGTGTTCGAGCTCTAAATCATGTTCCAATATAATATTTCTTCAAACAAGTTTTTCGAAAAGTTTAATTCAAATTAGTGAAATGCTATAGAAATTTTTCTTGAAAAAGAAAATATTACTTCAACCAAGTGGTAAAATATGCACAAAATCAAACAAACAAGCAAATGCAACAACTAATTTAAACATTGGTGTTGAGACAGGAAGGTACTAACCCACAGAGATCGGTATCGACCTCCCCACACTTAGAGATTACACCGTCCTCGGTGCATGCAAAGATGTGCAGGTGGGCGGGGGTTGTGGTTTCTTAGCTAGTGCTCGTTGTAGATTCTTTCTCTTTACCCTTCCTGGTGGCCATTGATGAGCGGATAATTTATACGCTTTTTGGTATTGTTTTTAGGTAATTTTTAGTAGGATCTAGCTACTTTTAGGGATGTTTTTATTAGTTTTTATGAAAAATTAACATTTCTGGACTTTACTATGAGTTTGTGTGTTTTTCTGTGATCTCAGGTATTTTCTGGCTAAAATTGAGGGACCTGAGCAAAAATCTGATAGGAGGCTGACCTCCCTGCACTCGAAATGGATTTTTTAGAGCTACAGAACTTCAAATGGTGCACTCTCAACTGTGTTGGAAAGTAGACATCCAGGGCTTTCTAGAAATATATAATAGTTTATACTTTGTTTGAGCTTAGATGACGCAAACTGGAGTTCAACGCCAGTTCCATGCTGCATTCTGGAGTAAAACGCCAAGTTGCACGTTACAAACCAGAGTTAAACGCCAAAAACACGTTACAACTTGGTGTTTAACCCCAAGAGAAGCCTATGCACGTGTAAACCTCAAGCTCATCCCAAGCACACATCAAAGTGGGTCCTGAAAGTGGATTTCTGCACTTAGACTTATTTCTGTAAACCTTAGCAGCTAGTCTAGTATAAATAGGACATTTTACTATTGTATTAGACATCTTTGGTCTCAGTTTTAATCTATTGTTCATCTTAGGAGACTATTGATCACATTTTGGGGGCTGGCCATTCGGCCATGCCTCGACCATCACTTATGTATTTTCAACGGTGGAGTTTCTACACACCATAGATTAAGGTGTGGAGCTCTGCTGTACCTCGAGTATTAATGCAATTACTATTATTCTTCTATTCAATTCAGCTTATTCTTATTCTAAGATATTCGTTGCACTTCAACATGATAAATGTGATGATTCGTGACACTCATCATCATTCTCACCTATAAACCGTTGACTAACAACCACTTCCATTCCACCTTAGAACGAGCGTGTATCTCTTGGATTCCTTAATCAGAATCTTCGTGGTATAAGCTAGAATTATTGGCGGCCATTCTTGAGAATCCGGAAAGTCTAAACCTTGTCTGTGGTATTCCGAGTAGGATTCAGGGATTGAATGACTGTGACGAGCTTCAAACTCGCGATTGTTGGGCGTAGTGACAGACGCAAAAGAATCAATAGATTCTATTCCAACATGATCGAGAACCGACAGATGATTAGCCGTGCCGTGACAGAGCATTTAGACAATTTTCACTGAGAGGATGGGAAGTAGCCATTGACAATGGTGATGCCCTACATACAGCTTGCCATAGAAAGGAGTAAGAAGAATTGGATGAAGGCAGTAGGAAAGCAGAGATTCAACAGGAACAAAGCATCTTCATACACTTATCTGAAATTCCCACCAATGATTTACATAAGTATCTCTATCTTTATTTTCTGTTTATTTATCCTTATATTCGAAAACCATTATTACCATTTGAATCCGCCTGACTGAGATTTACAAGATGACCATAGCTTGCTTCATACCAATAATCTCCATGGGATCGACCTTACTCACGTAAGGTTTATTACTTGGATGACCCAGTGCACTTGCTGGTTAGTTGTGCGAAGTTGTGAAGAATGTGAGTGAACCATAGTAGGGTGCACCAAGTTTTTGGAGCCATTGCTAAGAATTGTTTGAGTTATGAAAAGTGCAAATCACAATTTTGCCTATCAAGTTTTTGGCGCCGTTGCCGGGGATTGTTTGAGTTTGGACAACTGACGGTTCATCTTGTTGCTCAAATTAGGTAATTTTCTTCTTATCTTGTTTTCCAAAAAGTTTTCAAAATTTTTTCAAAAAAATTTTTTCTTTTTTTTCGTTTTTCAAAAAATTAATTTTCGAAAAACCCAAAAAAATTAATAAAATCATAAAAACCAAAAATATTTTGTGTTTCTTGTTTGAGTCTAGTGTCAATTTTTAAGTTTGGTGTCAATTGCATGTTTTTAAAAAATTTATGCATTTTTCGAAAAATTCATGCATTGCATTTTTCATGATCTTCAAGTTGTTCTTGGTAAGTCTTCTTGTTTGATCTTTAAATTTTCTTGTTTTGTGTTTTTTGTTGTTTTTCATGTGCATTTTTGCATTCATAGAGTCTAAGCATTGAAAATTTCTAAGTTTGGTGTCTTGCATGCTTTTCTTTCTTGAAAATTTTTCAAAAATAAGTTCTTGATGTTCATCATGATCTTCAAAGTATTCTTGGTGTTCATTTTGACATTCATAGTGTTCTTTCATGCATCATTGGTTTTGATCCAAAATTTTCATTGTTTGGGTCATATTTGTGTTTTTCTCTCTCATCATTAAAAATGCAAAAAAAATCAAAAAATTTTTTCCTTATTTCTCTCATAAATTTCAAAATCTTTGGGTTGACTTAGTCAAAAATTTTTAAAATTAGTTGTTTCTTGTTAGTCAAGTCAAGATTTCAATTTTAAAAATCCTATCTTTTCAAAATCTTTTTCAAAAATCAAATCTTTTTCATTTTTCTTATTAATTTTCAAAAATTTAAAAAAAATTGATTTTCAAAATCTTTTTCTTAATTTTATTTTATAATTTTCAAAAACTTCACTAACAATTAATATGATTGATTCAAAAATTTGAAGTTTGTTACTTTCTTGTTAAGAAAGGTTCAATCTTTAAATTCTAGAATCATATCTTTTAGTTTCTTGTTAGTCAAGTAATCAATTTTAAATTTAAAAATCAAATCTTTTTCAACCATATCTTTTCAAAATTGATTTCAAAATCTTTTCTAACTTATTATCTTTTCAAAATTGATTTTCAAATCTTTTTCAACTAACTAATTGACTTTTTGTTTGTTTCTTATCTTTTTCAAAACCACCTAACTACTTTTTTCTCTCTAATTTTCGAAAATTCCTTCCTCTTTTTCAAAATTCTTTTAATTAACTAATTATTTCAAATTTTGATTTTAATTTTATCTCTTCTCTTAATTTTCAAAAATCACTAACTATTTTTTCAAAACAATTTTTGAAATTCTCCTCCTCCCATCTCTTTCTATTTATTTATTCAATTACTAACACTTCTCTTCATCTTAAAATTCGAACCCTCTCTTCTTCTCTGTGTTCGAATTTTCCTCTTCTCCTTTTCTATTCTTTTTTTCTTTTACTCACATAAAGGAATCTCTATACTCTGATCCTGAACCTGAAAGGACCTTGAAGAGGAAGCTAAGAGCAGCTAAAGCACAATACTCTGAAAAGGACCCAACTGAAATTTTCGAACAGAAAAAGGAGATGGTAGCCGAAAATAATAACAACAATAATGCAAGGAAGATGCTTGGTGACTTTACCACACCAAATTCCAAATTACATGGAAGAAGCATCTCAATCCCTGCCATTGGAGCAAACAATTTTGAGCTGAAGCCTCAATTAGTTTCTTTAATGCAACAGAATTGCAAGTTTCATGGACTTCCATCAGAAGATCCTTTTTCAGTTCTTAACTGAATTCTTGCAGGTCTGTGATACTGTTAAGACCAATAGGGTTGATCCCGAGGTCTACAGGCTTATGCTTTTCCCTTTTGCTGTGAGAGACAGAGCTAGAGTATGGTTGGACTCTCAACCTAAAGATAGCCTGAACTCTTGGGATAAGCTGGTCACGGCCTTCCTGGCCAAGTTCTTTCCTCCTCAAAAGATGAGTAAGATTAGAGTGGATGTTCAAACCTTTAAGCAAAAAGATGGTGAATCCATCTATGAAGCTTGGGAAAGATACAAGCAGTTGACCAAAAAGTGTCCTTCTGACATGCTTTCAGAATGGACCATCCTGGATATATTCTATGATGGTCTGTCTGAATTGTCTAAGATGTCATTGGACCATTCTGCAGGTGGATCTATTCACCTGAAGAAAATGCCTACAAAAGCTCAGGAACTCATTGACATGGTTGCTAATAACCAATTCATGTACACCTCTGAGAGAAAACTTGTGGATAATGGGACGCCTCAGAGGAAAGAAGTTCTTGAAATTGATACTCTTAATGCCATATTGGCTCAGAACAAAATGTTGAATCAGCAAGTCAACATGATTTCTCAGAGTCTGAATGGATGGCAAAATGCATCCAACAGTACTAAAGAGGCATCTTCTGAAGAAGAAGCTTATGATCTTGAGAACCCTGCAATGGAAGAGGTGAATTACATGGGTGAACCCTATGGGAACACCTATAATTCCTCATGGAGAAGCCATCCAAATTTCTCATGGAAGGATCAACAAAGGCCCCAACAAGGCTTTAATAATGGTGGAAGAGACAGGCTTAGCAATAGCAAGCCTTTTCCATCATCTTCTCAGCAACAGACAGAGAACTCTGAGCAGAGCCCCTCTATCTTAGCAAACATAGTCTCTGATCTATCTAAGGCCACTTTAAGTTTCATGAGTGAAACAAGGTCCTCCATTAGAAATTTGGAGGCACAAGTGGGCCAGCTGAGTAAGAAAATCACAGAAATCCCTCCTAGTACTCTCCCAAGCAATACAGAAGAGAATCCAAAAAGAGAGTGCAAGGCCATTGACATAATCACAATGGCCGAATCCGAAGAGGAGGAGAAGGACGTGAATCCCAGTGAGGAAGACCTCCTGGGATGTCCTCTGAACAAAAAGGAGTTCTAAACTGAGGAACCTAAGGAATCTGAGGCTCACCTAGAGACCATAGAGATTCCATTGAACATCCTTTTACCATTCATGAGCTCTGAGAACTATTCTCCTCTGAAGATGATGAAGATGTAACTGAAGAGCAAGTTGCTCAATATCTAGGAGCCATCATGAAGCTGAATGCCAAGTTGTTTGGTAATGAGACTTAGAAAGGTGAACCTCCCTTGCTCATTAGTGAACTAGATACATGGGTTCAGCAAACTCTACCTCAAAAGAAACAAGATCCTGGTAAATTCTTAATATCATGTACCATTGGCACCATGACCTTTGAAAATACTCTATGTGACCTGGGGTCAGGTATAAATCTTATGCCACTCTGTAATGGAGAAACTGGGGATCTTTGAGGTACAAGCTGCAAGAATCTCATTAGAGATGGCAGACAAGTCAATAAAATAAGCTTATGGATTGGTAGAGGACGTGTTGGTAAAGGTTAAAGGCCTTTACATCCCTGCTGATTTCATAATCTTAGACACTGGGAAGGATGAGAATGAATCCATCATTCTTGGAAGACCCTTCCTAGCCACAGCAAAAGCTGTGATTGATATTAATAGAGGTGAACTAGTCCTTCAATTGAATGAGGGCTACCTTGTGTTTAAAGCTCAAGGTTATCCTTCTGTAAACATGGAAAAGAGGCATGATAAGCTTCTCTCAATATAGAGTCAAACAAAGCCCCCACAATTAAACTCTAAGTTTGGTGTTGGGAGGCAACAACCAAACTATAAGTTTGGTGTTGGGAGGTCCCAACAATGCTCTGAACATCTGTGAAGCTCCATGAGAGCTCACTGTCAAGCTATTGACATTAAAGGAGCGCTTATTGGGAGGTAACCCAATTTTTATTTATCTATATTTCTATTGTTCTTTTATGTTTATTAGGTTTATGATCATGTGAAGTCACAAAACAATTTCAAAAATTAAAAATAGAATAAAAATAGCAGAAGAAACAACACATCCTGGAGGAAGAGCTTACTGGTGTTTAAACGCCAGTAAGGAGCATCTGGCTGGCATTTAACGCCAGAATAGAGCATGAAGCTGGCGTTGAATGCCAGAAACAAGCAACAATCTGGCATTTAAATGCCAAGATTACACCCTGAGGAGAGCTGGCGTTAAACGCCAGAAACAAGCATGGAAGTGGCGTTCAACGCCAGAAACATGCTGCAGATTGGCGTTGAACGCCCAAAACAAGCATGAAAGTGGCGTTTAACGCCAGAAACATCCTGCAATCTAGCGTTAAACGCCAGGATTGCATACAACGGCGTTTTACACGCCTAAAAGGTGCAGGGATGATAAATCATTGAGACCTCAGGATCTGTGGACCCCACAGGATCACCTCAGGATCTGTGGACCCACAGGATCCCCACCTACCTTCTCCCTCTCTCTCACACCTTTTCGTAACACTCTTCCCCAAACATCATTCACCAATCACCTCAATCTCTCTTCCCCATTAACCCTTCACCAATCACATCCATCCACTCTTCCCCATAAACCCCACCTACCTTCCAATTCAAAATCTCTTTCCCACCCAAACCCACCCTAAATGACCGAACCCTTACCCCTCTCCCTCCACTATATAAACCCCTCAATCTTTCTTTATTTTCACACAACACAACCCTCTCTTCTCCTCCCTAGCCGAATACACATCTCTCTCCCTCTCCTTCATATCTTCTTCTTCTTCTTCTATTCTTTCTTCCTTTGCTCGAGGGCGAGCAACATTCTAAGTTTGGTGTGGTAAAAGCATAGCTTTTTATTTTTCCATAACCATTTATGGCACCTAAGGCTGAAAAACATCTAGAAAGAGGAAAGAAAAGACAAAAGCTTCCACCTCCAAGTCATGGGAGATGGAGAGATTCATCTCAAGGGTCCATAGCTCAGTAGTAGAGCATTTGACTACACAACAAGAGAGCTCATTCATGGATCTCAAGAGACGCATGAGGAAGAGCATCATCAAGAAATCTCTGAGCTAGCTCAGGGGATACATTTTGCTCCACACAATTATTGGGAGTAACTAAGGATAGGAGCACCAAAATCCCTAGGGATCAAGCAACAGAGGCAAGGAAGAGACATAGAAGAGCTCAAGGACACCATTGCTCCTTCAAGAAGAAGGCACCACCTTCACTAAGGTGGACTCATTCCTTAACTTCCTTGTTCTTATCTCTTTGTTTTTCGATTTTTGAGCTTCATGTTTGTCTATGTTTGTGTCTTTATTACATGATCATTAGTATTTAGTAATTATGTCTTAAGGCTATGAATAATTCCATGAATCCTTCACCTTTCTTAAATGAAAAATGTTTTTAATTCAAAAGAACAAGAAGTACATGAGTCTCAAATTTATCCTTGAAATTAGTTTAATTATATTGATTTGGTGACAATACTTTCTGTTTTCTGAATGAATGCTTGAACATTGCATATTTTTGATCTTGTTGTTTATGAATGTTAAAATTGTTGGCTCTTGAAAGAATGATGAACAAGAGAAATGTTATTGATGATCTGAAAAATCATAAAATTGTTTCTTGAAGCAAGAAAAAGTAGTGAAGAACAAAGCTTGCAAAAAAAAGAGAAAGAAAAAGAAAAAGCAAGAAGAAAAAGCCAATAGCCCTTAAAACCAAAAGGCAAGGGTAAAAAGGATCCAAGGCTTTGAGCATCAATGGATAGGAGGGCCCAAGAAAATAAAATCCAGGCCTAAGCGGCTAAATCAAGCTGTCCCTAACCATGTGCTTGTGGCATGCAAGTCCAAGTGAAAAGCATGAGACTGAGTGGTTAAAGTCGTGATCCAAAACAAAAATAGTGTACTTAAGAGCTCTGGACACCTCTAACTGGGAACTTTAGCAAAGCTGAGTCACAATCTGAAAAGGTTCACCCAGTCATGTGTCTGTGGCATTTATGTATCTAGTGGTAATATTGGAAAACAAAGTGCTTAGGGCCACGGCCAAGACTCATAAAAGTAGCTGTGTTCAAAAATCAACATACTTAACTAGGAGAATCAATAACACTATCTGAACTTTGAATTCCTATGGATGCCAATCATTCTAAACTTCAAAGGATAAAGTGAGATGCCAAAACTGTTCAGAAGCAAAAAGCTACAAGTCCCGCTCATCTAATTAGAACTAATGTTCATTGATATTTTGATATTTATAGTATATTCTCTTCTTTTTATCCTATTTGATTTTCAGTTTCTTGGGGACAAGCAACAATTTAAGTTTAGTGTTGTGATGAGCGGATAATTTATACGCTTTTTGGCATTGTTTTTAGGTAGTTTTTAGTAGGATCTAGGTACTTTTAGGGATGTTTTTATTAGTTTTTATGCAAAATTCAAATTTTTGGACTTTACAATGAGTTTGTGTGTTTTTTTGTGATTTCAGGTATTTTCTGGCTGAAATTGAGGGACCTGAGCAAAAATCTGATAGGAGGCTGACAAAGGACTGCTGATGCTGTTGGATTCTGACCTCCCTGCACTCGAAATGGATTTTCTGGAGCTACAGAACTCCAAATGGCGCTCTCTCAACTGTGTTGGAAAGTAGACATCTAGGGCTTTCCAGTTCAATGCAAACAGGTGTTCAACGCCAGTTCCATGTTGCATTCTGGAGTAAAACGCCAAGTTGCACGTCACAAACCAGAGTTAAATACCAAAAACATGTTACAACTTGTCGTTTAACCCCAAGAGAAGCCTATGCACGTGTAAAGCTCAAGCTCAGCCCAAGCACACACCAAAGTGGGTCCCGGAAGTGGATTTCTGCACTTAGAGTTATTTTTGTAAACCCTAGCAGCTGGTCTAGTATAAATAGGACATTTTACTATTGTATTAGACATCTTTGGTCTCAGTTTTAATCTATTGTTCATCTTAGGAGAATATTGATCACGTTTTGGGGGCTGGCCATTCGGTCATGCCTGGACCATCACTTATGTATTTTCAACGGTGGGGTTTCTACACACCATAGATTAAGGTGTGGAGCTCTGCTGTACCTCGAGTATTAATACAATTACTATTATTCTTCTATTCAATTCAGCTTATTCTTATTCTAAGATATTCGTTGCACTTCAACATGATGAATGTGATGATCCGTGACACTCATCATCATTCTTACCTATGAACTCTTGACTGACAACCGCTTCCGTTCTACCTTAAAACGAGCGTGTATCTCTTAGATTCCTTAATTAGAATCTTCGTGGTATAAGCTAGAATTATTGGCGGCCATTCTTGAGAATCCGGAAAGTCTAAACCTTGTCTGTGGTATTCCGAGTAGGATTCAGGGATTGAATGACTGTGACGAGCTTCAAACTCGCGATTGTTGGGCGTAGTGATAGACGCAAAAGAATCAATGGATTCTATTCCGACATGATCGAGAACCGACAGATGATTAGCCGTGCCGTACAGAGCATTTGGACCATTTTCATTGGGAGGATGGGAAGTATCCATTGACAACGGTGATGCCCTACATACAGCTTGCCATAGAAAGGAGTAAGAAGAATTGGATGAAGACAGTAGGAAAGCAGAGATTTAACAAGAACAAAGCATCTCCATACACTCATCTGAAATTCCCACCAATGATTTACATAAGTATCTCTATCTTTATTTTCTGTTTATTTATCCTTATATTCGAAAACCATTATTACCATTTGAATCTGCTTGACTGAGATTTAGAAGATGACCATAGCTTGCTTCATACCAACAATCTCCATGGGATCGACCCTTACTCACGCAAGGTATATTACTTGGACGACCCAGTGCACTTGCTGGTTAGTTGTGCGAAGTTGTAAAGAATGTGAGTGAACCATAGTAGTGTGCACCAAGTTTTTGGAGCCATTGCTAAGAATTGTTCGAGTTATGAAAAGTGCAAATCACAATTTTGCCTATCAGCCATCCTGAAAAGGGAAAAAAGAAAGGGACATGAAGTCAAAGGGATAGAGCAAGGGAGAGGGCAGTATGAGTGATAATCATGCCAAAGTAAAGAAGAATATCGTTAACACATCGTCGCGACTCCATGAAATTAGGACATCAATGGAAACATAGCATGATAAATTGAGGCAATTAAATGCAAGATGTTTATTGGCATGCAGGCAAAGGCATGAGTAGCATAGATCGAGCATTAAAAGCCAAAAATGTATTATCAGTCGTAAGAAACTAACAATAATCTTTGTATTGACAATTTATATTTAAAATATTGGAAGCGTTTGGTGAAAAACAGGCATTAGAGTAGAAGGATAGAATAATTAAGAATTCACAATGCCATACGGGCTTTTCACAAACACGTAGTATGAATGTTTAATATGATAGGGGGAGAATTAAATTGGAAAATACAAGCATTCCGAAAACAATTAATATGAATTGTCAAACAACTCCATAATAATCCACAAGTAATAGTGGAAGACCTAAATAAAGTTTCAACACCAACATAAAAATGCATGAAGAAAGAGGAAGAGACCCTAAATAATTATAGTAAAGAGAAAATTAAGAAAAAATAATTAAATACAGTAATTAAAAGATGAATGAAAGTATGCAAATAAATTAAGTAGAAGAAAGTGAAAGAGAATCTGGGTCAGAAGGGAGGGGAGAAAAGTGCAAAAGGTAGAAGAAGAATGAAGAAGAGAAGAGGGAGGAATAGAAGAAAGAAAAAGGTTTTGAAAAGAGAAGAAAAGTAAATTGATTAGGCGGCGTGCTGCGTGCAAGGTGCACGGCGCTAACGCGTCACACACGCAGACGCGTGGGTGAAAGCGTATAGGGGAGGGACGCGAGAGTGTCCATCACGCGTATGCGCGATTAGGGATCGTGCAAAACACACGAGGTCATCCGCACTCCCGCACAACTTTCAGTGTGAAACCCCAATAACGTCGATTTACGCACGCACGCAGACGCGTCGGTAACGCTTACGCATGGGTTGATCTTTTTGCAGGGGGCGCGTGTGCGTGTGGCACGCGTACGCGGGTGTGGCTTGTGCGCCATGCACCACTCCCGCGCATCTCTCGCGCAACTCTCTGTTCAGTTTCGCTACACAAACGGCGCGTGCGCGTCGTAGACGCTGGCGCGTTGTTCACCCTTTTTTCATGCAAAATGCAGAATGCAGTATGCAGATGCTGATGCAGATGTTATGAACAATTCCAGGCTCAATAAGAGAAAATAAAACTCAAAAACAAACAAAACAGACTAGAATTAAAACTGAAAAAGGAACGATCATACCATGGTGGGTTGTCTCCCACCTAGCACTTTTAGTTAAAGTCCTTAAGTTGGACATTTGATGAGCTTCCTGTTATGGTGGCTTGTGCTTGAATTCATCCAGAAATCTCCACCAATTTTTGGAGTGCCAACAGCCTCCGGGGTCCCAAACAAGGCACGTAAAGCCCTCAAGTAGTTCCAAGCAGGTTCTCAGGCTTCCGGGATGTTGAATGTCAGAACAGATTCCAGGATCCCAAACCTTGCTTTTACACCCGTTTTTGTCTTGATCGGCATTTTTCCAGCTGGGTGATAAGTAATCTGAATTCTCACTGTAGTGACCAAACAGCTTCTGAGACCCAGGAAATCGAACTTGATACCAATTATTGCACTTCAGATTGAAGCGTGGAACCTTATTGGATTTTGCAGACCAACTCTGAGTACGCTCCATTTTCCTCTTACTCTTGAAGCCACAAAGAGCTCTAAGCTGGCAATCTGTTTCAAGTAAACCATATTCAAGTGGAAATTAAAGATAAAAGTCAAGGATTTTACCCACTTGAAGTTAGTATTGGGTGGTAATGGCCTTGGGATGGGTGTTTCTAGTGGTTCTGCAAGCTCTACTCCCTTGTGGTCTTTTGTGAATTCCTCTACTTCTTTGCAAACTTCTTCCATTTCAACCATGTCTTGATCAAAGTCCTCGATTTCTTCCTCATCATCACTTAAGTCATAAGTTGGAGGTTGAGAAAAATCTACCTCATCATCATCTTCGTATTCACTCGGGGAAGATTCTCCTGTCTCAAAGAATTCACTTGCGGATGCAAGTTCATTACTAAGAGAACCTGACTTGTGATTATCATCATCAAGGAAACCTGCGCCTTGGGTTATTCCGTCTAGTTCTTCATAAGATACCTGCTTTGGGGGTTGTGCACTATCCTCCTTAGCATCAATTGTAACGTCCTTGACGAAATTCTCCACAACTTTGGATTCCCATGGAGGTTCAGAGTCTCCTAAGTCTTCAATCAACTCTTCTTCTTCTATATTGACAGCTTCCTCTACTTGTTCCAGTACGAAGTCATGCTCTGTACTGTCTACTGGAGTTTCTAGCATCGCCTTCATGCTATGTTTTTCATTAGATTGTCCACATGGGGCTATGGGAGTTCCTTAAGTGTCTGAACGTCAGGAAGATAATTGATTTATTGCTTGCTCTAGTTGATGAAGGTTTGAATGAAATTGATCTACTGATTCTTCGAAGCGAGCCTGTGATTCTTGATGTGATGGATATGGACATGGTACATAGGGAAGTGGTGGTTCTTGGGAGTAATTGGATTGGAATTGGGGTGAATAATGATCATACGGTGGTGAATGGTGAAAAGGAGCTTGTGAGTGTGGTGGTTCGAAACTATGTTGAGAGGATGGTCGGCAGCGGGTGGGGCTTGTTGGTAACTACAAGGGGGTCCACCATATCTATCAGCTTGGCATGCATTGTAGAATGGTCTTCGTCCATGATATCTTGGAAGGTGTTATTGCCTAAGTTGTTGATCAGATCCTCTTGGCTCTATCCATCTTTGATTGCTTTGACCGTGATGCATAGTCCTGTTATAGCTTTCATTCCTTTCAACAAAAGTAGAACGAAACTCAAAGCGAAAGGGGTGAGAACTCATAACAGCTAATAGAAATAAAAAGGGAAAATAAAAACAAATAAACAAGTAAAAGAAAAATATTTACAATAACCAATAATAAGGCACACGTTTGCAATTCCCCGGCAACGGCGCCATTTTGACGATCGGATTTTCTATCAGTAAAGAAATATAAAAATATGATCGTGTTGTAAGTATAGCTTCTAAACCAACAGAAAATCCTTTCGTACAAATGTTTGGTTGTCACAAGTAACAAACCCAATAAAATTTATAAACCGAAATATTCAAATCTCGGGTCATCTTCTTAAGGAATTGCAGGGAAGTATGATTTATTATTGGTTATGGAAAACAATATTTTTGGGTTTTTGAAAAGGTTTGAACAAGAGAAATAAATTGCAGGAATTAATAAATTAATAACTAGAAAACTCTTGGCAAGGTATGAGAATTAGAATGCCTATCCTAGTTATCCTTATCAATGGTGACGAGAATTATATTTTTTCTCCCACTAAGTCAAGTCGTTAAATTAAATTAACACCTAAAGTCCTAGTCAACTCCTAAGAAAATACTAGAGTTATAGGAATCTAAATCAATCAGCAAAGATATCAATTGTCAATCACAATGAGTTTGACAACTCAAGAGTTACCAATTAATCAACCAAAGCCAAGAATATAAGAAACTAAATAAAAATCATATGTCTAAAATACCTCAAATATTAATAAAAGAAATTAGATCCAACATGGAAAAGTTCATAAGCCAATATTAACAAACTAAAATAAAATAATAGAATAAATAAAAGTAGAAGATAAATTGAAGTAAAGGAACATTGAACCTATGATTGAAAAGATGAAATCCTAATTCCTTTAAGAGGAATCCTAATCCTAAATCCTAAGAGAGAGGAGAGAACCTCTCTCTCTAAAAACTACATCTAAACCTAAAATTGTGTGTATGATCTTCTATGTTGAGTCTCTGCATGTTTCCTAACTTTAATCTATGTTTCTGGGCCGAACTCTGGGTCAAAATGCGGTCCGAAACTGTCTCCAGCGTATTCTGTAATTTCTGCAGATCGCGCATGTCACGCGTACGCGTCATTCAGCGATTTTTCTCTCCATGCGTGCGCGTCAGACACACGCGCTTGCGTCGTTTGCGTGAACTCCATTCCACGCGTACGCGTCAAGCACGCGTCAGCCATGTGTGCGCGTCGCTGTCCGCTGGTTGTCTCCTTTATTTCTTGTGCTCCTTCCCTTTTTGCAAGCTTCCTCTCCATTCTCTAAGTCATTCCTGCCCTATGAAGCCTGAAACACTTAACACACAAATCACGGCATCGAATGGTATAAAGGAGAATAAAAATATACAATTAAAAGATCTTTAGGAAGCAAGTTTTCAATCATAGAACAATTTGGGAAGGAACTGTAAATACATGCTAATCATATGAATAAGTGGGTAAAGACTTGATAAAAACCATTCAATTAAACACAATATGAATCATAAAATAATGGTTTATCAATGCTCTTATTTCGTTTACAGTATAAACGAAATATGTGTAGTATTAGTTCGTTTACACTTTAAATAAAATAAGATTGGACGATGCCTACATATAAATATTTTGTTCACAGTGGCTGTTTGTATCTTAAACCATCCATTTCTTCAACTTTTTACCCACTTTTACCCTTCTCTAATCAAATTTACGACTTACTTTAAGATTATGACGAGCTTCGATAATCATGATACAGACATCAACCGACTGAACACGGCGTGGCGCAATGCGGAAGCAGTCAACTTTGAGGTTGGTGTTGTTCTTCGTTTTATGTTTATGTTAGAACATAGATATGTTGCCATAATTAGAGTACTTTTACAGAAGTAGTATACAGTAGATATTAGGCGTATGAATATATTGTTAAGAATGGTTTAAAGGATATGGTGTGGTGTTAGGCATATTTTAACATGGATTTGGTAGTTAAATGTTTATTTAGAGTTATTTTTCTTTAATGTAGGCTATTAAGCATATTTTTATGACTTTAGTTATTAAAATAGGGTTATTGAAAATTTTTGGTAAACTTAATTACGTAAGAAGATGTGAATGTTGCTATTTAGTCAATATTTAAGTAATTGATTTTTCAATTTAAATTTATTAAGACTTAAATTAAATTAGAGTATATACCCATTTTGGTCCTCAAAGAATTTTATACTGGACACTTTAGTCCCCAACTAAAATTAATTATTCGATTGGTTCCTAACAATTAATTCCGTCAGTCACTTAGATCCTTTACTCCGTTAACTCTAACGAAGGACAAAATAGTCCCTGACAACTCTAACATGGGACAAAATGGTCTATGACAACTCTAACAACGGACAAAATGATCCTTGATCCCTTTATTTGAAAACGACACTGTTCTTCCCGAATTTTTATCATATCTCGCATAATTCTAACATTCATACTTTCACTCTTCACCTTCACAGTCTTCTTTTCCATGTTTTCCTTCCTCCTCTTTAGCTCCAAGATTAAGTCATGGTGTAATTGTCACACGTGTCACACCTACCTCAACATGTCATGGACCACACACTTCCTAAATCTTTGTGACTGGTACATCCACCTCCTCTGCACTTCACCCACGAAAAGCATCCACTTCCACGTCTTCAATAACATCACTTCCAACCCTGACACGTCCACGATATCCTCAAGACCAAGTTCAAGGGCACGTCTTTCTCCACTCTCCGGCAAGCAATATAGATTGTTGGACATTAGGACATCATGAGAAAATTCTCCTTCGACATCATATGCAAATTCTCATTTAAAATAGACACTGAGTGCTTCGTTCCTTCTTTTCCAGAGTCCAAGTTGGCAGACAGTTTCGACCTCACATCCAAGCTATCAGTCCAACGAGCAATGTCGTCGTTGCCACTCATATAAAAACTGAAGCAATTACTGAATATTGGTTCGGAGAAGAAGCTGAAGGAAGCGATCGGTGTGGTGGACAATGTGGTCATAGAGATGATAGGGCAAAGGAGGAGGGAGATGGCAATAACGACGATGGGTCTTAACAAATCAGACTTGCTGTCTAGATTCATGGGATCCATCGAAGACGATAACTAGTTGAAAGACATAGGCATTGGTTTCCCGAGTATGAATTGGTTGAGAACAAGTTGAGGATTTTGTTCTTGTGAACATTAAATTTATAGAGTGTTCATTGTGTAGTTTGAAGTTACAGTGTTAAACTGCTAGTGTTATGCGAGATATGATGAAAATTGGGAGAGAACAGTGTCATTTCTAAACAGAGGAGATCAGGGACCATTTTGTCACCTGTTAGAGTTGCCAGGGACTATTTTGTATTTCGTTAGAGATAACGGAGTAAAGGACCTAAGTGACTGACAGAATTAATTGTTAGAGACCAATCGAGTAATTAATTTTAGTTGGGGACTAAAATGTCCAATCTAAAATTTTTTGAGGACCAAAATGAGTATATACTCATTAAATTACTAAGTTGATGATATATCTGTTGTTAGTTATTTAAGTAAATGTTTTTATATAATCTAACTTATGAATGAGATGAAAAATGAATATTGTTATTAATTATTTAACTAATTAATTTTATTTACATTAAATTATATACACGTTTATTAATTTGGTTACGAATTTTTTATTTAGATATTTTTATTTAAATTAAATTAAATAGACGTTTATTAATTTAGTTTTTCATTACTTAAGTAAATGTTTTTATTTAAATGAATTTACAATGTAGATGTATGTAATTATTTGTTAAATTAGTTTACTTATAATTTAAATTAATTTAAAAAATGGATTTTTTTTCTTGTATTGTGTCGAGAATTCGAGATCCAATGTATGATAATGACTAGGAACAGATGACAAGGCCAAAATTGAGTGCGGTGTAGCAGAAGATACTAACGTGATAGTTTGACTGGAGTCTCCGGATTCCGGTACAAACTCCTCCTCGTCATCATCTTTAGAAGAACCGCTCTTGTTACTATCTGCAACATACTCCTCATCTAAGTCCTTACCATCAACGTCCATATCTTCCATTCCTCGTCTAAGTCCTTACCATCAACGTCCATGTTTTCCACTGGATTAGCCACGTGTATTCGTGGAGGTGTGAAAGGTGGGTCATCCTACACAAAGTCCGACTGCTCATATCCACTACCGCCGACATTACCAACCTCCGCAAAAAGTTCCATCACTTGTTCGATCATGTTTCTTATGGATGTCAAATATTAGGTGTACATGCTTGTTGTCATGGAAACAAAACAGATGAAACCGAAAAGCTCTATTTCCTATTGGTACTAGCATCCTGTACCCCATTCTTCCGATTTCTTCTTCCGCTACCACCGAAACTACTCAATATAGACTCTTCAGCTCACCGAATACGTAACAATAGAATTCTTACACTCAAATATCACCTCATTATGATGATTTTTCATATGACATTTGGGATACACACATACAACCAAATATCCACCGCTACTAAACATTTTGGTTTATTTTCAAAAAAAAAAATACAGGAAAAATAGTGAAATGTTCAGTAACAAATACAAAGAGTCACACATCATTTTATAACTGCCAAAAATTTATCATTAAATATCTCATTTACACTTTACACATTATAATTATTCACGTATCTCATTTACATTGTAATATTAAGCAAAATAAAATAAAAAATACATTTTGATAAAAATGCTACAAATTATCTATTTCGGTAAATAAAATTTTATTTATTAAAAAAAAATTCCAAGGCCAGACTAAATTGACGTAATTTTAAAAAAATTATAATTCTTTTAATATTATTACGAACTAAAGTACTAGTTTTCTTTCCAAAAGCTATATCAATATCAGTCGTACTATTTCAATATCAGTCGTACTATTTGACATGGATAAAGTTTGTCTGTATCTTGTTCAGAATGTCCAGCAAAAAACATACCAACATATCCACCTGAATCATCTATCTAAAAGAAAAACATGTTAATGTTACAAGAGCAGCCCCAAATATCCACCATTCCAAATATCCACCATTTGTATCGGCATAGTCAAAAAGAGACATCACAAACTAGAGTTTTTTAATTACATCTCCGGACTGGAAATACTCAACTCAACTCCCAACTGAAAAAGGAAAGTAATTTGAGTGTGATTTAACCTCGGGGAAATCACGAAGAGATCCTCAATCACTGCTTGGAAGTCTCAGTTCCAACTCATGCCCCTGTTATGTTTCCAAAAGATATCATCTTAAATACCTTGCAACAACACTTATAACTTCTTATACCTTCTTGATAATCTGAACCACGTCTTCATCTTCAAGTTCATGCTCCTGGTATGTAACAGCGTATTACGCTTAGTATTAACATTTATTAATAAGGAAGAACAGAAGTAGAAATACAACTTTTGCGGGGGGAGCAAATAAGTGGAGTAAATTGAGTAAGTTACCTTGCCAACTCTTTGAGGCTTGTGCTTCGCACTTGAACCCCAGACCAGAGCACTGCATCATTCAGCAAACATATAAGCATTGGGTGAATGAAAGATACAGGGGAGGGAGGAGGAAAAAAGAAAAAGAAAAAAAAATGAAGGCAAGGGGTTCGGAATGGGAGTATGGTGATGGGGAGAGGAGGCATGTTCATTGTTCTGTTTTATGATGCAAATTTAGGTGACCATGATTCAGAACATGTAGTAGCTTTTAACGCATACATGGAAAAGTCACAAGACTTCATGAATAAATAAAGCTTCAAGATTGGGAAAGGATGCTCACTACTTAAACTGTTTAAGCATATCCTTGTGAATGCGATTGCAGAAGTCCTCAACTGTTCTTCTTTTAGATGACAATATTACCGGGTCCTCGTAGTCAGGATTCATCCCTTTAGGTTTAGTATAAATACGAGTTAAATTGAGATATTCCCAAATTTTCTCCAGAAGACCATCGAGGTTCCACTCCAGGTGTGCACTAAAGAATAGTCAGAAAAACATATAACTTTTATAAATAAATGATCTATAAGTTAAGGCAACTATGGAAATGGAAGAAATAACGATCATTAAAAAAAATGCTTCCTAGGGGAAAAAGGTTTGAGATATTTAGCATACAAGACCAATGATTTTAATGAAGAATTACCTGATTGGGCAGTAATGAGGTAGCTTATCCAATATCTCTAATTCCTCAAGTGTGATCTGATCAATCTTGTTCACAACATAGATGCAAGGCATGTATACTCTACTTCCCTCGATAACATCTATAAGGTCATCGGCAGTAGCATCATATCTGAGAGTAATATCTGCATTGTGAATTTTGTACTCACTACATATAGCCTTCACAGTGTCAAGATCCAAATGTGTGTTGGTAACCGTTGAAGTGAGGTTGATTCCACCTTTATCTTTCTTCCTAAAAGTCAGATTTGGTGGCTCTTTATTTAACCTACAGTCAATCAGTAAACAAGTTAATCAAAGAGAAACAAAGTAAAGAAGCTTCTTCCCGCATTTTTTATTTATTTATTTTGGGGGGGAGGGAGGGAGAGAGAGAGAGAGAAAGGGGGGAAGGGGGGGTAAGACAAGTGGAAACTTGCATACATGACACGAGCAATTCAAATACAACTGGTTACCTTATACCAAATCCCTCCAGCTCTTTTTCTATAAGCCGCTTATGAGTTATTGGCTTTATGGCATCAAGAACAATTAAAATACAATTGCAAGTCCTTGCAGTACTGATAACCTGCATTTGTCAAGCAATATATAAAATAAAAATGTGTCTTTGCCACTTCCCCGAAGTGTGAATGTGCCAAGTTGCATGGCGGATCATAGTTATTAATTGCAAATCTATATGAATATACTTGTATTAGTTGAACAACAACTAAGTATTAAATATTTTAAAATACAAGATTCGATGCTCGTGCAGAAACTTGATGGAATGAAGTTTGCAAAATCTGAATCAATCTTCCTAAATATGTAACAATCATGTATGGTGCTGAAGACAGTTTCTGCCAGTGGAGAAAAAGACAAAAACATAGCTTACAATTATACACAGTTCTCCAAATACTGCCATTAAGAATCAAGAATCTTTGAAAAACAATTCTGCCATATGCCAAATATAAAACCACAGGTTCTCTAGACACTGAAATGTTTTCCATTGATATCACCACAGCATGCAGCAGAAGATCAAAGGAAAATTTTTTACAAGTTTCACAAGGACCTTTGATTACATAGTTAATTACTTACAAAAGACGTGATTTGGCTAATCAACATTGAAATTTTGTTGACATATATTATACTACAATCTACTTAAAATTGCGATTAGAACAATTTTATTTTACCTGTCTTCCTCTACCCTTTCCATCTTTAGCACCCTCAATAATTCCAGGGAGATCCAGCAACTGTCACATGTAATTAAATAAGTACTTAAAAATTTATCAAAATAGTAAAATGTAGGATGATAAAGTTGCAAGCAGACAAAATCAATCATAAAGATACGGGATCTTAATTAATCAAGAGGTTCAAGTGCAACTAGATTTTGCTTTAAGTAACACAAGTTTTAAAGCCCACAAGCAGAATATCTTGACCTTGATAAGTATTATAAGCGAAACCTAAGAGAAAGAAATATGGTTTTATTTACTATGGCTCCGCAACCTAGTTGCATTCATATGATATCGATAACAGTAGAAAACCCTCTTATGAGGGATTTTTCACCAAGAGCAAAGATGAAAACATCATCAACATTAAGCTTTCTAATATTGTGGCACCTGAATTTTAGCTCCACGATACGTGATCACGCCAGGGATGCAAGTTAAGGTTGTAAACTCGTAGGAAGCAACCTACACAAACCAAAACAAGTAAAAGTCTTCAGGAAACTCTTTCACATAAGCTATTAAGCATATTAGATAATTCCTAATTGTAATGCTGCCCGCTATCTTTTAAAATAAGAAAGGGAGCATCTGGTTGACACGTGAATAGACGCCAATGACCACTATTATAGTGTCCAAAGCAAAGAATAGTTGACAAACATCATGAATGATAGCAAAACGTAGAAGTTAAAATAAGTAAGAGCTCCTTTATACCATTTTATAATTAATCAGATCAGATGATAAAAAAAAAAACTAGAATGAACTCGAGATATAAATGGTGGGCCACTGCAGAAGGTCCCCACGGATTAGGATCTCCTAAGGGTAGATGTACTCAGCCTTACCCTGTAAGCAGAGGGGTTGATTCCAGATAAAAAACCTTGATCTCAATATCATAGGCCAACAACCTTACCCTAGATATGACATGCACCTATCCCATGCAATTTTATTTTATTTTTTAGGAAGAGAAAAAGAAACATCACTTGCAATATTTCAAAAACATGGTAGAACTCATAGAAGTGAAACACTGCGATATAAATAAATTAAATAGTGAAGATGGCAGTATATAAGACTCATAGAAATACATTCCTACCTCTGAAAATGTCCCAGTCAATTTATTCAGTAGAGTAGATTTGCCAACTGAAGGGAAACCCACAAGACCAACTCTTGAATCACCACTTTTAGTAACATCAAAACCTTCACCAGCACCTCCAGCACCTTTTGATGAAGGAGTAAGGAGTTCCCTCCGCAGCTTTGCCAGTTTAGCCTAGTACCAGAGTGGCCATATGCTTAACAATATTAAATCAACTAGCAGCAAGAATAGAATCACAGAAATACAAAAGTAAAAGATAACAAGGAAAATAATTCTAATAAAAAATAATCTTATTGGTGGTTGATTCCAAATAGAAGCAGAAGTGAAAACACCCATGTAGCCTTCAATATCATATATCAGAAAACTTTCAAACAAAGTATCCAAGTTAACAATAGGAGCCCAAGGCTGATGAAAAAACAATTCAAATATTCTCAACTTATATTTTAATGTTTTATCCAAATTGGAATACGCGTACGAGCTACATGCACCCAAAATTATAAATAAATCAATATGTAAATCAGTAGGAATCTTGTATCCAGCAACAGCTAGAAAGTGGAAACAAGAAGGCCTATTCCAAGAGCAGAATGAGCTTAGCCTAATAATACAACTTCCAATTGAATTTCAGGGAGAGGGTCTGAGTCATGAGTCATGAACCAGAAGCACGTCCAAATGCAATCTCTAGAGCAATTACTCCTACAAAATTCTACCAACTCATTCAACATGACCAAATCATTCCAGTGCTTGGATGAAATTGATCACTTTCGGTCCCATATCCCATCTACCAACTCATTTAACATGACCCCATCATTCCAGTGCTTGGATGAAATTGATCACGTTCTTTCCCATATCCCATCTAACGATGAAGCACACAATGCAGAAACATGTTTACCTTCAGCAAGCCCAAATGATGAGCAGTAGCCTTGTTCTTTTGCGTTCTTGCCATCTGCAGCATAAAAACGACAATGATCATACTTGAAATAATAACTACAATGGAAATACAGCTGCTGCTTTGAACAATCAATACAGTTCCTCAGTTCTTGATTACCAAATGCAGGGAGTAAAGGAAACAAAACACATGCACAGAAATAATATGAAACCTTATCGTAGCTGTCAATCTCTCAAACTCAAACTATACATATTCAACCAGAATTACGACTTAGAGGTATCTGCAGTATTAGTAGTTTTAGTTTTATCCTAAACATAAAAACTCCACTTATTCTGAGTAAGGAATTTATTACAATCCCATCTTACTTGATGCTTAAATATTATTGAACGTAATCACTAATCAGACGAAGTTGCAATATGTACTGAAATATGAACTCCAACGAAAATAGAATTTAGGAGTTTCTGGCGAGAATAATTCCGATTAAGGAACATTAATCACAATTAAGCACAGCTTCTATTCCAACTCTAGAAATGCATAGAGTTTCTTAAGAATCATATTAAGTATAAATCATTTGTATTAATAACACCTTAAAACTGGATCCTAGGTTATGGCTTTAAAATTTCGTAATTCGTAATCAAACCGTAGTAACCCTACTACTGCAGAGGAAAACAACTTATGGATTAGTTTGTAGTCCAAAAATGTTATACTTTCACGGATACGAATCGAGGCGTGCAACCAAGTTCCGTTGAGAATACAATGGAAGGAAGGAAGGAAGGAAGGAAGCATTAGAGACAAAGCATAGGGTACCTCATCTTCGATGTCCTTTATTTTCTGCATCACGGTCGCCATTGTTGAAGGATGAGCTCAGAGGAAGAGAAGAAAATAGTTTCAGATGAATCCTCTTCAAGTATACAGGAATGATTAATGGTTACTCTTGCGTTGTGATGTGTCGTGTTGGCTCTTAAGCTGGGCAAGAAAGGGAAGAAGGTGCTAGAACAAATATGCAGAGTGCACCAATGCTTACGGTAAGACGGTCCTAGGGTAGCGAAGACGGTGAATGATTCAATGGTCCAAAATCTTTTTTCACCAACGTTGGTGGGTTTTTGGGTTCAGTTCTCTTTTAAAAACTATTGGGCCTTATATAGCCCATTTATTAAAGCCCAACTAGCCTAATAATTTTTTCCACCCAAAAAAAACTAATAATTTTCGAATAGCATTATATTTTTTTTGGGTAAAAAAAATTAAATTAAAATACTGAATTAGTGACAATGTACTATAAAATGTTAAAATTAAATTAATATTTTGACCCAAGAAACGAACAACAAAAATTTTATTTTTTAAAATTAATTTTAGTTTGATAAAAATACACATTTGGGATAAATAACAAATAATTCATGTATTTAATTCAGCCTTTTGTTGAATTATCTAAAAATTTATTTAAAAAATATATATAAAAATAATAAAAAAATATCTTTAGACTATTTTTAATATTTTGTCAATCGCATAAAAGATACAGAAAAAATCATTTAAAATAAAATTATCAAATTAAAAAGATAATTTGTTTACTCTTTTAAATAGACTTACAAAAAATTATATTGATATTTATAACATTTTAAAATATATCCTCAAATATTTAATATATTATTTTAAATTAAAATATTCTTAAATATAAAGTATCATTCCTTTTTTAAAAAATTATTTATCAAAAATTAATTCTTTTCATAGAAAAAATAATAATTTTTTCTTAAAAAACAAGAATAGTGAGAATATCAAAAATTTATTCCACAACATTATTGTTCAATGAAAGTAATAAACAAAGAAATAACAAAGGTTCTGCAGCATAATGAACCTTTATACAATAATTATTTTGGCATTATAATTTCTTATTGTAGAAACTTTTTTGACAAAATTTAGAACATGTCAAGTATCTCATAATTATCTTTAAAATATAATTTTAATTTGACAAAATTTTGAAACTTGCCATATATCTCATAATTTATAAATATCAATATAATTTTTTGTAAATCTGTTTAAAGATTAAAAAATTATCTTTTTAATTTGGTCATTTTATTTTAAATAATTTTTTATATCATTTACATGACTGAAAAAATATTTAAAAAATAGTAAAAAAAATCAATTTATTATTATTTTTTATATATACTTTCTAAATAACATTTTAGATGACTCAACAAAAGGTTTGATTAAATAAATATATTAGTTGTTATTTATCCTTAAAATGTATATTTTGTCAAACTAAAATTAATTTTAAAAAATAAAAATATTGTGTCTTTTGTTTTTGGTTTATTTTTTGTGGGTCAAAATAATAATTTATTTTAACATTTTACATCATATTTCACTAATTCAATATGTTTATTTTAATGTTATTTTAACCCAAAAAATATTTTTATGCTATTTTAAAATTATCATAATAGGTGGACTTCAATAAATGGGATATTTTTTTTTTGGTATTAAGACAGGGCCAGAACCCAAAACAGAAAATTACACTGAGAGAGATGCCCTTTGTTCATCATCTACTAATAATCTAAGCACTTCTCTAGGAGGAGTATCCCAAAAGTAGAATCCTGAATCTAGATTCAAACTTTTGCGCGCCAGACAATCTGTACATCTATTGCCTTTACTATAAATATTCACAAAACTAATTTGCCAATTCCTCTTTTTCCACTTGCTGATATCCCTAATAAAAGCATTTGGGTGGTTTATAAGATTCCTTGAGCTATTGATAATCTCTACTGCTGACTTGGAGTCACACTCCACTTTAATTTTCCTTATCCCCAAAGTACACGCTAGTTCTATTCCCTTTTTGATTCCCCACAGTTCCGCCATATAAGCCGTGCACCTCCCTATGTTGAAGGAAAATCCAGCAACCCATTTGCCTCTTCCATTCCTCAAGAGCCCGCTGATAAACCACTATTTTATGATTCATATTATATTTAATTGTGTGGTTTTATCAAGTCTTCGCCCACTTATTCATATGATTTGCATGTATTTACAATTCCTTCCTAAAAATATTCTATGATTGAAAACTTGCTTTCTAAAGACCTTTGGTGCACGAAATTGTGATCACTACAACTTCGCACAACTAACCAGCAAGTGCACTGGGTCGTCCAAGTAATACCTTACGTGAGTAAGGGTCGATCCCACGGAGATTGGTGGTATGAAGCAAGCTATGGTCACCTTGTAAATCTTAGTCAGGCAAACTCAAATGGATATAGTGATGAACGAAAATAACACAAAGGTAAAGATAGAGATACTTATGTAATTCATTGGTAGGAACTTCAGATAAGCGTATGAAGACGCCTTCCCTTCCGTCTCTCTGCTTTCCTACTGCCTTCATCCAATTCTTCTTACTCCTTTCCATGGCAAGCTCGTGTAGGGTTTCACTGTTGTCAGCAGCTACCTCCCATCCTCGCAGTGAAAACTAATGCTCATGCACTCTGTCACAGTGCGGCTAATCACCGGTTTGGTTCCCTCCCCTACCGGAATAGAATCACTCTTTTGCGTCTGTCACTAACGCCCAGTAGGTTACAGGTTTGAAGCACGTCACAGTCATTCAATCATTGAATCCTACTCAGAATACCACAGACAAGGTTAGACCTTCCGGATTCTCTTGAATGCTGCCATCAGTTCTCGCCTATACCACGAAGACTCTGATCTCACGGAATGGTTGGCTCGTTTGTCAGGCGAGCACTCGGTTGTCAGGCGATCAACCATGCATCGTGCAATCAGGAACCCAAGAGATATTCACTATGGCCTTAGTTGCTTGTAGAACAAGAGTGGTTGTCAGTCACCTTGCTCATGGGTGAGAATGATGATGAGTGTCAATCATCACCTTCATCAAGTTGAAGAACAAGTGATATCTTGGACAAAGAACAAGCGGAATTGAATGGAAGAACAATAGTAATTGCATTAATACTCGAGGTACAGCAGAGCTCCACACCTTAATCTATGGTGTGTAGAAGCTCCACCGTTGAAAATACATAAGCATAAGGTCTAGGCATGGCCAAATGGCCAGCCTCCCAATGATCTAAGATAGCATAAAAATGAAGATAGCTACCAAAGTCCCCTAATACAATAGCAAAAGGTCCTACTTATAAGAACTAGTAGCCTAAGGTGTACAGAAATGAGTAAATGACATAAAAATCCTCTTCAGGGCCCACTTGGTGTGTGCTTGGGCTGAGCAATGAAGCAAATTTCGTGTAGAGACTCTTCTTGGAGTTAAACGCCAGCTTTGGTGCCAGTTTGGGCGTTTAACTCCCATTTGGGTGCCAGTTCCAGCGTTTAACGCTGGGATTTCTTGAGGTGACTTTGAACGCCGGTTTGGGCCATCAAATCTTGGGCAAAGTATGGACTATCATATATTGCTGGAAAGCCCAGGATGTCTACTTTCCAACGCCGTTGAGAGCGCGCCAATTGGGCTTTTGTAGCTCCAGAAAATCCACTTCGAGTGCAGGGAGGTCAGAATCCAACAGCATCTGCAGTCCTTTTTGGTCTCTGAATCAGATTTTTGCTCAGGTCCCTCAATTTCAGCCAGAAAATACCTGAAATCACAGAAAAACACACAAACTCATAGTAAAGTCTAGAAAAGTGAATTTTAACTAAAAACTAATAAAAATATACTAAAAACTAACTATATCATACTAAAAACATACTAAAAACAATGCCAAAAAGTATACAAATTATCCGCTCATCACAACACCAAACTTAAATTGTTGCTTGTCCCCAAGCAACTGAAAATCAAATAAGATAAAAAGAAGAGAATATGCAATGAATTCCAAAAACATCTGTGAAGATCAGTATTAATTAGATGAGCGGGGCTTTTAACTTTTTGCCTCTGAATAGTTTTGGCATCTCACTCTATCCTTTGAAATTCAGAATGGTTGGCTTCTTTAGGAACTCAGAGTCCAGATAGTGCTAATGATTCTCTTAGTGAAGTATGATGATTCTTGAACATAGCTATTTATTGAGTCTTGGCTGTGGCCCAAAGCACTCTGTCTTCCAGTATTACCACCGGATACATACATGCCACAGACACATAATTGGGTGAACCTTTTCAGATTGTGACTCAGCTTTGCTAAAGTCCCCAATTAGAGGTGTCCAGGGTTCTTAAGCACACTCTTATTGCCTTGGATCACAACTCTTATTTCTCTCTTTTTTTTTCGATTTTTTTTTTGAAAGTGCTTTTTCTTGCTTCAAGAATCATTTTAATGATTTTTCAGATCCTCATTAACATGTCTCCTTTTTCATCATTCTTTCAAGAGCCAACATTCATGAACCACAAATTCAAGATACATATGCACTGTTTAAGCATACATTCAGAGAACAAAAATATTACCACCACATCAAAATAATTAAACTATTATAAAATTCAAAATTCATGCAATTCTTTCTTTTATCAATTAAGCACATTTTTATTTAAGAAAGGTGATGGATTCATAGGACATTCATAACTTTAAGGCATAGACACTAAGACACTAATGATCACAAGACACAAACATGGATAAACATAAGCATAAAATTCGAAAAACAGAAGAACAAATAACAAGGAAATCAAAGAACGGGTCCACCTTAGTGATGGCGGCTCTTTCTTGCTCTTGAAGATCCTATGGAGTGCTTGAGCTCCTCAATGTCTCTTCCTTGTCTTTGTTGCTCCTCCCTCATGATTCTTTGATCTTCTCTAATTTCATGAAGGATGATGGAGTGTTCTTGGTGCTCCACCCTTAGTTGTCCCATGTTGGAACTCAACTCTCCTAGGGAGGTGTGTAGTTGCTCCCAATAGTTTTGTGGAGGAAAATTCATCCCTTGAGGAATTTCAGGGATTTCATGATGAGTGGGATCTCTTGTGTACTCCATCCTTTTCTTGGTGATGGGCTTGTCCTCATCAATGGGGATGTCTCCCTCTATGTCAACTCCAACTGAATAACAGAGGTGACAAATGAGATGAGGAAAGGCTAACCTTGCCAAGGTGGAGGTCTTGTCCGCCACTTTATAGAGTTCTTGGGCTATAACCTCATGAACCTCTATTTCTTCTCCAATCATGATGCTATGGATCATGATGGCCCGGTCTATGGTAACTTCGGACCGGTTGCTAGTGGGGATGATTGAGCGTTGTATGAACTCTAACCACCCTCTAGCCACGGGTTTGAGGTCATGCCTTCTCAATTGGACCGGCTTTCCTCTTGAATCTTGCTTCCATTGTGCGCCCGCTTCACATATAACTGTGAGGACTTGGTCCAACCTTTGATCAAAGTTGACCCTTCTAGTGTAAGGATGCTCATCTCCTTGCATCATAGGCAAGTTGAACGCCACCCTCACACTCTCCGGACTAAAATCCAAGTATTTCCCCCGAACCATAGTAAGATAATTCTTTGGATTCGGGTTCACACTTTGGTCATGGTTCTTGGTGATCCATGCATTGGCATAGAACTCTTGAACCATCAAGATTCCGACTTGTTGAATGGGGTTGGTAAGAACTTCCCAACCTCTTCTTCGGATCTCATGGCGGATCTCCGGATATTCACCCCTTTTGAGTGAAAAAGGGACCTCGGGGATCACCTTCTTCAAGGCCACAACTTCATAGAAGTGGTCTTGATGCACCCTTGAGAGAAATCTATCCATCTCCCATGACTCGGAGGTGGAAGCTTTTGCCTTTCCTTTCCTCTTTTTAGAGGTTTCTCCGGCCTTGGATGCCATAATGGTTATGGAAAAACGAAAAAGCAACGCTTTTACCACACCAAACTTAAAATGTTTGCTCGTCCTCGAGCAAAAGAAGAAAGAAGAGAGTAGAAGAAGAAGAAATGAGGAAGAGGGAGATGGTGGTGTGTTCGGCCAAAGAGGGGGAGAAGTGGTGTTTAGGTTGTGTGAAAATGAAGGGTTGAAGAAGGGTATATATAGGAGAGAGGGGGGTAAAGGTTCGGCCATTATGGGTGGGTTTGGGAGGGAAAGTGGTTTGAATTTGAAGGGTGAGGTTGGTGGGGATTTATGAAGGATGGATGTGAGTGGTGAAGAGAAAGATGGGATTTGATAGGTGAAGGGTTTTTAGGGAAGAGGTGTTGAGGTGATTGGTGAATGGGGGAAGAAGAGAGAGAGTGATGGTAGGGTCCTGTGGGGTCCACAGATCCTGTGGTGTCAAGGAACAGGCATCCTTGCACCAAATGGCATCAAAATCCACGTTTTGAGCCAATTCTGGCGTTAAACGCTGGGCTGGTGCCCATTCCTGGCGTTTAACGCCAGGTTCTTGCCTTTTACTGGCGTTTAACGCCAGTCTGGTGCCCCTTTCTGGCGTTAAACGCCCAGAATGGTGCCAGACTGGGCGTTAAACGCCCAACTGCTAGGCTGACTGGCGTTTGAACGCCAGCAGCATCTTCCTCCAGGGTGTGCTGTTTTTCTTCCTGTTTTTCATTTTGTTTTTGCTTTTTTCATTGTTTTTGTGACTTCTTATGATCATCAACCTACAAAAAAGATAAAATAACAAAAGAAAATAATTAATTATAAAACATTGGGTTGCCTCCCAACAAGCGCTTCTTTATTGTCACTAGCTTGACAGAGGACTCTCATGGAGCCTCAAAAATGCTCAGAACCGTGTTGGAACTTCCCAACACCAAACTTAGAGTTTGAGTGTGGGGTTTCAACACCAAACTTAGAATTTGGTTGTGGCCTCCCAACACCAAACTTAGAGTTTGACTGTGGGGGCACTGTTTGGCTCTGTTTTGAGAGAAGCTCTTCATGCTTCCTCTCCATGATGACAGAGGGATATCCTTGGGCCTTAAACACCAAGGACTCTTCATTCACTTGAATGATCAGCTCTCCTCTATCAACATCAATCACAGCCTTTGCTGTGGCTAGGAAGGGTCTGCCAAGGATGATGGATTCATCCATGCATTTCCCAGTCTCTAGGACTATGAAATCAGTAGGGATGTAATGGTCTTCAACCTTGACCAGAACATCCTCTACAAGTCCATAGGCTTGTTTTCTTGAGTTGTCTGCATCTCTAGTGAGATTTTTGCAGCTTGTACCTCATAGATCCCTAATTTTTCCATTACAGAGAGGGGCATGAGGTTTACACTTGATCCTAAGTCACACAAGGCCTTCTTGAAGGTCATGGTGCCTATGGTACAAGGTATAGAAAACTTCCCAGGGTCCTGCCTCTTTTGAGGCAATTGCTGCCTAGACAAGTTATCCAGTTCTTTGGTGAGCAAAGGGGGTTCATCCTCCCAAGTCTCATTTCCAAATAACTTGTCATTTAGCTTCATGATTGCTCCAAGGTATTTAGCAACTTGCTCTTCAGTGACATACTCATCCTCTTCAGAAGAAGAATACTCATCAGAGCTCATGAATGGCAGAAGTAAGTCCAATGGAATCTCTATGGTCTCATCTTGAGCCTCAGATTCCCAAGGTTCCTCATTGGGGAACTCATTGGAGGTCAGTGGGCGTCCATTGAGGTCTTCCTCAGTGGCGTTCACTGCCTCTTCTTCCTCCCAGAATTCGGCCATGTTGATGGCCTTGCACTCTCCTTTTGGGTTTTCTTCAGTATTGCTTGGGAGAGTGCTTGGAGGAAGTTCAGTAATTTTCTTGCTCAGCTGACCCACTTGTCCTTCCAAATTCCTAATGGAAGATCTAGTTTCAGTCATGAAACTTTGAGTGGTTTTGATTAGATCAGAGACCATGGTTGCCAAGTCAGAGGTATTCTGCTTAGAACTCTCTGTCTGTTGCTGAGAAGATGATGGAAAGGGCTTGCTATTGCTAAACCTGTTTTCTTCCACCATTATTGTTATTGAAACCTTGTTGAGGTCTCTGTTGATCCTTCCATGAAAGATTTGGATGATTCTTCCATGAAGGATTGTAGGTGTTTCCATAGGGTTCTCCCATGTAATTCACCTCTTCTATTGAAGGGTTCTCAGGATCATAAGCTTCTTCCTCAGATGAAGCTTCCTTAGTACTGCTTGGTGCATTTTGCATCTCAGACAGACTTTGAGAAATCATATTGACTTGTTGAGTCAATATTTTATTCTGAGCCAATATGGCATTCAGAGTGTCAATCTCAAGAACTCCTTTCTTCTGACTAGTCCCATTGTTCACAGGATTTCTTTCAGAAGTGTACATGAATTGGTTATTTGCAACCATTTCAATCAGTTCTTGAGCTTCAGTAGGCGTCTTCTTCAGATGAAGAGATCCTCCAGAAGAGCTATCCAAAGACATCTTGGATAGTTCAGAGAGACCATCATAGAAAATACCTATGATGCTCCATTCAGAAAGCATGTCAGTGGGACACTTTCTGATCAATTGTTTGTATCTTTCCCAAGCTTCATAGAGGGATTCTCCTTCCTTCTGTCTGAAGGTTTGGACTTCCACTCTAAGCTTACTCAATTTTTGAGGTGGAAAGAACTTTGCCAAGAAGGCATTGACTAGCTTTTCCCAAGAGTCCAGGCTTTCTTTAGGTTGAGAATCCAACCATGTTCTAGCTCTGTCTCTTACAGCAAAAGGGAATAGCATCAGTCTGTAGACCTCAGGGTCAACCCCATTAGTCTTGACTGTGTCACAGATTTGCAAGAACTCAGCTAAAAACTGATGAGGATCTTCCAATGGGAGTCCATGGAACTTGCAATTCTGTTGCATTAGAGAAACCAATTGAGGCTTAAGCTCAAAGTTGTTTGCTCCAATGGCAGGGATAGAGATGCTTCTCCCATAGAAGTCGGGAGTAGGTGCAGTAAAGTCACCCAGCACCTTCCTTGCATTGTTGGCATTGTTGTTGTTTTCGGCTGCCATTTGTTCTTCTTCTTTGAAGAATTCGTTCAGGTGCTCTAAAGAGAGTTGTGCTTTGGCTTCTCTTAGCTTTCTCTTCAAGGTCCTTTCAGGTTCAGGATCAGCCTCAACAAGAATGCCTTTGTCTTTGCTCCTGCTCATAAGAAAGAGAAGAGAACAAGAGAATGTGGAATCCTCTATGTCACAGTATAGAGATTCCTTGAAGTGTCAGAGGAAAAGAAGAGTAGAAGACAGAAGTAGAAAATTCGAACTTATCAAAGGAGATGGAGTTCGAATTTTGCATTAAGGGATAGTGTTAGTCCATAAACAGAAGGATGTGGGAAGAGAGGAAGAAGTTTTCGAAAATTAAGTTAAAAGATTTTGAAAACATTTGAAAAACACTTAATTGATTTTCGAAAATATGAGTGGAAAAGAAATCAAGTGATTTTTGAAAAAGATTTTGAAATTAGAAATTAAAAAGATTTGATTGAAAACTTATTTTGAAAAAGATGTGATTAAAAAGATATGATTTGAAAACAATTGTAAAAGATATGATTTGAAAACAATTTGAAAAGATATGATTTTAAAAATTAATGACTTGCCTAACAAGGAAAGATATGATTCAAACATAAAACCTTCCTCAACAGAAAAGGCAAAAAATGTTCAATCAAATCATTAATTGTTAGTAAGTATCTTTGAAAAAAGAAAGAAATTGATTTTGAAAACATTTGATTGAAAAGATATGATTTGAAAAAGATTTGATTTTGAAAAACTTTGAAAACTTGAAAAAAAATTGATTTTGAAAACAAAATCTTCCCCCTTTGCCATCCTGGCGTTAAACGCCCAGAATGGTGCACATTCTGGCGTTTAACGCCCAAAACTACACCCTTTTGGGCGTTAAACGCCCAGCCAGGCACCCTGGCTGGCGTTTAAACGCCAGTCTGTCTTCTTCACTGGGCATTTTTGAATGCCCAGCTTTTTCTGTGTGATTCCTCTGCAGTATGTTCTGAATCTTCAATTCTCTGTATTATTGACTTGAAAAGACACAAATTAAAAATATTTTTGGATTTTTAATAATAAGGAATAATTAAAATGCAACTAAAATCAAATGCATGCAAGACACCAAACTTAGCAGTTTGTATACTACTGACACTAACAAGATGATAATGCACATGAGAAACAACAAAACACTCAAGTCAATAGAATTTAAAGATCAAAACAAGGAGATCATCAAGAACAACTTGAAGATTAATGAAGACACATGCATGAATTCGAAAAATGCAACAAAAACATGCAATTGACACCAAACTTAAAATGAGACACTAGACTTAGACAAGAAATATTTTTGTTTTTATGATTTTGAAATTTTTTTGGATTTTTCGAAAATTAAGTGAAAAAGAAAATAAAGGTATCAAAATTCTTAATGAGAATTCCAGGAATCATGCAATGTTAGTCTAAAGCTTTAGTCTAAAGGGATTAGACATAGCTAGCTAAGCTTCAGCAGGACATTGCATTCAAGAGCTAAATTGATGATGATCAATCAGCTTTGGTGATGATAAGAACATCACCTTGAAACACTAGAATTCATTCTTAAGAACTCTGAAGAAAAATACCTAATCTAAGCAACAAGATGAACCGTCAGTTGTCCATACACAAGAACAATCCCGGGCAATAACACCAAGAACTTGATGTTGTTGCCGGATCTTGGCACTGATGTTACCAAAAGCTTGCTCAAAACTTGAACAATCCCCGGCAACGGCGCCAAAAACTTGGTGCACGAAATTGTGATCACTACAACTTCGCACAACTAACCAGCAAGTGCACTGGGTCGTCCAAGTAATACCTTACGTGAGTAAGGGTCGATCCCACGGAGATTGGTGGTATGAAGCAAGCTATGGTCACCTTGTAAATCTTAGTCAGGCAAACTCAAATGGATATAGTGATGAACGAAAATAACACAAAGGTAAAGATAGAGATACTTATGTAATTCATTGGTAGGAACTTCAGATAAGCGTATGAAGACGCCTTCCCTTCCGTCTCTCTGCTTTCCTACTGCCTTCATCCAATTCTTCTTACTCCTTTCCATGGCAAGCTCGTGTAGGGTTTCACTGTTGTCAGCAGCTACCTCCCATCCTCGCAGTGAAAACTAATGCTCATGCACTCTGTCACAGTGCGGCTAATCACCGGTTTGGTTCCCTCCCCTACCGGAATAGAATCACTCTTTTGCGTCTGTCACTAACGCCCAGTAGGTTACAGGTTTGAAGCACGTCACAGTCATTCAATCATTGAATCCTACTCAGAATACCACAGACAAGGTTAGACCTTCCGGATTCTCTTGAATGCTGCCATCAGTTCTCGCCTATACCACGAAGACTCTGATCTCACGGAATGGTTGGCTCGTTTGTCAGGCGAGCACTCGGTTGTCAGGCGATCAACCATGCATCGTGCAATCAGGAACCCAAGAGATATTCACTATGGCCTTAGTTGCTTGTAGAACAAGAGTGGTTGTCAGTCACCTTGCTCATGGGTGAGAATGATGATGAGTGTCAATCATCACCTTCATCAAGTTGAAGAACAAGTGATATCTTGGACAAAGAACAAGCGGAATTGAATGGAAGAACAATAGTAATTGCATTAATACTCGAGGTACAGCAGAGCTCCACACCTTAATCTATGGTGTGTAGAAGCTCCACCGTTGAAAATACATAAGCATAAGGTCTAGGCATGGCCAAATGGCCAGCCTCCCAATGATCTAAGATAGCATAAAAATGAAGATAGCTACCAAAGTCCCCTAATACAATAGCAAAAGGTCCTACTTATAAGAACTAGTAGCCTAAGGTGTACAGAAATGAGTAAATGACATAAAAATTCTCTTCAGGGCCCACTTGGTGTGTGCTTGGGCTGAGCAATGAAGCAAATTTCGTGTAGAGACTCTTCTTGGAGTTAAACGCCAGCTTTGGTGCCAGTTTGGGCGTTTAACTCCCATTTGGGTGCCAGTTCCAGCGTTTAACGCTGGGATTTCTTGAGGTGACTTTGAACGCCGGTTTGGGCCATCAAATCTTGGGCAAAGTATGGACTATCATATATTGCTGGAAAGCCCAGGATGTCTACTTTCCAACGCCGTTGAGAGCGCGCCAATTGGGCTTCTGTAGCTCCAGAAAATCCACTTCGAGTGCAGGGAGGTCAGAATCCAACAGCATCTGCAGTCCTTTTTGGTCTCTGAATCAGATTTTTGCTCAGGTCCCTCAATTTCAGCCAGAAAATACCTGAAATCACAGAAAAACACACAAACTCATAGTAAAGTCTAGAAAAGTGAATTTTAACTAAAAACTAATAAAAATATACTAAAAACTAACTATATCATACTAAAAACATACTAAAAACAATGCCAAAAAGTATACAAATTATCCGCTCATCACAACACCAAACTTAAATTGTTGCTTGTCCCCAAGCAACTGAAAATCAAATAAGATAAAAAGAAGAGAATATGCAATGAATTCCAAAAACATCTGTGAAGATCAGTATTAATTAGATGAGCGGGGCTTTTAACTTTTTGCCTCTGAATAGTTTTGGCATCTCACTCTATCCTTTGAAATTCAGAATGGTTGGCTTCTTTAGGAACTCAGAGTCCAGATAGTGCTAATGATTCTCTTAGTGAAGTATGATGATTCTTGAACATAGCTATTTATTGAGTCTTGGCTGTGGCCCAAAGCACTCTGTCTTCCAGTATTACCACCGGATACATACATGCCACAGACACATAATTGGGTGAACCTTTTCAGATTGTGACTCAGCTTTGCTAAAGTCCCCAATTAGAGGTGTCCAGGGTTCTTAAGCACACTCTTATTGCCTTGGATCACAACTCTTATTTCTCTCTTTTTTTTTCAATTTTTTTTTTGAAAGTGCTTTTTCTTGCTTCAAGAATCATTTTAATGATTTTTCAGATCCTCATTAACATGTCTCCTTTTTCATCATTCTTTCAAGAGCCAACATTCATGAACCACAAATTCAAGATACATATGCACTGTTTAAGCATACATTCAGAGAACAAAAATATTACCACCACATCAAAATAATTAAACTATTATAAAATTCAAAATTCATGCAATTCTTTCTTTTATCAATTAAGCACATTTTTATTTAAGAAAGGTGATGGATTCATAGGACATTCATAACTTTAAGGCATAGACACTAAGACACTAATGATCACAAGACACAAACATGGATAAACATAAGCATAAAATTCGAAAAATAGAAGAACAAATAACAAGGAAATCAAAGAACGGGTCCACCTTAGTGATGGCGGCTCTTTCTTGCTCTTGAAGATCCTATGGAGTGCTTGAGCTCCTCAATGTCTCTTGAAGATCCTATGGAGTGCTTAAGTATGGACTATCATATATTGCTGGAAAGCCCAGGATGTCTACGTTCCAACGCCGTTGAGAGCGCGCCAATTAGGCTTCTGTAGCTCCAGAAAATCCACTTCGAGTGCAGGGAGGTCAGAATCCAACAGCATCTGCAGTCCTTTTTGGTCTCTGAATCAGATTTTTGCTCAGGTCCCTCAATTTCAGCCAGAAAATACCTGAAATCACAGAAAAACACACAAACTCATAGTAAAGTCCAGAAAAGTGAATTTTAACTAAAAACTAATAAAAATATACTAAAAACTAACTATATCATACTAAAAACATACTAAAAACAATGCCAAAAAGTATACAAATTATCCGCTCATCAACCTTTTAGTTATATATTTTTATTTTCCTTCGTACCATTCGATGCCGTGATCTATGTGCTAAGTGTTTCAGACTTCATAGGGCAGGAATGGCATAAGGAATGAAGAGGAAGCGTGCAAAAGTGGAAGGAACACAAGGAATTTAGGAGATGACCAGCGAGAAGTCACGCGGTCGCATGGCTCACGCGACCACACGAAATAGAAGAAATCACAGTGATGCGCTCGCGTGCCTGACGCGACCGAATGGATTGGAAGCTGCACGAACGACACAAATGTGTGGACGACACGCACGCGTGGTACGAAAAACGCTGAGTGAGCCGAACGCGTGGACGACACGGCCACGTGACGTGTGTGATCTGCAGAATTACAGAAGTCGCTGGCACAGATTCTGGGCCGTATTTCAACCCAGTTCTCGGCCCAAAAAACACAGATTAGAGGCTGGGAGTGGAGCAAAATCAATCATTCAATTATTACTCACAATTTTAGGTTTTAGATGTAGGTTTTAGAGATAGAAGTTCTCTCCTCTCTCTTAGGATTTAGGATTAGGATTCCTCTTAAAGGATTTAGGATTTCAACTCTTCATCAGGTTCAATATTCCTTTTACTGTATATTTTCTCTTTTACTTTCAGATGCTTTAATGCTTGTATTACTTATGTTGCCTATTTGGCTTATGAACCTTTCATGTTAGGATTTTCTTAATTAATATAATTTGAAGTATTTCAAACTCATGATTGCTTTCTTCTATTTATGATTTATTTTCCCTTTTGGCTTTGGTTGATTAATTGGTAACTCTTGAGTTGTCAAACTCATCGTGATTGATAATTGATATCGTTGCTGATTAATTTAGATTCCTATAACTCTAGTCTTTCCTTAAGGAGTTGACTAGGACTTTAGTTGTTAAATTAATTTTTCCACTTAATTGACCTTCATAGTTAGAGGTTAACTTAGTGGGAGCAAAAGTACAATTCTCATCGCCATTGATAAGGATAACTAGGATAGGATTTCCAGTTTTCATACCTTGCCAAAAGATCTCTTAGTTATTAATTTATTAATTCTCTGCAATCTATTTCTCTTGTTCAAAACCTTTTCAAACCCAAAAATACTATTTTCTGTAACCAATAGTAAAACACACTTCCCTGCAGTTCCTTGAGAAGACGACCCGAGGTTTGAATACTTCGGTTTATAAATTTTATTGGGTTTGTTACTTGTAACAACCAAAATGTTTGTAAGAAGATTGATTGCTTGGTTTAGAAATTATACTTGCAACGAGAATTTATTATAACTTCTAAATCATCGATCTTCAGTTCTTCAAAATGGCGCCGTTGCCGGGGAGTTGCAAACGTGTGCCTTATTATTGGTTATTGTAAATATTTTTCTTTTACTTGTTTATTTGTTTTTGTTTTCCCTTCTTATTTCCGATAGCTACTATGAATTCTCACCCCTCTCGCTTTGAGTTTGGTTCTACTTTTGTTGAAAGGAATGGAAGCTATAACAGAACTGTGCATCATGGTCATAGCAATCAAAGATGGATGGAGCCAAGAGGATCTTATCAACCCTTTAGGCAACAACACCCTCCTAGATACCATGGACAGAGACCATTCTGTAATGCATACCCAACTGATAGATCTGGTGTACCCCCTTGTAGCTACCGACAAGCCCCACCCTATGCTCAGAGACCATCCTCCCAACATAGCTTCGAACCACCATGCTCACAAGCTTCTTTTTGCCATTCACCACCGTATGACCCTTATCCGCCCCAACGCCAATCCAATTACTCCCAAGAAACACCATTCCCCTATGCACTATATCCATATCCATCAAACCAAGAATCACAGGTTCGCTTCGAAGAATCAGTAGACCAATTTCATGCAACCCTTCATCAACTGGAGCAAACAATAAATCAATTATCTTCCAGATGTTCGGACACCCAACAAACCCCCATGGCTTCATGTGGAGAATCTAATGAAGAACGCAGCATGAAAGAGATGCTAGAAACTCCAGTGGACAGTATAGAGCATAACTTCGTACTAGAACAAGTAGAGGAAGCTGTCAGTATAGAAAAAGAAGAGTTGGTTGAAGATTTAGGAGATGCCGAACCTCCGCAGGAATCCAGAGTTGTGGAGAATTCCGTCAAAGACATTACAATTGATGCTAAGGAGGATAGTGCACAACCCTCAATGCAGGTATCTTATGAGGAATTGGACGGAATAACCCAAGACACATGTTTCCTTGATGTTGATGATCACAAGTCAAGCCCTCTTAGTAATGAACTTGCATCCGCAAGTGAATTCTTTGAGATGGAAGAATCTTCCCCAAGTGAATACGAAGATGATGCAGAGGTAAACTTTTCTCAACCTCCCAATTATGACTCAAGTGATGAGGAAGATATCGATGACTTTGATCAAGACATGGTTGAAATGGAAGAAATTTGCAAAGAAGTGGAGGAATTCACTGAAGACCACAAGGGAGTAGAGCTTGCAGAACCACTGGAAACACTTATCCCAAGGCCACTACCACCCAACTCCAACTTCAAGTGGGTAAAATCCTTGACCTTTATCTTCACTTTTTCACTTGAATATGGTTTGCTTGAAACAGTTGGCCAACTCAGAGCTCTTTGCGGCTTTAAGAGCAAAAGGGAAATGAGTCGCACTCAGCGCTGGTATGCAAGATTCAATGAGGTTTCACACTTCAAATTGAGGTGCAAGGATTGGTGTCAAGCTCAATTGGAAGGATCTCGGAAGCTGTTTGGTCACTGCAGTGGGAATTCAGATTACTTATCACCCGGCTGAAAAAATACAGATCAAGACGAAAACGGGTGTAAAAGTAAAGTTTGGGATCCTAGAATCCATTCTGACATTCAACATCCCGGGAGCCTCGAAACCTGTTTGAAATTGCTCAAAGGCTTTACATGCCTTGTTTGGGACCCTAGAGGATGCTGGCATTCCAAACACTGGTGGAGATTTCTGGACGAATTCAAGCACAAGCCACCATAGCAGGAAGCTCATTAAATGTCCAACTTAAGGACTTTAACTAAAAGTGCTAGGTGGGAGACAACCCACCATGGTATGATCGTTCCTTCTCCATTCTACTCTGTTTTTGAATTTTGATTGAACCTGAAATTTTTGCATGACATTCATTGCATTTCGCATTCTGCATACTGCAGAAAAATATTTCGCACGCGACGCGACAGCGTCGCCGATGCGTCCGCGTCATAGGTGCATTGGGAAGAAAACAAAATTGAACAGAGAGTCACGCGAAAGCGCGGCTAGAGGCGTGCCTTTGGCACAAATTAGTCCACGCGACCGTGTGGATGACGCGTCCGTGTCATGTGTAAAAAACGCCTCCCACGCGTTCGCGTCACCCACGCGAACGCGTGCCTCAAAATCGACGTAAAAAGGGTGTATGGCCGAAGGTTGAGCAAGAATTGGGCTGAACTCAAGCTTGAAGCACAAGCCCTGCCACGCGTACGCGTGCCCCACGCGTTCGCACTGTTTTCAAATTTAGGCCATCCACGCGATCGCGTCATCCACGCGACCGCGCCACCAAAAGTTTTGGCAAAATTAGTTTTTCACCAGAGAGTTGCGCGGCCGCGAGGCTGCACTCGCGCTGATGGCACGAATCACTTCACGCGAACGCGTGCCCCACGCTTTCGCGTCACTTCATCGAAGTGCTATCCACGCGACCGCGTACCCCACGCGCTCACGTCGCTTGCGCCGCACAGCTTATCCAAATCAGCCAAATATCTTATCTTTTCTTTCCCAAATCTACATCTTTTCTTTCCCTTCTTATTTCTTTCTTCCTTCCTTTCTTTTTCTTTCTTTTTCTTTTATTTGGTGTTGGCAATTTATTTAGGTCTTTCACTATTACTTGTGGATTATTATGGAGTTGTTTGACAATTCATATTACTTGGAATGCTTGCATGTTCCAAATTCATTTTTCCCTATCATATTAAACATGCATACTAAGTGTTTGTGAAAATACCCGTTTGGCATTGTGCATTCTTCATTATTCTATTCTTCTATTCTAATGCCTGGTTTTCACAAAACCCTTTTCACTATTTTATTAATTGAATATAATTGTCAATACAAATATTCTTGTTACTTTCTTACGACTAATAATACATTATGGCTTTTAATGCTTGATTTATGTTACTCATGCCTTTGCCAGCATGCCAATAAACATCTTGCATCTAATTGCCTCAATTTATCATGCCCTGTTTCCATTGTTGTCCTAATTTCATGGAGTCGCTACCATGTGTTAACGACATTCTTCTTTAGTTTGGCATGATTATCACTCATACTGCCCTCCTCTCTGCTCTATCCCTTTGACTTCATGTCCCTTTCTCTTCTCCCTTTTCAAGACGGCCATCAGGAAGGATAAGGAGAAAGACTCTACTAAGAGCACCAGCTGAGGAACCACAACTCCCGCCCACCTGTACAGCTTTGCATGCACCGAGGACGATGCACTCTTTAAGTGTGGGAGGTCGATACCGATCTCCGTGGGTTAGTACCTTCCTGTCTCAACACCAACGTTTAAATTAGTTGTTGCATTTGCATGTTTGTTTTATTTTGTGCATATATTACCATTACTCGGTTGAAGTAATATTTTCTTTTTCAAGAAACTTTTTTATAGTATTTCACTAATTTAAATTAAAAACTTTTTGAAAAACTTGTTTGAAGAAATATTATTTTGGAACATGATTTAGAGCTCGAACACACAAAACCAGTGAGATTTTGAGCCTACTTGATTGGTTGCATTTTACCAACCAATATTTTATTTTTTATGTGTGTTTTTCTCTCTAAAATTGTGATCTTTGTCTTGCTTAATTCTATATTTCCATTATTTGATGTATGCATGCACTTATATGATTGAGGCCTTGTTTCACTGAGCTTACATACCCATATGGCCTTACCTTTCATTATCCTTTGCAAACCAATGTTGAGCCATTTTACCCCTTTGTTCTTTACTTTAGCACATCATTAACTCTAAGCGAAAAACAATAATGTCCTTAATTTGAATCCTTGATTAGCTTAGACTAATGAAAGCGCTCATAAATTAAGTGTGGGGAAAGTGAGTTTGGAAACGTTTGGTTTGAGAATTGAGTATGTTAGACTTTGTGTGAAAATGTGAAAAATGTTAAGAACATGTTTATGTATTCAAAACCTTAATCATATGCATTAAAAAAATTATTAAGAAAAAAAAAGAAAAAAAAAGAGCAGAAAAATAAAAAGGGGACAAAATGCCCTCAAGTAAATGGCAATAGCAATGCATATGTACTGTACTCAAAATTTGGAATGCATAAATATGTAGTAAACGCAGTTAATGGGTAGTTATTGATTTTATATTACATGGATTGTCCTAAGTTAGGTGAAAAGTTTATGTTAATTAAGGATTCAGATTTTAGTCCACTTGGTCAAATACAATCCTACCTGACCCTAACCCCATTACAACCCTTAAAAGACCTCTTGATTTGTGTATTGGTGTATTAAATTTTTTGTCGATTGTTAGATGAAAAGCAAGCTATAGAAAGCAAGATTAGTAGAGAATTGAGAGAATTGACCCTAGACACTTGAGAGTTAGAATGATATACACTACCATTAAGGGTTCAATGCTTAATTCTATGTTCCCTGCTTTCATGAGCTATCTTTTTCTTGCAAGTTATTTGTATTTCATTTTTGTAATTTGAATTAGTGAAATCCAGTTCATATCTGTTCTTGAAAGATTTATTTACTTTTTCACCAAGTAGGTAGAATCATTTTAGCATGTAGTTGCATTCATATAGATAGGTTGCATTTCATACATCCTACCATTCTGTCTTCACTCCTTTATAGCTTCTCTTGAGCTTAGCATGAGGACATCCTAATGTTTAAGTGTGGGGAGGTTGATAAATCACTATTTTATGATTCATATTGTATTTAATTGTGTGGTTTTATCAAGTCTTCGCCCACTTATTCATATGATTTGCATGTATTTACAATTCCTTCCTAAAAATATTCCATGATTGAAAACTTGCTTCCTAAAGACCTTTTAGTTATATATTTTTATTTTCCTTCATACCATTCGATGTCGTGATCTGTGTGCTAAGTGTTTCAGGCTTCATAGGGCAGGAATGGCATAAGGAATGAAGAGGAAGCGTGCAAAAGTGGAAGGAACACAAGGAATTGAGGAGATGACCAGCGAGAAGTCACGCGGTCGCATGGCTCACGCGACCGCGCGAAATGGAAGAAATTACAGTGACGCGCTCACGTGCCTGACGCGACCGCGCGGATTGGAAGCTGCACGAACGACGCAAATGCGTGGACGACACATACGTGTGGTACAAAAAATGCTGAGTGACGCGAACACGTGACGTGCGCAATCTGTAGAATTACAGAAGTCGCTGGCACAGATTTTGGACCGTATTTCAACCCAATTCTTGGCCCAGAAAACACAGATTAGAGGCTGAGAGTGGAGCAGAATCAATCATTCAATCATTACTCACAATTTTATGTTTTAGATGTAGTTTTTAGAGAGAGAGGTTCTCTCCTCTCTTTTAGGATTTAGGATTAGGATTCCTCTTAAAGGATTTAGAATTTCAACTCTTCATCAGGTTCAATATTCCTTTTACTGTATATTTTCTCTTTTATTTTTAGATGCTTTAATGCTTGTATTACTTATGTTGCCTATTTGGCTTATGAACCTTTCATGTTAGGATTTTCTTAATTAATATAATTTGAGGTATTTCAGACTCATGATTGCTTTCTTCTATTTATGATTTATTTTCCCTTTTGGCTTTGGTTGATTAATTGGTAACTCTTGAGTTGTCAAACTCATCGTGATTGATAATTGATATCTTTGCTGATTAATTTAGATTCCTATAACTCTAGTCTTTCCTTAAGGAGTTGACTAGAACTTTAGGTGTTAAATTAATTTTTCCACTTAACTGACCTTAATTCATAGTTAGAGGTTAACTTAGTGGGAGCAAAAGTACAATTCTCATCACCATTGATAAGGATAACTAGGATAGGATTTCCAGTTTTCATACCTTGCCAAGAGATCTCTTAGTTATTAATTTATTAATTCTCTGCAATCCATTTCTCTTGTTCAAAACCTTTTCAAACCCAAAAATACTGTTTTCCATAACCAATAGTAAAACACACTTCCCTGTAATTCCTTGAGAAGATGACCCAAGGTTTGAATACTTCGGTTTATAAATTTTATTGGGTTTGTTACTTGTGACAACCAAAACGTTTGTAAGAAAAGTTGATTGCTTGGTTTAGAAACTATACTTGCAACGAGAATTTATTATAACTTCTAAACCATCGATCTTCAGTTCTTCACCCGCCACACCCAGCTTTTTCCTTTCTCCCCTCCACTGTGCCATCGATGTTAAGCATCATCCAAATGGTGAAAAAAGATGCAAGAACCATTGAATCATTCACCTAGCGAAGACTACTCTGCACTTTTTTCTTTTTGAACATAAACTACTCTATCCTTCAATCAGAAAATATATGCACCATTCCCAATATGGGTTGGGAAGCCCATAACGATGTACAACTCAATTTATAGCGAAAATGTTGGTTGGGCTATAATTATTTTTGGTCCAGTGGCAACTGTGTTTGCCTTGTGTCTAAAATGTTGATATATGAAATTTATGGGGGAGGGGGATAGGGATGTATATGCTTTAGGGTATAATTTTACCAAAAAAAAACTCATACTAGCTGCCATGCGACAGAAAGAAATATTTCATTGAATCAAAATAATTAGTTGAAGTGGTAAATTACGATGCCTCTTAATGGATGAAAAACCCTTAAATGATTGTCTGAGTGCCTAGTGTAAGAACTGGCCAATCCATCTAACGAAGAAAAAAAAGGATTTGTGACATTTATAATCTTTTAAAATTGAATTTAAATCCTCTAAAGTTTGAATTTTATTTTAGAGAGTAAAGTGTGATCTTCTACCCTTGAATATTTTCTCTTTCATATTTATTCTTGGTTCCACCTATGAAATAAATGGTGAGAGATCACACTTTACTCTTTAAAGGATTCAAATCCTTTAAAAATATAGATGACGATAGTTAATTAAAATACGCATCATATTCATATTAATTTAATTAAAAGCACTTCATTTTATTCATACTAGCATGATCATTCATGCAATTGTATGGAATTCATGTATTTTTAAAACTTTTAAATAAAAGAATATTAAGATATAAGTAAAATATGTTGGATAAAAATATATATGTTGTATTAATATTTTGATAACAAAAAGATTATCACTATGTTAAAATAAAATAATAGAATATAACAATCATTCAGTATGTTAATCAATATTGTAACATATTTCTTAAGATAACAAAATATAATGGATATTTTTAAACACAAAAAAATGTCCAATACAGATATAGTTTATTACTATGTATAAAATTGAAAATATGAATTGTCAGATAGTTATAAATAAGAAAACAAAATATCTCCAACACAATCCAAGATATAATCTAAAACATGTGTCAAATAGAGTAATAGATAAGGAAAAGTCTAAGGGATCAATAATTTTATTAAATTTTGGCTAGCATGTAACCAGCAAAAGAAACGTGAGTAATTCCACACCATTGGATGAAATCTCACACCATTAAAACATCATTGATGGCTACTTAATGGCTACAAATCAGTAAAGTTGCTGGCTCCCTATCACTCCTCTAATAGATAAAAGGCTATCTTTTATAGGATCTAAAATCTTTCAATCAACAACTCTATGTGCCGGTTTGGTAGGAAGGCCAGTTTCAGGATAATGTTATCCCTTCTTTTTAACTTATACTGTTTATAGCATTCTTTCCATTCAACCCCGAATTTCCATTCTCTATTTCTTCCTCCACTTTTTCGTAGGTGGAAAAAGAATATATTCTTACCTACGCGGGAAGGTGGACCAGTAATCTTCCAGACTGAACTATGTCCAAAGGGTTTAAGATATGCAGCAAAATTATAGGACAGATACTGCAATGAATGATTTATAGTTAGGGTCTAAGGAGAGTTTTGCTATATAATCAATAAAAAAGACACAACCAATATTTCACAAGTTTGTTAAAAAAAGAAATAATTTCTTTAAGATCAACTTGCCAATCTAGATGCACTCAAGTCCGAACGTGTCATGTCCTTTTTATAATAATCACAAAGAGTGTATCTGGTTTAGTATATTTAAACATCTTAGTCACCACAGCAAATTATACCTCTATGTACCACGATATTAAAATTCAAGACATAAGAGAAAAAAATTGCATGTAACATTATCCATTGTCAGATAGTTCTCTTGTTTTATTACTTTCTTCACTGATGAATGGCTTGCATGAGACAAATCTATTGGATAATGAGGATCAACCCCTTTTATTGTGTTATTTTCATCATCATCTGATGAGAACTCATCATCAGATGGTTTGACCCAAACAACACCATCACATCAGGTGATGAAGGATCACCATTCTTGTTATACTTTTATATAGAATACTCTACATATGTTGTCAAGTATTTCTTGGTCTATTCAGTTAGCCACATAAAAGTTACGATCGAGGAGAACTTGAATTAGTTGGTTCATGCGATTCCAAAGTAAAATAAAAAAGATTCCAAACTCACATACCTAAATTACACAGTTGTCCCTCTATTGACAAAATAGAAAAGTCTAAGTTGCTCAAAGGAGTCGTCAGTTATAAGCAGCTACTCATGTTTTTGTTTCAGCTCTAGCACCAAACAATTATCCAACTCATCAATCACGTAGAAGGTTGACCCTAATTCATTTGCATAAGTTGATACAAAACTCAATGGAAGAGCTCTCTCACCCTATATTCGATGTTATTTCTAAAATTAATTCACGTCTAACAAAGCCTATTTAAAATATATCATATAATATTACATAATATATTTGGTTATCTACCGGTTGAAAAGCGAAAACCTGAAAATCCTTTATTTTCCTTTGTTCAAGTGTTGTTGCGTTGCTACAAACCTCATGACAACACAGAATGGTATCATTATAGGTTAGAGTCACCATTATAGTTATTTTAAAATATGGTAAATGGAATATACATTTTTCATACTGATGTGATACCTATTTATACAAACTAAAACGTTTGAACAAGTACATAAACACAACCAAAATCTAAGACCGACCTGTTTTAAGAAAGGAACCAAGTATCTAAGTATACAAAAAACACAAACTAATTATTGAACGTTATAAACTTGTCCTGAAAGCTTGACTCCTCACTCACTACTTATTTTTAACAATAGCAAATACCACTAAAAATACCACCACTTTTTAGTTAGATGCCTCTGAAATTCAAACATTCATCTAGAAATCAACAACATTAAATATAATAGAAAATGTAACTTATTACACTATTCTTTTTCTAAAAATGTTAATTCTTCCAACTAAAGTCCAAGAAACCAACTTATAAAACTACTATACAACACATTTTAGAAATTCTAAAAACTTATGAATTCTGACCTAGATAAAAATGAAAAGACAATAAAATTGAATTAGAAGATGAGAAATAACTGACAAAGCATTTAAGAAAAATCATAGATGACATAACATGAAATTTCACATGACATAAAAATTTTGACAATTTAATGTGAAGGACAGTTAATAAAAAGGTAAATCACACTTCAACAAAATCCAAAATTCACTGAAGAAAACTAACCTAAACCTCAAGGTAAGAAATAAAATTACGAAGATAGAGGGTTTTCTGAAGTTTATTTTGAAAATAAGGGAAAATATTAACCATAATAATATAACCCATACCGTGAAGAGATTAAGTTAACCTTATTTTTCAGGAGGTGTTGTAATGCTGATTGTATCACAACAAAATTTTAGTTTGTACTATTTTTTCTTCTATAAATAATTGTACCTTAAATATTGCTTTCAAAGTATAGAGACAGAAGAGTCAACGATCTTGTTGTTGCACCATTTCTTTCTTCTTTTTTCTCAAATCATTCATCGCCTTTGTTTTTATTTTTTTAAAAGAAAGAGGATATGCATGATAAAACCAAAACAAATTTTTTATGACAAAACTAAAGTGAATATAATCAGCTTCCTTTATTCACGATTTACTCATCTTGTTCTCTTTATGAGTTTACTGTTTACGATAATTAATTCCAAGAGCTTTGGTTAAAAAGGGATAAAACAGTTACGTATGAAACCTAGGTAAGTTTGTTCAAATTGAGAAATTTTCTACTAATGTTCATGAAGGATGTAGAAGGCTTAGAGAAGTGGGGTTGAATCTATGGCCTTCTTTTGCTTTAATGAATTAAGCCTTTAACGTCAAACTTTCACTTAAAATCTGTTTGAACTGTGCAGTGAAAATTTTATGAGACAATTTTATTTTGTCTCACAAATATCAGAAAATAGAACTTAGAGAAAGATAAGAAAGATGACACAAGCATGTATCTTGGTTCAATTTCCTTGTGCAATGCAACCTATATCTAGTCTCCACCACAACAGTGGTGGAATTTCCACTATATTTAAAGTATTACATACACCAATTTCTTAGGATTCACTTGATAAACCCCGTTTTGACGGTTTATCTTGTATTAATTTTAAGAGATTTTAATACCTTTTACCCTCATTTATTCAATGAATTAGCATAGTTTTGTGATTGTCTCCTTATTTGTGCTTAGATGTGAAAACATGCTTTCTAGACCTTAAAGTAGCTAAATTCAATTCACCTTTGATTCCACTAGATGCCTTGATATGTTTGTTAGTGATTTCATATTGAAAAGGCTAGGAATGGATCAAAGGAGTGAAGAGGAAAGCATGCAAAGTGGAGAAATCATGAAACGTCAAAGAAGTTGAACTCGCCCATGGACGCGCGCGCGCACCTGGCGCTTGCGCCCACCTGGCGCTTGCGCGCACCTTGCGAATTACCCCATGGACGCGTACACGAGATGTACACGTACGCGTCGGTGTTGGTTTATGATTTTTTAATAAAAACGTGGCCAACGAATTCTCAAGGGTTGTGAGGCCCAATCCCAACCAAGTTTGGCACCAAAGATGCTATTTAAAGCCAAGGATTGAAGAGCAAAGGGACATTAGTTCATTCCCACTCATTAGGATTAGTTTAGAAGTAGTTTCTAGAGAGAGAAGCTCTCACTTCTCTCTAGGATTAGGATTAGGATTAGGTTTAGTTCTTAGATCTAGGTTTTAATCTTTGCTTTCTTCCACTTCTATCTCTCAATTCTTTGTTACTACATCCATCTTCTTCTATTCTTTTGTTGTAATTTCCTTTATGTTGTTCTTATATTTTGTTGTAGATCTAGTATTGTTCCTTCTACTTTCTTCCAATTCAATAAAAGGTAATTCATAATGAATGTGTTTCTTTTAATTGTTGTTGTTAAGTCATTGCAATAAATGTTGTTAGATTCTATTCTTGTTGTCAATTTGCTTTGCTTTTCTTTTGTGCCTTCCAAGTGTTTGATGAAATGCTTGGTTGGATTTTAGTATAGATTTTGTTCCTCTTGGCCTAGGTAGAGTAATTAGTGACTCTTGAGTTATCTAATTCCTTTGTTGATTGATAATTAGAAGTTGCTAATTGATTTGAATGCCTCTAAAGCTAGTCTTTCCTTTAGGAGTTGATTAGGACTTGAGGAATCAAATTGATTCATCCACTTGACTTTCCTCCATGGTTAGAGGTTAACTAAGTGGGAGTAATGGACAATTTGTTATCACAATTGAGGAGGATAACTAGGATAGGACTTCTAGTTCTCATATCTTGCCAAGAGCTTTGTTAGTTGTTAGTTTATTTTCTTTGCCATTTATAATTCTTGTCTAAAATCTCAAAAACCCCAAAATAACTCACAACCAATAACAAGACACTTTATTGTAATTCCTAGGGAGAACGACCTGAGGTTCAATACTTCGGTTTATAAATTTAGGGGTTTGTTACTTGTGACAAACAATCTTTTGTATGAAAGGATTATTGCTTGGTTTAGAAACTATACTTTACAACGAGATTTCATTAGTGAAATTCTAAACCGTCAAAAATCCAATCATCATCACTCAATCCTTTCTCTCTCAAGTTCTTACCTAACTTGACTTGGTTATGCTAATAATGCCTAACTCTTCACTCTAAGTACTAGTGCAACTTAGAAAGGGGCACCTCACAGGTACAAGATACAAGTTACATGAAACAACCTAAAGAAATCTGAAATCACTCTAGGCTTTTCTCTCAAGTGTGTCACTCAGCCTTTTGTCACTCATAGGCTTTTTCTTGGATTCTCACTTTCAGCCTTTTACCTCTCAAGAAATTACAGAAACATATACATTTAAAATGAGATACAAATTTTAAAACATGAAGGAGATTAATGCATAAACAGCCTCTGTTGCTATAAGTTGAATCGGATTCAGCTGACTCTGATTAAGTTCTTCATCTTGGTGAAATGCTTCTTTTACTAGAAAACACTGTCCAAAGTTGATAAACTCTACTGAGAAGCTCTTCAGAACAAACTCAAAAATCTAGTTCTCTCTCCTTATCTTGCCATCCAAAAAATTTTTCCTTTTGTACCTTATGCAGGATCGCAGATAGGGTTTCTCCCCAGGTCAACTTCTTAGAATTTGAGCTTTGATAATACATCCCTTCACTTTCTTCAATCAACCCCTAAATTAGAGATTTCAATTCTAATTTTCTTGCTTGACCGAGGTCAACTAAGCAGCAAAGGATTATTGTTCAGTGGTAAGCTCTAAATTCACACCATTAAGAATGTGCTTTGGCTCCAAGTAACTTTGTGGACCATTGATTTACAGCAGCATAGATAAGAGATTTCTTTCTCCATTTACCCTAAAATGGTATCGCAGAAAGTTGGAAAAGAAGTGAAGAAAATAAATTGCATGCAAATGGAAATAAATTGCCTTTAACTTCTGACTAAGCTTAACTTGTTTTGATTTGGGTGATTAGACATTTGCTTTTGTAATTTACTTTTCTCTTTCTTTCTTCTCTGGTGAATGAACAAGGAAGAAGCTTTCTCTCTCTCTTTTCATGTTTCTGACCGAAGTAAGGTTACGAAAGATGGCTTTGGAAGGCTTCCACTTAAGTGATGCAACTTGGGCTGGATTTGCTTCACTTACCTCTCAGCCCATGTGATTTCTTTATTATTTCTTTTGGACTTAGTTTGAGCACTTTTGTATACTTCAGCAGCTTCTGTTTCTTTGTTTCATTTAGATTGGGCTGCTCTAATCATTTGAACCTACCACACTAATCAAACACATTCAAAACTAATTGGGTGTTTAATCCAATACATTAATGTTTGTCATCCTCAATTAAGTTAGTAAATTTCTTAACTTAACAATCTCTCCCTTGATGACAAACATAATTGTGACATTGATCAATTGGTTTGAATTTTAATAAAGTTAAGGTACTTCTCTTTAGCTGATGCTACATGCTTCTGACTTGCTCCCCTTTTCTTTCCAAGAGTTGCTCCCCCTGAATTTCTGCTCTTCTTTTATTTCCTATTTACATATTCACATAGAGAACACAACAATATACCATATACAGTGTGTTGTCCATGGATGAAGCATACAGCAAGTTTTCAAACAATTTCAACATTTCATGAAACAGAGCCCAATAATGTATAAAAATAGCAAGAATTCAGCCCAAAATAGAATAAAATATAACAGAGCAACAAAACAGAACATACATACATACACCATAATACTAATACTACTACTACTCCCCCTTTTGTCATCAAGGGAGGAAATACAACCAATATTAAACCTGCAGCAAGTAGTTAAGGCACGGTCTAGATAATGAGAGAACTAAAAGCAACATAAACAGTGATTAGTCAGTTTACAGTCATCCGAGACAAAATAAGTAAGTCCAAGCACAAAATACAATTGTTCCATGAGACAATTATCAAAGGAAAAAACATAGAAGAGATCATTAAAAAAGACATCCTTAGGCATACGAACCATCTCCCTCCGAGTCAGCAGGTTCTTCAGGGTCAGAGGCCGCATTTTCATCCTCAAGAGTGTTTTCAATGAACTTCATGAGAACTGCCACACTGTCTCTAGACTTTCTGAGGTAGTTTTCATGCTTGGCAGCTATTTTTCTCTGCTCTTTGCTTAAGGTGATCAGATGGTTGGATTGAGAGACAAATTCCTGCACCACATTCTTAACCACTCCATATAGAAGTTATTTGTGTCTAGTGGAGGTTGAAGTCCCAGAGGCAGATGGTGGAGAAGATTCTTCTGGTTCATAGTCGTCATCATCATCATCAAGAACCACCCTTTCAGTTCGAGTTGGTCCCTTTTTCTACTGTTTCACTGAACCGTTTCCTTTTAGATACGAGTGTTTATTTTCATATGTCTCATATGACAAATCAACACCAAAATATTCAAAAATACAGGTTAAGAACATATCATAAGGAAGAGTTTTATCTTTCTCACTTCTAATACAATCAAACATATATCTTACCATTAGGTATGTAAAAGAAATTTCAGTTTTTGTGAGAATACCATACAAACCAAGGTATTATAGAAAGACACTCTTTGATATGAGCCACTCTGAGGAAGGATGAAATGGTTCACTATGCGATGTAACTGAGTACGAGTGTGACCAAGAGCTTTGTGAGTTGGAGTGATTCCATCAATCAAAGAGATGTGTTCACACACATAGGCTAGAGCATCATTGTAAGAGAGACCTTCCATATCATTCCACTTACCAGAGGTGTAGACAACTGCTCCAACATCAGTGTATTTTAGAGACTCACTAATGGTTTCTTCATTCAGAACTATGTCATAACCTTTTACATAAGAATGAACACTGTCCTCATGATAAGTCATTTTTGCATATAAAATAGGATAAACTGGTTTTTTAATTTTAAAAGTATGGTTCCAGTCCAAAAATTTAAAATTTTCAACAAAAAAATTTTTCTTTTTCAGATTTGGTAAGTCAATAAAAAAAGTGGGACATATGGTACGATGAGCAATAACACCTTCATAGAAATCATTGTTCATGGCAGATCAAAAACAATGAGGATTGTAGTTTGAGTGGGAGGTCATGAAGTATAATTTGTGTACAAAAGAATCAATGGAAGGCTCTTTAATAGATTTGAGAGGAATACGAGGATTTCCTTTTTGAGGGCGAGAAGGAGTAAACCTAGGTTTGGGTCTTGCAGGTTCAGGAGCAGGTTCTTCTGTAGTAGGGCGCTTCCCTTTCGAAGTGTTGGGCTTGGAAGGAGCGCTGGGAGTTGCAGTTGGCTTGGACAAAGATGAAAACCTTGAAGAGTTTTTCGTACGAGCCATAGGATCCGTGCGAGAAGGAGAGGTAGGAGGAGAAGGAGAAGGTGTAAAGGTCTGGTCTCAGGAGCGAGTAGAGGGTCTTGGCTTCTTTAGAAGTTTTAGGATTTTCGCCCTTGGACTCTTTTGGATCACGATTTTCTCCCTCATTGGAGTAAACCCAGGTTTTGAATGAAACAAAACACTAATGGTAGTGAGGAGGAACCGAAGAGGTGGAGGAAGGAGTTATCAAAAAAGAAGTTTGGTAACTGCACCAAGAAAAGATGTTTCTTGAAACATGCAACTGCATCACCTATGACTAGACCTTGAAAAGACTTGACATCATGAAAAATGTGATTTAAAAAAAATTAAATATTTAAAGAATAAACAAAAGGTGATTTAAAAGGAGATTTTTTACTAAATGACAAAGCACAAAATAACACATGGATGATGTAACACTCATTGGGCCAAGAGATGGTGGAATTTAAGAAAACATATTGGACCATTGTAATTCTGAACTGAAGGGTTGGCCCAGAAGATTCAGATCGTGCAAATGAGCCAGAAAATGATATTTAGAAAGATGGTTCTTCACTTGCCCAGAATTCTCTCATCCACACCTGAGAGACAAAAACTTCAACAAAAACATCAGTAATGTGCAAATAACAAATCTGGACTTAAAATCCCTAAATTAGTCCTAAGCTTGCAAAATCTGTCTTCAGCTAGAGGTTTACTGAAAATATGTGCTAATTGATCTTCTGATTTAATAAATTGAATGCTAATATTCTCTTTTTAAACATGTTCTCTTATTGAGTGAAATCTCACCTCAATATGTTTAGTTCTAGAGTGCGAAATCAGATTTTTGGAAATATTTATGGCACTCATATTGTCACATAACAGGAAAATATTTTCAACATTTAATTTATAATCAGCAAGTTGGGTTTTCAACCAAATAAGCTGAAAGCAACATGAAGAAGCCACTATATACTTAGCCTCTGCATGGGATAAACTGCTTTTTACTTGACCAAACGTTTAAGGACTTCCCAAGAAAATAGCATATGTTTGATGTACTCCTTCTATCCACTTTATCTGCAGCAAAGTCTGCATCACAATAACCAACTATAGAAAACTCATCAATCTAATGATACAATAAACCAAAATTGGATGTGCCATGAACATATCTAATGATCCTTTTAACTGCTGAAAGATGTGATTCTTTAGGTTTTGATTGGAATCTTGAACACATTCCAACACTTTACACAATATCGGGCCTAGAGAAAGTTAAGTACATAAGAGAACCAATCATTCCTTTATACCTAGTCTCATCAACATCTTTCTCAGTTTTACCTTTTTCTAATTTTGAGTTAGGGTGCATGGGTGTTCCCATGGGTTTGGCATTTTCTATACCAAATTTCTTAACTAGTTCCTTGGCATACTTTTCTTGATGAATAAAAATACCATTTTCGGTTTACTTAATTTGAAGCCCAAGAAAAAAATTAGGTTCACCCATCATACTCATGTCAAATTCTCTTATCATGAGTTTTCCAAATTCAGTACAAAGGGTCTCATTTGCTGATCTAAATATAATTTCATCAACATAAATTTGGACTAAGATGAAAGAATCATTAGAATTTTTGATAAATAGAGTAGTGTCAGTGGTGCCTCTTTGAAATCTATTTTTCAAAAAAAAGAGCTGAGTCTCTCATACCAAATCCTAGGAGCTTTTCTCAACCCATAAAGGGATTTTGAGAGTTTGAAAACATGATTAGGAAATCCCTTATTTTCAAAACTGGGTGGCTATGCCACATACACTTTTCTATCTATTACACCATTTAAAAATACACATTTCACATCTATTTGATACGATTTGAAACCACAATGAGCAGCATAGACTAGAAGTAGCCTTATGGCTTCCATTCGAGCAACAGGGGCAAAGGATTCATCAAAGTCTATCCCTTCCTCTTGATCATATCCTTGCGCCACTAGTCTTGCTTTGTTTCTATCAATGCTTCCATCTTCTCCAAATTTTTTCCTAAATATCCACTTGGTGCCGATCATTTTCTTGCCATTAGACTTTGGAACAAATGTCCAAACTTGGTTCTTTTCAAATTCACCAAACTTTTTCTTCATAGCCTTTACCCAAGAAGGGTCCTTTAGAGCTTCATTGAGGTTTTGTGGCTCCACTTGAGAGAGAAAAGCCAAATTTTTTTCTTCATTTGCTTTTCTTGTGGAGGAATGTATTTTGACACTATGAGAGACATCCCCAATAACAAATTCCTATGGATAATTCTTTAAAAATTTCCACTCAGGGGGTCTTGTTGACTTAGTAGCAGATTCGGTCACAGTAGGATCCAAAGAATTTGTATTGTCAGAAATTTTGCCAGATTCATGAGATAAAATAGAATTGTTTCCTACAGAATCTCCTATGGGAGTTTTATCAGATTCAGATGGCCCAGAAATTTCTTTCTCTTGATTCTGGAATTCTCCTTCTTTGCCCTGAACATGATTTCCTGCATCACAGTCTTTCAAGATACTTTGAACCAAGTTAGTGTCACAAAAAATAACGTGTATGGACTCCTCTTAATTCTATCATCTTGATGATAAACTCTATAGGCTTTGCTAGTTGTGGAATATCATACAAATAAACATTCATATGTCTTTGGATAAAATTTTCCTAGATTTTCTATGTTATTTAGGACAAAACATTTGCAAATGTTTAACTTTTATTATACATTTGATTTAAGTTAAAAACAATAATCTGAAAGCTTAGTCATGCCAAGTCTAGTGCCTTGGTACTTCACATGGCCTGTAAGTTCATGTCTTTTGCATTTGAAGATTTTTCTTTTTACTTTTTCTGGTTCATTTTCACCCTCCCTGCCTTATTTCTAATATGATTCAAAATATAAATCTATCAATTTACTTGCATGAAACATCCCTTCGATTTTATTCCTATGACATCACATTTCTTATTTTGTTTTAATGTATTGAACATGAGATTTTATTTGATTTTCATACCTACCTTGGGCATTTTTCAGAACCCATTAAGCATTTTTTACTTTTTTGGGTTCAACATAGCTGATAGTAGATTCAATATTCTGAATGATACTATACATAATTGTATGATGCAGGTAGAACGAACAAAGTCAAGGCCTATGGCAAGTGGTCTTTTGACACCATTTCAGGGACTTTGTTTTCTTGGTATTTAGTTAACTTTGGGTCTTGGGATTCTTCTGTAACTAAATTATTATAGGTCAGTGTTAACTTTGAATAGCTGAGCCTGTGATCATTATTACATCTACATGACTACGTCAAGTGTGAAACTTTGAGTATTGCCAAAATGTTGAATGTTGTGATTTGTGATCTTTTTGCAGCTGTGTTCTGGGTGCCTCATCCTTGTTGCTTGTCTTTTCTTATCCCCTCATGAAGAGGTTTACATTTTGGGTAATGAATTTCTTCAATTTTAGTCTCTTCTGAAATATTTTATTGTTATCTTTGACATACAATCTTATTATGCTTTTTATGGCACTCGTAAATTTTTTGTTAGCCTCAGGCCTATCTCGGGTTGACCTTTAATTCGGGTGCTTTGTTAGGATGGGTAGCAATTAGAGGAAGTCTAGATCCAAGAATAGTGCTGCCTCTTTATGCCTCTGGAGGTTTTTGGACACTTGTTTATGATACAATCTATGCTCACCAGGTAAAATCAACATTACTTCCTGAAGGTTTTTCTCCTCTGTCCTGCTATTTAATTGCTGCATGATATATCCCGGTGTGGGGTGATTATCTTGACTCCAATAGTTCAGTGTGTTATGAAACAAACCATACAATGATAGACTACTTGCTACCTTCCAATACAAATTATATAATTAAAGCATTGTAATCAAAGTTCTTGGTCTATGCGTATATTTATAACCTTACATTCAGGATAAAGAAGATGAACTGAAAGTGGGAGTTAAGTCAACTGCTTTGCACTTTGGTGATTCTACAAAGGAGTGGATTACTGGGTTTGGGATTGCATGCCTTAGTGGTCTTGCCCTCAGTGGCTATAATGCTGAAATAAGTATGTCTTATGAGTTATGACCCATTTTATGTTCTCTCTGTTTCGAGTTTTTAGAACTATATTTGGATTTCATTGGTTGTTTTCTTGTTCAACCTTCTGATTAATATTTGTGGGGTAGGCTGGCCATATTATGCATTTCTGGCAGCTGCATCTGGACAACTAGGCTGGCAAATATGGACAGTTGATCTCTCATCACGTGCTGATTGCAATTGCAAGTATGTTTTGGAAGTTTTTATTTAAAGTTCACCCAGAAAAGGGATTGTTGCATAAATCCATGTATTAAATTTCATTTTCACTTTCATATGGCTTTACTGCAAGCACTTGATGATATATTTATATGTCCTCAGACCTCAACAGATAGAAATCCCCCAAAATTCAGTGATTGTTCAATTTCTTTATTGATTACTCTTCCAATGTTATATTGATGGTTTCAGAAACTTATGATGCATCCACATGTTCATTAGTTTACCATAAAACGTTTAGTTCTACACTTCTAACCTCTCAATGTTAAACTCAATGAACTGACTTTTGTACCTTTTGCTTGCATCCAGATTTAATTCAAACAAGTGGTTCGGAGCTATCATATTTGGTGGAATCCTAGCTGGAAAACTTGTATCATAGGGGTAATTTGTCTGGTTGAGTAGTTTATTCTTTTATCTTGTAATAACTTATCAAATTTGCATGAGTTTTACCAATTGTCATGAGTCATCAGTCGTCACCTTAGGATACTTTATGATTTTACTTCCTTACCACATATAACAATTTTTGCCTCCAAGAAAAAGTTAATATTCGTTTTATTATTTCTTTTGAACCAAGTGTTATGATTCTGAAAAACTATCTGGAGTGTGCCCAAGGAATGGAGCAGCTTTTCTCCAATACACTATCATCATTACTTTTCAACAAATCCAATGTTAACCAAGTAATTTTAGGATTTTTTTTTGCGACTGAATGTTGGGAAATGGTTGAATTGGAATAGCTAACACTTATATTGGACTCGAAGGGAAATGCTTAATGACAGTTGATCAATGGTTAACTAGTTGAGGTACTTGATTACCTTATCGTTACAAGGTAAATAACTTCTACTTATTATTATTATTGTGTTAGCAGGGCATTTTTCATGAAGGAAAAATTAGTCATCGAAAAACCAAAAATTTAACAGACGAGAGACAAGGTTGAATGCCATTAGAAGGTACATGGTTTCTTGGTATTCATGTTGCAATTTTAATAGTTTGAAATCTTAAACCAACGGTGTGCCAATGTTGAATATTTGACTGTACATGATGCATTGTTGTTTCATCCAATCTAAGGAGTAAGTCTATGATCTAAGATCAGATCATTCTAAGCATCTTGCATTTTTAATTTGGTGGATTATGAAGCTTCCTCTTGGTGATTTATCTTTGTAGGACACTAGTTTAGTAGCTGAAATCATACTTAAGATATATTTGATTGCAGGTAAAACTGGAGTAGAAATTTTCATGGATGAATTTGATATGTGAAATTGCACATGGACTTCATCTTTGAAAATTTCACCCCATTTTTACTTACAACTAAACATACTCTTCAGGTGTGGTTGTCTGTTGAGGGAAAGGAAGGGAAGGAAATGGTTTGAAGGATAGAATGGAGTTATATCAAGTTCCTCTATCCTCTCTTTCTCTTCAAAATCTCAACTCACAAACACACTATTAGTGAGAAGGAAGCGGAGAAGAGAAAATGTTGGGACATTCAAGTTCAACTACCAAGACTGATTATGAAAGGCAGAGAAAAATTTGTGACCAACTTATTCACACTTTGTTATCGCCTGAACTGAAAGGTTCGAACACATGTTGCTGTAAAAGGCCAACTATGCAGAAGAAGAATATCTATGCAAAATATTTCCTACTCCTACCAGTTTTTCCCTCTGAACCCCTAGACTTCCTACTCAATTTTTGGTGCTTTCTGCCACCTTTGGAGAGGGAGGTCAAGAATGTTATTCCATTTCCTCCTTTATCAATCATGCCTTGTTTCATGAACATCTGCTCCTTTTCTAACTCATTTAGCCTCATCCTCATTCTCAAAATCTCCAGCTTCAGCTCCCGGTTCTCTCCTTGCAGAGAAGCGTAGTTATCTCTTGGGGACATGGCAGTACTTGGAATGCCATTGCTTATTCTTTGTGACAGTAGGCCATCTCTTGAACTCCCTGACACTGCATTCTTCAACTGTAGTTGCTCACAGTACAGGAATTGCACCACCATCTACAGTGGAAGTCTATCATTTTGTGATGGCTTTGTTAAAATTGTGATGAAAATTTTGTTAATCTTAGTTAAATCTTGTTAATTTTTGTTAAAGCTTGTTAATTTTTATGCTAACATAAATTAAGTTTTGTTGGTTTGAGTGTTAGATAATCAAAATATAGATGTTAATAACTTATGATTATGCTAGTAATTTCTTCTGAGTTGGTTCCATAATACTTGCCATTCATGATGCAAGTGATGTATTCATGGAAATCAATTCTAAATTTCCAGATTAAAGGGCTCTTGGTTATGGCTGTATAGCTCTGATTTATTGCTACTTAAACATGGGACTTATGTTCAAACGGAAAATGTAAAAGATGATTGCTAAACTGTATTCTGAAGTGTGTTATAACAAAAATAGTTGTAGCAACTTTTCTACTTGTAAGGAATCGTGATATTATTAGGAAAATTTGTAAGTTTTACATGATATATCAGCCAAAGAGTAGATAAAAGTGATGCAACCATGATGAGAGAAAAGTTGATATAAACAACATCCTCTTCTTGGGCCCAGTTTGGGAAAAATTTTTAAATAAACTTTTTTAAAAAAGGAGTTTTAAATATAAGAATTCTTATTAATAGCAGCTTATAAATAAGTTATTTTGTATTTGAATTTTTAGTTATAGAAATACTTATTTTAAAATTGCAGCGTTTGGATAAATGACTCAAAAAATATAATTTTTTTTACATAGAGAACGATGATAACAAATATCTTTCAATATTAAATGTTGATTTTACATAACTTAACCAGTGACATTTTATACCATACACAATGTTATATACAAATTTAAAAATAAAAATAGAATGGTAGAATGATAAAAAAAATTCCTGGAAGGAACATAAATAGTGTTGGAGAGTTTGTAATTTTAAGAGATGAAACATTGCATAAAAATGGTGGTGCAAGGCAATACTTCTAGCAAATGAAACATGGTCAATATTTTCAGTAGAAACAGTAAATATTTTTCACAGTCAAGGATGAAGGTAGCATAATGGTCTCTTTTATTTTGATGGGAATGATAAAATAATTTCTAAGAAAGAAGTCATATTTTTCTACTTCTTCAAAAGCTCTCAGTTAACATTTTGAGAAGTTAAATGTGTTTTTTAAAAATGGTATCAAGCACATATAATATAACTTTTTATAATTCAAAAGTAAAAAAAAAAAATAGTAGCTTTTGTTGAGTTTGAGTTTTGAATTGTAATATCTAGTTTTATTGTTTCGGTATATAAACATGCTCTCATAACAATGTTGTGTCGTCATTGTGAAGTGTTTTATTGGCCAAATTTCAACTAAGTCAAATATGCGTGCTTCTTTTTTCAATGACGTCGTCATCACTTCTTCGTCATTATGCTTCCTCTACTGCACGCTTCTTCTTCAACAATATTGTCATTGTTATCTTCTTCTTTTCTTATTCTTGTTCTTATCCTTCTCTTGATCTTCTTCAACAACATCGTTGTCATTATTGTCGTTTTTATCTTTTTCTTTTAATTTCTTATATATGTTAAAAAAGTTAGAGGTTTAGTGCACATAAATTTTGATGCATAGCACTAAAATGTTGGAACACAGCACAACTTTTTAAAAGATTGTATGTCCATAACATTGACATCCAACCAACAAAAATACGTACAATTCATAAATTTTGATGTGCGGCACAATAATTTTTTAAGGACTATATGTCAAAAATATTGACACCCAACTAACAAAATACATCAACACAAAAATTTGGTGCACATCATAGTTTTTGATGCCTAGCACACAAAAATCTTAAAAAACCCTAATTAGCTCACTCATTCAACAAATTATATTTATAACAAAAATTTATGTGCTACGTATAAAAAATTTTATTCTATGGATAAAAATGTATATGCTATGTGTAAAAATTTCTATGATATATTAATAAATTTGCGTTATGTACAAAATCTTTTATGTCACTATAAATTTTTGTACTGGAAAATATGAAAAAAAAAGCAGTAACACATTCATGTGTTTTTTTGTTAGACTTATGCCAACTTGACTGTACTTAATTACACGTATACATGTAAATTTTAATCACTTAATTATTTTCTATTGAATTAGACAAATTAGTAAAAGAAAATAGGGTTTGGTGGGAGTACGTACTTCGTACTTTGTACAATTTTGAAAATCGAAGATGAGTGGTGGAGTGAGCGGGGAAGAGACTTTGAGAGTGAAATACGGCGAGGCAGCCGATAATGTCGGCGGAAAAGATAACGGGGAGAACAGGGGAGGGCTTGCATCAGGGAAAAAGGAAGATCATATTTCGGGAGGGGTTTTTAAGCCTTTGAAGGTTTCTTTCAGGGAGTTGTGAGTTCTAAGATTGCTAAAACTTTTTCACTCGTTGAAACTTTGTCAGGAGATAACATTGCAGTAGTATATGGGAAGCAAGGAGATCTCTGGCCACCGAGTATAATGTTTACCCAAGACGCTAAGAATTGTTTGGCAGAACTTTATAATGATGATATAGTGATTAAGGTGCTAGGTAAACATTATAACTACACTGGATTGTCTCATAAACTCCGAATAGTATGACGGATTAAGGGAGGTTTTAATTTATTGGATGTGGTGTTTGACTATTTCCTTGTGAAGTTTGATGTGGCTAAGGAGCGAGAAAAGGTTCTCTTAGGAGGTCCATAAATGATTGAGGGAAATTATGTGGCAGTGAAGTCTTGGGGATCAAGAGTTCAGATAAAGTGAAAACTATTTTGGAGCAACTTTAGTGTGGATTAGAATTACTGGATTACGAATTCGGTGCTACTAAAAAGATGCAATGCTCCATGTTGCGGCTTCAGTTAGCATCCCCGTCAAGGTTGATTTGGCAACAAAATTAGCTGAAAAAGGACGATATGCTCGTGCCTGTGTTCAGATATATTTAGGATTGCTCGTGACGAAGAAGATTCTTGTTGAAGGTGTTGAATATGAGGTTGAATATGAAAGTCTTCACCTTTTTTGTGACTCCTGTCTCAAGTTTGGTCATGATATGAAGGTGTGCAAGACTGACAGCAACGCGGGAGGAAAAACTAATTCCAAGGTGGTCAGTGATGTAGCAAAGCAGCCAGAAAGATTAAATTCAAAAAATCCGATGCATGTGAAAATGGCAAGTTTCCATTTTGGCAAAAATCTTGGAGGTGAGACCGTAACTGTTGCAGTCTCGAATTTGGTGAAGAGTGATTTGCATGCTATTCATGTAGACCATGCTCAACATGAGGATTTGGAAGGTTAGACTCAAGTGATTAGGAAAGAAAAGTATAAAATGGGTCAAAAGCCTTCTCCTAGCACCTATCAGGTCCAACAAAAAGCAAAGAAAACTCTTAACAAGGCTACCAATACTTGGACAAGGTCTAATCATCAACGTACAACACATGCTATCGGATCCAACGGTTAGTGTGGCTTCTTCGAGGACCCGTCATAATGTACATTATCAGCAGTAAGGTGAGACAACAAATGTCACTGTGCAGAAGCGTCCTCACTCAAACTCTTTGCAGAATTTGCCTGCAAATAAGGATGGAGCATCGGTGGCGGGGTAACGCAAGTTTTGACAGAGAAAATTGCGTTGCAACTTGAGAGTCCATTAAAGGCGGGATCATTGATGAGCAGATATTTTATACGCTTTTTGAGGGTAATTTCATGTAGATTTTAGTATGTTTTAATTAGTTTTTAGTAGAATATTATTAGTTTTTAGGCAAAAATCATATTTCTGGACTTTACTATGAGTTTGTGTGTTTTTCTGTGATTTCAGGTAATTTCTGGCTGAAATTGAGGGAGCTGAGCAAAAATCTGAGTTAGGCTGAAAAAGGACTGCTGATGCTGTTGGATCCTGACCTCCCTGCACTCGGAATGGATTTTTTGGAGCTACAGGAGTCCAATTGGTGCGCTCTCAATGGCGCTAGAAAGTAGACATCCAGGGCTTTCCATCAATATATAATAGTCTATACTTTGCGCGAAGATAGATGACGTAACTTGGCGTTGAACGCCAAGTACATGCTGCTGTCTAGAGTTAAACGCCAGAAACACGTCATGATCCGGAGTTGAACGCCCAAAACACGTTATAACTTGAAGTTCAACTCCAAGAAAAGCCTCAACTCGTGGATAGCTTTAGTCTCAGCCCCAGCACACACCAAGTGGGCCCCAGAAGTGGATTTCTGCACCAATTATCTTAGTTCACTCATATTCTGTAAACCTAGGTTACTAGTTTACTATTTAAACAACTTTTAAAGACTTATCTTGTACCTCATGATATTTTCAGATCTGAATTATACACTCTTTGGCAGCATGAGTCTCTAAACTCCATTGTTGGGGGTGAGGACCTCTGCAGCGTCTCGATGAATTAATGCAATTACTTTTGTTTTCCATTCAAACACGCTTGTTCTTATCTAAGATGTTCATTCGCGCTTAATTATGGAGAAGGTGATGATCCATGACACTCATCACCTTCCTCAATCCATGAACGTGTGCCTGACAACCACCTCCATTCTATATCAGATTGAATGAGTATCTCTTAGATTCTTTAATCAGAATCTTCGTGGTATAGGCCGGATTGATGGCGGCATTCATGAGAATCCGGAAAGTCTAAACCTTGTCTGTGGTATTCCGAGTAGGATTCTGAGATTGAATGACTGTGATGAGCTTCAAACTCCTGAAGGCTGGGCGTTAGTGACAGACGCAAAAGAATCAATGGATTCTATTCCAACCTGATTGAGAACCGACAGCTGATTAGCCGTGCTGTGACAGAGCATTTGGACCATTTTCACTGAGAGGATGGGAAGTAGCCATTGACAACGGTGACACCCTACATAGAGCTTGCCATGGAAGGAACCTTGCGTGTGGGAAAAGGATTTTAAGGAAAAGTTGAAATTCAGAGGACAAAGCATCTCCAAAACTCCAACATATTCTCCATTATTAAAGTAACAACTATTTATTTTATGCCCTTTTTACTTTATACAAGGCTAAAGAATCCTATTGGTATCCTGACTAAGATCAATAAAATAAACATAGTTGCTTCAATCCAACAATCTCCGTGGGATTCGACCCTTACTCACGTAAGGTATTACTTGGACGACCCAGTGCACTTGCTGGTTAGTTGTGCGGATTACAAAAAGTGTGATTGCAATTTCGTGCACCAAGTTTTTGGCGCCGTTGCCGGGGATTGTTCGAGTTTGAACAACTAAAGGTTTATTTTATTTCTTAGATTAGGAATAATTTATTTTTATTGTTATAGAGTCATTAAATTCTGATAGGATAGTTTCTTTTCAAAAAATTTCTTTTCAAAAACATTATTTTTCTTAATTAATTGCTTATTTTCGTGAGTTTAGTGTCTTGTTCTAAGTTTGGTGTTAATTGCATATTTTATATTTTTCTCTAAATTTTTGTATTAGTGTTCTTTGTTCTTCCTTGATCTTCAAGTTGTTCTTGTTTATTTTTCTTGTTTGATCTTTAATTTTTCTTGTTCTGTGTCTTTTCTTGTTTCACTTGTGTTCTTTTTAAAGCATTAATCTTTCAAAAGGAATATACCTATTTAGAACAAGTGTTACATTTACTCCCAATTGGCTAGAGCGTTGGTCTATGTTCTTGGCAATTGGGCATCTTCTTTTTAAAATCTTTTTTCAAAAATAATTTTTCTTGATTTAATCTTGTGCCAAACTTTAAGTTTGGTGTTTTCTTGTTAATCTTTTCATAATTTTCGAAAATTTTATTAAAGTCTTCTAAAAATTTTAAGTTTGGTGTTCTTTCTTTTGTTCTTGGTGTTCTTGTGAATCTTCAAGGTGTTCTTGAGTCTTTCTTGTGTTTTGATCTTAAAATTTTTAAGTTTGGTGTTCCTTGGTGTTTTTCCTCTAAATTTTTCAAAAATAAGGAGCATTAGATCTAAAAATTTTAAGTCTTGTGTCTTTTATGTGTTTTTCTCTTTCATCATAAAATTCAAAATTCAAAAACAAAATATATTTTCTAACTAATTTTAAACTATATTTTCGAAATTTTTATATAAAAATTCAGATTTCAATTTCAAAATTTTTCAATTCTTATCTTTTTAAGTTTTTTTTTAAAAAAAAAGATATTTTTAATATATATTTTATTACCTTTTTCAAAAATATCCTAACCACTTTCTCTTTTTCCTCAAATGTTTCGAAAATCTTCATAAACTTTTTCAAATTTTTATAAATTTTAATTTTTAATTTTCTTTCTTTATTTATTTTATTTTTATTTCAGTTTTTGTTTTATTTTATTATTTCGAAAATTATTCTTATAATAAAATAGACAATATCAACATCCATACCATCTCCCTTGCTCCATCATGGAACTAAGTGGAAATGAGCAGTCCAGGAGGACTCTGGGGTCATATGCTAACCCCACTACTGCTTCATATGGGAGTAGTATCTGTATACCCTCCATTGGAGTTAGTAGCTTTGAGTTGAATCCTCAGCTCATTATCATGGTGCAGCAAAGCTGCCAGTATTCCGGTCTTCCACATGAAGAACCTACAGAGTTTCTGGCACAATTTTTACAAATTGCTGACACAGTACATGATAAGAAAGTAGATCAGGATGTCTACAGTTTATTACTGTTTTCATTTGCTGTAAAAGATCAAGCTAAGAGGTGGTTAAATAACCAACCTAAGAACAGCATAAGGACATGGAAACTGCTATCAGAAAAATTCCTGAATCACTATTTTCCTCCAAAACGGATGACACAGCTAAGGCTTCGCATCCAAGGCTTCAAACAAGGAGATAATGAATCTTTTTATGATGCTTGGAAGAGATACAGAGAGATGCTAAGAAAATGCCCCTCTGAGATGTTTTCAGAGTGGGTGCAATTAGACATCTTCTACTATGGGCTTACAGAAAAAGCTCAGATTTCTCTAGATCACTCAGCCGGTGGATCTATACATATGAGAAAAATAATTGAAGAAGCTCAAGAGCTTATTGATACAGTTGCCAGAAATCAGCATATGTACCTAAGCAGTGAATCCTCCATGAAAGAAGAAGCTAAAACAGTAACTGCTGAACTCAGTCTTGTGGATCAGGCTAATGAATTCAATCAGCAATTAGACTTTCTAATCTAGCAGCTAGCCGAATTAAGGAAATACTACAGGAAACAAGAATGGCTAACAGGAATATGGAAGTACAGTTAAAGCAAACAGAAAGGCAACTGTCAAAACAAATAGCAGAAGAATGCCAAGCAGTTCAATTAAGAAGTGGGAAAACATTAAATACCTCACTTCAAAGCAGCAGCAAGCCAAGAAATGAACAAATGGCTACTCAAAATCCCTCTGAGGACAATCAGAGCCCAGAGAGGAATAAGGCTGGCCTTGAACGCCCAGACCATGCTCATTTCTGGCATTCAACGCCAGAAACAAGCATGAATCCGGTGTTGAACGCCCAAGGGAAGCATAGTTCTGGCGTTCAGACGCCAGTAACAGATAAGAAGTTGGCGTCTAATGCCACTCCAGCTTCCACCCCTGGCATTCAAACGCCAGTGGGAGATCAGTCACATACAAGTGCTGATAACAACCCTTCTAAAAAGGCTTCCCAACCCACTTCTACAGGTAATAAACCTGCAGCAACTAAGGTTGAGGAATACTAAGCCAAAATGCCTTATCCTCAAAAACTCTGCCAAGCGGAACAGGATAAGCAATTTGCCCGCTTTGCAGACTATCTCAGGACTCTTGAAATAAAGATTCTGTTTGCAGAAGCACTTGAGCAAATTGATGAGCGGAGAATTTATACGATTTTTGGCATTGTTTTTAGGTAGTTTTTAGTAAGTTCAAGCTACTTTTAGGGATGTTTTCATTAGTTTTTATGTTAAATTCACATTTCTGGACTTTACTATGAGTTTGTGTGTTTTTCTGTGATTTCAGGTAATTTCTGGCTGAAATTGAGGGACTTTAGCAAAACTCTGAAAAGGGCTGACAAAAGGACTGCTGATGCTGTTGGAATCTGACCTCCCTGCACTCGAAATAGATTTTCTGGAGCTACAGAACACCAAATGGCGCGTTCTCAACGGCTTTGGAAAGTAGACATCCAGAGCTTTCCAGCAATATATAATAGTCTATACTTTATTCTGAAATTGACGACGTAACTTGGCGTTGAACGCCAAGTACATGCTGCTGTCTGGAGTTAAACGCCAGAAAAACGTCATAACTTGGAGTTCAACTCCAAGAGAAGCCTCAACTCGTGGATAGATCAAGCTCAGCCCAAGCATACACCAAGTGGGTCCCGGAAGTGGATTTATGCATCAATTACTTACTTATGTAAACCCTAGTAGCTAGTTTATTATAAATAGAACTCTTTACTATCATATTATCATCTTGGTTTTGATCCTTGGATTGTATTTTGATCCAGTGACCACGTTTTGGGGGCTGGCCATTCGGCCATGCCTGAACCTCTCTCACTTATGTATTTTCAACGGTGGAGTTTCTACACACCATAGATTAAGGGTGTGGAGCTCTGCTGTACCTCAAGTTTCAATGCAATTACTATTATTTTCTATCCAAATCAATTTTATTCTTAATCCAAGATATACGTTGCACTTCACCTTGATGAATGTGATGATCCGTGACACTCATCATTATTCTCACCTATGAACGCGCGTGACTGACAACCACTTCCGTTCTACTTTAGGCCGGGCAAATATCTCTTAGATTCCCCAACAGAATCTTCATGGTATAAGCTAGATAGATGGCGGCATTCATGAGGATCCAGAAGGTCTAAACCTTGTCTGTGGTATTCCAAGTAGGATTCTGGGATTGAATGACTGTGACGAGCTTCAAACTCCTGAAGGCTGGGCGTGATGACAAGCGCAAAAGAATCAAGGGATTCTATTCCAACCTGATTGAGAACCGACAGATGATTAGCCGTGCTGTGACAGAGCATAGGAACGTTTTCACTGAGAGGATGGGATGAAGCCATTGACAACGGTGATGCCCTACATACAGCTTGCCATGGAAAGGAGTAAGAAGAATTGGATGAAAGCAGCAGGAAAGCAGAGATTCAGAAGGAACACAGCATCTCCATGCGCCTATCTGAAATTCCCACCATTGGATTACATGAGTAACTTTATCTTTATTTTCAGTTTATTTAATTTAATCCTATAATCTCTTAATTTAGTTATTTAACCTGACTGGGATTTACAAGGTGACCATAGCTTGCTTCATACCAACAATCTCCGTGGGATCGACCCTTACTCATGTAAGGTATTACTTGGACGACCCAGTGCACTTGCTGGTTAGTTGAGCGAGACTGTGAAGTTAATTTTGGACCATGGTTCTGTGCACCAAGTCTTTGGAGCCATTACCTTGGATTGTTGAAGTGAAAAGAATGAATCACGATTTCGCCCACCAAGTTTTTGGCGCCGTTGCCGGGGATTGTTCGAGTATGGACAACTGGACAACTGACGGTTCATCTTGTTACTCAGATTAGGTAATTTTTATTTTATTAAAAAAAAATTTCGAAAATCTTTTCAAAATCTTCTCCCTAGTTTCGAAAATTATTCAAAAATTTTTTTAATATGCATTCTAGAGTTTCATGAAGTATGTTGAAGCCTGGCTGGCTGTAAAGCCATGTCTAAATTCTTTTGGACTGAGGCTTCAAAACCATTTTCATAGAGGCAAGCTAATTTGATTATTAGTTGTATGCTAAAGCTTGGCTGGCCATTGGCCATGTCTAGTGTTTTGGACCGGGGCTTTCACAAAAGCTTGGCTGGCTATTAAGCCATGTCTAATTCCTGGACTGGAGCTTTAAACTAACATTGCGAAGATTCCTGGAATTCATATTAAAAATTTTTGAATTTCTTATTTTATTTTTCCTATATATTTTACGAAAAAAATCAAATAAAATACAAAAAAAATTAGAAAATCATAAAAATAAAAAATATTTTGTGTTTCTTGTTTGAGTCTTGTGTCAAGTCATAAGTTTGGTGTCAATTGCATGTTCATCTTTTTCTTGCATAAAATTTTCAAAAAATTCATGCATTCATAGTGTTCATCATGATCTTCAAGTTGTTCTTGATGAACTTTCTTGTTTGATCTTCATATTTTCTTGTTTTGTGTTGTATGGTGTTTTTCATATGCATTCTTGCATTCATAGAGTCTAAACATGAAAAATTTCTAAGTTTGGTGTCTTGCATGTTTTCTTTACATTGAAAATTTTTCAAAAATATGTTCTTGATGTTCATCATGATCTTCAAAGTGTTCTTGGTGTTCATCTTGACATTCATAGTGTTCTTGCATGCATCATGTGTTTTGATCCAAAATTTTTATGCATTGAGTATTTTTAGTGTTTTTCTCTCTCATCAAAAAAAAAATTTCAAAAATCAAAAAAATATCTTTTCCTCATTTTCCTCCAAATTTTCGAAATTTTGGGTTGACTTGGTCAAAAATTTTTAAAATTAGTTGTTTCTTACAAGTCAAGTCAAAATTTCAAATTTTAAAAATCTTATCTTTTCAAAATCTTTTTCAAAAATCATATCTTTTCCATTTTTTTCTTATTTTCGAAATTTTTAAAAATTATTTTTTTCAAAAATCTTTTTCTTATCTTTACATCATATTTTTGAAAATTGCATCAAAAATTAATATTTTGATTCAAAAATTTCAAGTTTGTTACTTTCTTGTTAAGAAAGATTCAAACTTTAAGTTCTAGAAACATATCTTGTGATTTCTTGTGAGTCAAGTCATTAATTGTGATTTTAAAATTCAAATCTTTTTCAAAACTAAATTCAATCTTATCTTTTCAAAACCATATCTTTTTAAATCATATCTTTTATATCATATTTTTTTTCAAAATTTTATCTTTTTCAAAAATTTTTTTAAAATATCTTTTCTAACTTCTTATCTTCTTATCTTTTCAAAATTGATTTTAATATCTTTTTTCAACTAACTAATTAACTTTTTGTTTGTTTCTTATCTTTTTCAAAACCACCTAACTACTTTTTCCTCTCTAATTTTCGAAAATACCTCCCTCTTTTTCAAAAATTCTTTTTAATTAATTAATTGTTTCAAATTTTAGTTTTAATTTTCGAAAATTACTAACCCATTTTTTAAAATTATTTTCGAATTTCTCTCCCCCTCATCTCTTTCTATTTATTTTATTTATTTACTAACACTTCTCTTCACCTCTCTTCATCTCCAATCACTGCCTCTATCCTCACCATTGTGATTGGATTCTCCACTTTTATTCCTTTCTTCTTCTACTAACAATAAGGAACCTCTTTACTGTGACATAGAGGATTCCTCTTTCTTTTCTTGTTCTCTTCTTCCCTATATGAGCAGGAGCAAGGACAAGAACATTCTTACTGAAGTAGATCATGAACCTGAAAGGACTCTGAAGGGGAAGTCAAGAGAAACTAAAAAATCAACAATTCAGAGAAACCTCAAAAAAAAAAGAAAAAAAAAGAGAAAAAGGAAAGACAAAAAGCTTCCACCTCCGAGTCATAGGAGATGGAAAGACTCATCTAAAGGGTCTATAGCTCAGTGGTAGAATATTTGACTGCAAATCAAGAAATCCCTGAGATACCTCAGGGGATACATGTTCCTCCACATAATTATTGGAAGCAACTTAGGATAGGAACACCAAAATCACTAGGGATCATGCAACAGAAGCAAGGAAGAGACATAAAGGAGCTCAAAAAGCACCATTGGATCTTCAAGAAGGCGCCACCCTCACTCAGGTGGACTCATTCCTTGTTCTAAATTTTTTTTTTCCTACTTTTCGCTTTTTATATGTTTATCTATTACATGATCATTAGTATGTAGTAACTATGTCTTAAAGCTATGAATAAATTCTATAAATCCTTCACCTCTCTTAAAAAAAAATTGTTTTAATTCAAAAGAACAAGAAGTACATAAATTTCGAATTTATCCTTGAATTTAGTTTAATTATATTGATGTGGTGACAATACTTCTTGCTTTCTGAATGAATGCTTAAACAGTGCATATTTTTGATCTTGTTGTTTATGAATGTTAAAATTGTTGGCTCCTAAAAGAATGATGAACAAGGAGAAATGTTATTGACAATCTGAAAAATCATGAATTTGATTCTTGAAGCAAGAAAAAGCAGTGAATGGCGAAAAAATTAAAAAATTAATTGACGAAAAAAAAATATTTTGAAAAAAAAAGAGAAAAAGCAAACAGAAAAAGCCAGTAGCCCTTAAAACCAAAAGGCAAGGGTAAAAAGGATCCAAGGCTTTGAGCATCAATGGATAGGAGGGCCCAAGGAAATAAAATCCAGGCCTAAGCGGCTAAATCAAGTTGTCCCTAACCATGTGCTTATGTCATGAAGGTCCAAGTGAAAAGCTTGAGACTGAGTGGTTAAAGTCGTGATCCAAAGTAAAAGAGTGTGCTTAAGAGCTCTGGACACCTCTAACTGGGGACTTTAGCAAAGCTAAGTCACAATCTGAAAAGGTTCACCCAGTTATGTGTCTGTGGCATTTATGTATCCGGTGGTAATACTGGAAAACAAAGTGCTTAGGGCCACAGCCAAGACTCATAAGTAGCTGTGTTCAAGAATCAACATGCTTAACTAGGAAAGTCAATAACACTATCCAAAATTCTAAGTTCCTAAAGAAGCCAATCATTCAGAACTTCAAAGGAAAAAGTGAGATGCCAAAACTGTTCAGAAGCAAAAAGCTACAAGTCCCGCTCATCTAATTATAATTAATATTCATTGATATTCTGGAATTTATAGTATATTCTCTTCTTTTATCCTATTTGATTTTCAGTTGCTTGGGGACAAGCAACAATTTAAGTTTGGTGTTGTGATGAGCGGATAATTTATACGCTTTTTGGCATTGTTTTTAGGTAGTTTTTAGTAAGTTCAAGCTACTTTTAGGGATGTTTTCATTAGTTTTTATGTTAAATTCACATTTCTGGACTTTACTATGAGTTTGTGTGTTTTTCTGTGATTTCAGGTAATTTCTGGCTGAAATTGAGGGACTTTAGCAAAACTCTGAAAAGGGCTGACAAAAGGACTGCTGATGCTGTTGGAATCTGACCTCCCTGAACTCGAAATGGATTTTCTGGAGCTACAGAACTCCAAATGGCGCGCCCTCAATGGCGTTAGAAAGTAGACATCCAGAGCTTTCCAGCAATATATAATAGTCCATACTTTATTCGGAAATTGACGACGTAACTTGGCGTTGAACGCCAAGTACATGCTGCTGTCTGGAGTTAAACGCCAGAAAAACGTCATGATCCGGAGTTGAACGCCCAAAACACGTCATAACTTGGAGTTCAACTCCAAGAGAAGCCTCAACTCGTGGATAGATCAAGCTCAGCCCAAGCATACACCAAGTGGGCCCCGGAAGTGGATTTATGCATCAATTACTTATGTAAACCCTAGTAGCTAGTTTATTATAAATAGAACTCTTTACTATCATATTATCATCTTGGTTTTGATCCCTGGATTGTATTTTGATCCAGTGACCACGTTTTGGGGGCTGGCCATTCGGCCATGCCTGAACCTCTCTCACTTATGTATTTTCAACGGTGGAGTTTCTACACACTATAGATTAAGGGTGTGGAGCTCTGTTGTACCCCAAGTTTCAATGCAATTACTATTATTTTCTTTCCAAATCAATTTTATTCTTAATCCAAGATATACGTTGCACTTCACCTTGATGAATGTGATGATCCGTGACACTCATCATCATTCTCACCTATGAACGCGCGTGACTGACAACCACTTCCATTCTACTTTAGGCCGGACGCATATCTCTTAGATTCTCCAACATAATCTTCGTGGTATAAGCTAGATAGATGGCGGCATTCATGAGGATCCGGAAGGTCTAAACCTTGTCTGTGGTATTCCAAGTAGGATTCTGGGATTGAATGACTGTGACGAGCTTCAAACTCTTGAAGGCTGGGCGTGATGACAAGCGCAAAAGAGTCAAGGGATTCTATTCCAACCTGATTGAGAACCGACAGATGATTAGCCGTGCTGTGACAGAGCATAGGAACGTTTTCACTGAGAGGATGGGATGTAGCCATTGACAACGGTGATGCCCTACATATAGCTTGCCATGGAAAGGAGTAAGAAGAATTGGATGAAAGCAGCAGGAAAGCAGAGATTCAGAAGGAACACAACATCTCCATACGCCTATCTGAAATTTCCACCATTGGATTACATGAGTAACTTTATCTTTATTTTCAGTTTATTTAATTTAATCCTATAATCTCTTAATTTAGTTATTTAACCTGACTGGGATTTACAAGGTGACCATAGCTTGCTTCATACCAACAATCTCCGTGGGATCGACCCTTACTCACGTAAGGTATTACTTGGACGACCCAGTGCACTTGCTGGTTAGTTGAACGAGACTGTGAAGTTAATTTTGGACCATGGTTCTGTGCACCAAGTCTTTGGAGCCATTACCTTGGATTGTTGAAGTGAAAAGAATGAATCACGATTTCACCCACCACAAATACCCTCTTATGCTAAGTTCATGAAAGAGATCTTAAGTCATAAGAAGGATTGGAGGGAGACTGAAAAAGTTTACCTCACTGAAGAATGCAGTGCAGTCATTCTGAAAAGCTTACCTGAGAAGCTTAAAGATCCCAGGAGCTTCATGATACCATGCACATTAGAGGGTAATTGCACCAAGCAAGCTCTGTGTGACCTTGGTGCAAGTATCAACCTAATACCTGCATCTATTATCACAAAGCTTGGTTTGACTGAAGAAGTCAAACCAACCCGGATATGTCTTCAACTTGCTGATGGCTCCATTAAATACCCATCAGGCGTGATTGAAGACATGATTGTCAGGGTTGGGCTATTTGCCTTTCCTACTGACTTTGTGGTGCTGGAAATGGAGGAGCACAAGAGTGCAACTCTCATTCTAGGAAGACCTTTCCTAGCAACTGGCCGAACCCTCATTGACGTCCAAAAAGGGGAAGTAACCCTGAGAGTCAATGAGGAGGAGTTCAAGTTGAATGTTGTCAAAGCTATGCAACATCCAGACACCCCAAATGACTGCATGAGTGTTGATATCATTGACTCTCTGGTGAGAGAGGTCAATATGGCTGAGAGTCTCGAATCAGAGTTAGAGGACATCTTTAAAGATGTTCAGCCTGATTTGGAGAAATCAGAGAGAATAATAGAACCTCTGAAAATCCCTCAGGAAGAGGAGAAACCTCCCAAACCCGAGCTCAAACCATTACCACCATCTCTGAAATAAGCATTTCTGGGAGAAGGTGATACCTTTCCTATAATCATAAGCTCTACCCTAGAGCCACAGGAAGAGGAAGCACTAATTCAAGTGCTAAGGACACACAAGACAGCTCTTGGGTGGTCCATCAGTGATCTCAAGGGCATTAGCCCAGCCAGATGCATACACAAGTTCTTACTGGAGGGTGACGCCAAGCCAGTGGTTCAACCACAAAGGCAGCTGAACCCAGCCATGAAGGAGGTGGTGCAGAAAGAGGTCACTAAGTTACTAGAGGTTGGGATTATTTATCCTATTTCTGATAGCCCCTGGGTAAGCCCTGTCCAAGTCGTCCCTAAGAAGGGTGGCATGACAGTGGTTCATAATGAAAAAATGAACTGGTTCCTACAAGAACAGTTACTGGGTGGCGTATGTGTATTGATTATAGAAGGCTCAATACAGCCACCAGAAAGGATCATTTTCCTTTACCATTCATAGACCAGATGCTAGAACGACTAGCAGGTCATGAATACTACTGCTTCCTGGATGGATATTCAGGTTATAATCAAATTGCAGTAGATCCAAAAGATCAAGAGAAAACAGCATTCACATGTCCATTTGGAGTATTTGCGTACAGAAGGATGCCATTTGGCATGTGCAATGCACCTGCAACTTTTCAGAGGTGCATGCTCTCAATTTTCTCTGATATGGTGGAAATATTTCTGGAAGTCTTCATGGATGACTTTTCAGTATTTGGAGACTCATTCAGCTCATGTCTTGACCATCTAGCACTTGTTCTAAAGAGATGCCAAGAGACTAACCTGGTTTTAAACTGGGAAAAATGTCACTTTATGGTGACTGAAGGAATTGTCCTTGGGCACAAAATCTCGAACAGGAGAATAGAGGTGGATCAAGCTAAGGTAGAGGTAATTGAAAAATTACCACCACCTGCCAATGTTAAGGCAATCAGAAGCTTTCTGGGGCATGCAGGATTCTATAGGAGGTTTATAAAGGATTTTTCAAAAATCGCCAAACCTCTGAGCAACCTGCTAGCTGCTGACACGCCATTTATCTTTGATAAAAAGTGTCAGCAGGCGTTTGAGACTCTGAAAGCTAAATTGGTCACAGCACCAATCATCTCTGCACCAGACTGGACCTTACCATTTGAATTGATGTGTGATGCCAGTGACCATGCCATTAGTGCAATGTTGGGACAAAGGCATGACAAGCTTCTGCACGTCATTTACTATGCCAGCCGTGTTCTAAATGACGCACAGAAGAATTGCACAACCACATAAAAAGAGCTACTTGCAGTGGTTTACGCCATTGACAAATTCAGATCCTATTTAGTAGGATCAAAAGTGATTGTGTACACTGATCATGCTGCTCTTAAACATCTACTCACAAAGCAGGATTCAAAACCCAGACTTATAAGATGGGTGTTGCTTCTGCAAGAGTTTGATATAGAAATAAGAGACAGAAAAGGGGCAGAAAACCAAGTAGCAGATCACCTGTCCCGAATAGAACCAGTAGAAGGGGCGTCCCTCCCTCTCACTGAGATCTCTGAAACCTTTCCAGATGAGCAACTCTTTGCCATCCAGGAAGTGCCATGGTGCAGATATTGCAAACTACAAGGCAGTGAGATTCATACCCAATGAGTACAGTAGGCTGCAATCAAAGAAATTGATCACAGATGCAAATTACTATCTTTGGGATGAACCATATCTCTTCAAGAGATGTGCAGACAAAGTAATCCATAGATGTGTGCCTAAGGAAGAAGCGCAGAAGATTCTATGGCACTGCCATGGATCACAGTATGGAGGACATTTTGGAAGTGAGCGAACAGCCACAAGAGTCCTCCAATGTGGCTTCTACTGGCCTACTCTCTATAAAGATTCCCGAGCGTTTGTACTTAATTGTGACAGTTGCCAAAGATCTGGCAATCTGCCTCACAGTTATGCCATGCCTCAACAAGGAATCTTGGAGATTGAGTTGTTTGATGTATGGGGTATTGACTTCATGGGACCTTTCCCACCATCATACTCAAACACTTACATCCTGGTGGCGGTGGATTATGTATCCAAATGGGTAGAGACTATTGCAACACCCACTAATGACACTAAAACAGTGTTAAAATTCCTCCAGAAACACATCTTCAGCAGATTTGGTACCCCTAGAGTATTAATTAGTGATGGGGGCACTCATTTCTGCAATAAACAGCTTTACTCTGCTTTGGTTCGTTATGGAGTTAGCCACAGGGTAGCTACTCCATATCACCCACAGACTAATGGGCAAGCTGAAGTCTCAAACAGAGAACTCAAAAGAATCCTAGAACGGACTGTAATTAACCGTAGAAGGGATTGGGCAAGAAGCTTGGATGATGCTCTGTGGGCATACAGAACAGCATTCAAGACCCCTATAGGGACCTCTCCATACCAGCTTGTGTATGGAAAGGCATGTCACTTGCCAGTCGACTGGAGCATAAGGCCTATTGGGCAACCAAATTCCTGAACCTTGATGCCAAGTTAGCTGGAGAAAAACGCTTGCTCCAGTTAAATAAGCTAGAGGAATTTAGACTCAATGCTTTCGAAAATGCAAAAATTTACAAAGAGAAAGCAAAAAGATGGCATGATAAGAAATTGTCATCCAGAGTCTTTGAGCCGAGGCAGAAAGTTCTGCTATTCAATTCTAGGCTCAAATTATTCCCCGGGAAATTAAAGTCCCGGTGGAGAGGTCCATATGTGATTACAAGTGTATCACCATATGGATACGTAGAGCTTCAGGATAACGACTCTAACAAAAAGTTCATTGTTAATGTACAGAGAATTAAACATTATCTTGAAAATAATTTTGAGCAAGAATGCTCAAAACTGAGACTTGATTAGAGCTCAGTAATAGTCCAGCTAAAGACAATAAAGAAGCGCTTGCTGGGAGGCAACCCAGCCATTTACAAAGTTTATTTACTAATTAAATAAATTTCCTTTTCTTTAAAGGTATGTGTCAAGTATCTTCAAAAGGTAAAATAGCAATTGTTTGGGTTCACAGAGTTACAGGAGAATCTGGAAGCTCACTAGCATGGAAAAGCCAGTGAGAAACGTTTTGGGCGTTGAACACCCAAAAGAAGCATCCACTGGGCGTTCAACGCCAGTAAGGGTATCCATCTGGGCGTTAAACGCCAGAAAGGAGCATCTTCTGGGCGTTGAACGCCAGAAAGAAGCACCTGGGCGTTTAACGCCAGAACTACAGCATCCTGGGCGTTTAGAAAAACGCCCAGTGACAAAGGACTTCCTGATGTTCAACGCCAGAAAGAAGCAACAGCTGGGCGTTGAACGCCCAGGAGAAGCAGCAATTGGGCGTTAAACGCCCAAAACAAGCAGCATTTGGGTGTTTAACGCCAGAATGGTGGGGAGGAGGTAAAATTCGTTTTTCTTCACAAATTTTCTAATTTTTATGTTTCAATTCATGATTTCTTGCATAAACATGTTTCAAAATATCATCCTTCAATTCCAAAAATTTTAATCCTAATTTCTAAAAACCCTAATTTCTAAAATCCCTTTTTTTTTAAAAATATCAAATGTATCTTAATTCATAAACACAAATGTTTTTCCAATCCAAATCCTTTTCAAATCTTTTTCAACTTATCATATCTTTTGGATTTCGAATTTGCCTCTCCCTCTATTCCTCTCATATCCTTTCTTTTGCTTGAGGACAAGCAAACCTCTAAGTTTGGTGTGATTTGCCATGATCACTGAGCTAAAACTCATTAAGATCATGGCACCTAAGGGAACAGGAAGAGCAAGGATGTGAACTGAAGGAACTGAAGCGTCAGAAATTAATTCTTGAAGGACCAAGCATCCCACAGACTAGAGGAACATCCACTTCCCAAAATACAGGTTGTTAAGTTCTAATTCTAGCTTTAACTCTGTGATAGTATTATTATAGGATTTTACCTTAGAAGTTATATAGGAGTAGTAGTAATTAGCATATCTATTTTGATTTTAATTTCAATCAAGTTATAATTTATTTTTCTCATCATCATCAAACATGAATAAAATAGTTGATTTTTAGAATAAAGAGGCAATAATTTTTTCAAGTTCTTAATAAGAAAAATTCTAATTATTTATATGTGGTGGCAATACTTTTTGTCTTCTGAATGAATGCTTGAACAGTGCATATTTTTGATCTTGTTGTTTATGAATGTTAAAATTGTTGGCTCTTGAAAGAATGATGAAAAAGAGAAATGTTATTGATGATCTGAAAAATCATGAATTTGATTCTTGAAGCAAGAAAAAGCAGTGAAAAAAATAAAAAAATAAAAAAAATCATAAAAAAAAACTTTTACAAGAAATCATTGGATCAAGAAAAAGGAATAAAAGCCAACAGCCCTTAAAACCAAAAGGCAAGGGTGAAAAGGATCCAAGGCTTTGAGCATCAGTGGATAGGAGGGCCCAAGGAAGTAATTCCAGGCCTAAGCGGCTAAATCAAACTGTCCCTAACCATGTGCTTGTGGCATGCATGTCCAAGTGAAAAGCTTGAGACTGAGTGGTTAAAGTCGTGATCCAAAGCAAAAAGAGTGTGCTTAAGAGCTCTGGACACCTCTAACTGGGGACTTTAGCAAAGCTGAGTCACAATCTGAAAAGGTTCACCCAGTCATGTGTCTGTGGCATTTATGTATCCGGTGGTAATATTGGAAAACAAAGTGCTTAGGGCCACGGCCAAGACACATAAAGTAACTGTGTTCAAGAATCAACATACTACACTAGGAGAATCAATAATACTATCTAAATTATGAGTTCCTATGGATGCCAATCATTCTGAATTTCAAAGGATAAAGGGAGATGCCAAAACTATTCAGAAACAAAAAGCTACAAGCCCCGGTCATCTAATAAGAATCTGAGCTCCACTTAAAAACTCTAAAATATTATTACTTCTTAATTTCTTTTAATCCTATTTTATTTATCTAGTTACTTGAGGACAAGCAACAGTTTAAGTTTGGTGTTGTGATGAGCGGATATTTTATACGCTTTTTGGGGGTAATTTCATGTAGATTTTAGTATGTTTTAATTAGTTTTTAGTAGAATATTATTAGTTTTTAGGCAAAAATCATATTTCTGGACTTTACTATGAGTTTGTGTGTTTTTCTGTGATTTCAGGTAATTTCTGGCTGAAATTGAGGGAGCTGAGCAAAATTCTGAGTTAGGCTAAAAAAGGACTGTTGATGCTGTTGGATCCTGACCTCCCTGCACTCGGAATGCATTTTCTGGATCTACAGGAGTCCAATTGGCGCGCTCTCAATGGCGTTGGAAAGTAGACATCCAGGGCTTTCCAGCAATATATAATGGTCCATACTTTGCGCGAAGATAGACGACGTAACTTGGCGTTGAACGCCAAGTACATGCTGCTATCTGGAGTTAAACGCCAGAAACACGTCATGATCCGGAGTTGAACGCCCAAAACACGTTATAACTTGGAGTTCAACTCCAAGAAAAGCCTCAGCTCGTGGATAGCTTTAGTCTCAGCCCCAGCACACACCAAGTGGGCCCCAGAAGTGGATTTCTGCACCAATTATCTTAGTTCACTCATATTCTGTAAACCTAGGTTACTAGTTTACTATTTAAACAACTTTTAGAGACTTATCTTGTACCTCATGATATTTTCAGATCTGAATTATACACTCTTTGGCAGCATGAGTCTCTAAACTCCATTGTTGGGGGTGAGGAGCTCTGCAGCGTCTCGATGAATTAATGCAATTAGTTTTGTTTTCCATTCAAACACGCTTGTTCTTATCTAAGATGTTCATTCGCGCTTAATTATGGAGAAGGTGATGATCCGTGACACTCATCACCTTCCTCAATCCATGAACGTGTACCTGACAACCACCTCCATTCTATATCAGATTGAATGAGTATCTCTTAGATTCTTTAATCAGAATCTTCGTGGTATAAGCCAGATTGATGGCGGCATTCATGAGAATCCGGAAAGTCTAAACCTTGTCTGTGGTATTCCGAGTAGGATTCTGGGATTGAATGACTGTGACGAGCTTCAAACTCCTGAAGGCTAGGCGTTAGTGACAGACGCAAAAGAATCAATGGATTCTATTCCAACCTGATTGAGAACCGACAGCTGATTAGCCGTGCTGTGACAGAGCATTTGGACCATTTTCACTGAGAGGATGGGAAGTAGCCATTGACAATGGTGACACCCTACATAGAGCTTGCCATGGAAGGAACCTTGCGTGTGGGAAAAGGATTTCAAGGAAAAGTTGAAATTCAGAGGACAAAGCATCTCCAAAACTCCAACATATTCTCCATTATTAAAGTAACAACTATTTATTTTATGCCCTTTTTACTTTATACAAGGCTAAAGAATCCTACTGGTATCCTGACTAAGATCAATAAAATAAACATAGCTTGCTTCAATCCAACAATCTTCGTGAGATTCGACCCTTACTCACGTAAGGTATTACTTGGACGACCCAGTGCACTTGCTGGTTAGTTGTGCGGATTGCAAAAAGTGTGATTGCAATTTCGTGCACCAATCATCGAAGACAGGGACATCATGTTGAGTCTCGGGTTTTGTTATTAGAGCTCCCTTTTTGCTATTTTTTATGGATAGTTTCAATATCATAGCCTAGAATGTGAGGGGTGCGTCTAACAAGATGGCCTGTGTGCATGGCAAAAATTTGGTAAGAATATATAAACCATCTTTCTTCTTTCTCTTTGAGACTCATACTATGTTTAATAATTTGAAGAATTTTTAGGATAATTTGGGTTTTCATTGTGTTGGTGTTGAGAAAGCAATAGGACACAGGGGTGGCATTTGGTTTCTCTCTTCTATTGCAAATGCTTCTTGTATGGTTACTAACCAAACTGACCAATGTATTACGGTGAAAGTGAGTTTGGGTAACTTAGTTTGGCTTTGTAGTGTAGTGTATGGGAGTCCCAAATTCAAAAAATGAAGTATATTTTGGGATCATTTGCGTTCTATTAATTCAGGCCATAATGGACCATGGCTGGCCGTTAGTAATTTTAATGAGATTGTGGCGCCAGATGAGAGTACGGGTGCTTATTTTTCTTCTCACTGAGCAAGTCTATTAGCTACTACTCTAGATGATTGTGAACTCTTTAATCTTAAACTTACTGGTAGGAGATATACTTGATATAGAATCGTTCAGGATGGCAGGGACTTGGCTAAAAAGTTGGATAGAGCACTAGTTAATAAGACGTAGATGACAATATTTCCTGAGGACTATTGTGAAATTCTTAGCAGGCTTCATTCTGATCATTGTCCTATTTTAGTTCGTTGTCATGGTGGCCCCAAAGTGAAAGGTTCTCGTCCTTTTAGGTTCTAGGTTGCGTAGGCAACACACCTTTCTTATAAACATCTTATTAGTAAGGCTTGGAATCAAGGGTTTTGAGACGTTACTGAAAGGTTTAAGATGGTTCAATAGATTTCTTTGGACTTTAACTCAAAGGCTTTTGGAAATATTTTTGTGCAAAAAAGTAATCTGAAATATCAGATTGATCAGATTCAACGGTGTTTTGAGGTTACTGATAGAGAAAATCACAATGGTTCGGAATTTTTAGCAAAACAATTTCTTCGTTGATAGCATAGTCCAAACCAACAAATAATTCTCTCAATCAAAGTTTAATTTTCAAACAATAAATACCCGAGATCAAGAGTAATTCAACATCGGGTCGTCTTTGACGATTGGATTCTTACTAGTAAAGAATTTTATAAAAATATTATCGCATTGTAAGTATAGTTTCTAAACTAACAGAGAATCCTTTCGTGCAAAAGTTTTGGTTGTCATAAGTAACAAACCCAGTAAAATTTATAAACCGAAGTATTCAAACCTCGGGTCGTCTTCTCAAGGAATTGCAGGTAGGGGTGGCTAGCGGGGAAGCCCACCCCGCCCCGCCTAGTGAGGCGGTCCCAAAATCCCAGCCCGCCCCACCTAACGGCGGGCTGGCGGGCCGGCGGGCCAAGCCCACCAAATATCTTTTTTTTTTACTTTTAACTATTAAATAATATTTATAAAGGCATAAAAAAATCTCTTCTATTTTTTACTTTTAACTGTTATAATTATTTCTAAAAGTATAAACAAATTATAATTTTTATATTCACAAACATTAAAGTCTTTGTAATTATAAATATCTAATAAACATAATTATAAACCAAGTTTTCATCCAAAATATAATTATAAATATTGTTCCCAAAGCAAAATAAACATAATCCAAAACATAATTATAAATATTGTCTCTAAAACAAAATAAACATAATCCAAAACACTCAATTTTCATATTCATTCTCTTGTAAGTTGGGTTGGGAGAAGTTGGGTTTTGGTAAAAAAAATTGTAAAAATACCGCCTTGCTAAAAAATACTTAGCCCGGCGGGGAAGCCCGCCCCGCCCCGCCAAAGCCCACGGTTTAAGCGGTGCGGGTTAAGCGGGCTTTTGCTATTTGGCCGTCCTAATTTTCTAGCCCAATCCGCCTTTTTTGGCGGGTTACGCGGGCCGGCCCGACAGATTTAGGCCCGTTTGCCACCCCTAATTGCAGGGAGGTGTGTTTTATTATTGGTTATGGAAAACAGTATTTTTGGGTTTTTGAAAGGTTTGAACAAGAGAAATAAATTGCAGGAATTAATAAATCAATAGCTAAGAAAATTCTTGGCAAGGTATGAAAATTAGAAGTCATATCCTAGTTATCCTTATCAATTGTGATGAGAATTGCTTGTTGCTCCCACTTAGTCAACCTCTAACTATGAAGGCAAGTCAAGTGGATAAATCAATATGAATCCTCAAGTCCTAGTCAATTCCCAAAGAAAGAATAGAGTTAGTGGAATTCAAGTCAATTGTCAACTTCCAATTATCAATCAACAAAAGAGTTTGATAACTCAAGAGTCTCTAATTACTCAACCAAAGCCAAGAATATAGAAAGCTAAATAAAAATCATATATCTGAAATACCTCAAATTGCATTAATAAAAGAAATCAAATCTAACATGGAAAAGTTCATAAGCCAATTTGGTAACACAAGTCATTAATAAATAAAAGCATTATAGTATCTAAAAGTAGAAGAGAAATCAAAATAAAGGAATATTGAACCTGGTAAGAAGAAACAATCCTAATGACTAAAAGAAATCCTAATTCTAAAACCTAAGAGAGAGGAGAGAACCCCTCTCTCTAAAAACTACTTCTAAAATTGTGAATATTCAATGTTGTGCCATGTATGTCTTGAGTCTCCGCATGTTCTCTGGCTTTATTCTTTGTTTCTGGGCCGAAAATTGGGTCAAAACGCGGCCCAAAATTGCCCCAGCGATTTCTGTTAATTCTGCAGATCGCGCTTGTCACGCGTACGCGTCGATCACGTGTACACGTCATTTAATGATTTCCCCTCCATGTGTGCACGTCAAGCACGCGCTCGCATCGTTTGCGCGAACTCCAATCCACATATACGTGTCAAGCATGCGCATGCGTCATTGTGATTTTGTCCAAATCGCGCGCACGCGTCAGCCATGCGTGCGCATCGCTGTTCGCTGGTTGTCTCCTTTATTTCTTGTGCTCCTTCCCTTTTCGCAAGCTTCCTTTCCATCCTCTAAGCCATTCCTGCCCTATAAAGCCTAAGACACTTAACACAGGATCACGGCATCGAATGGTATAAAGGGGGATTAAAATACACAATTTTAAAGCTTTAGGAAGTAAGTTTTCAATCCTAGAATAAATCCAGGAAGGAATTTGTAAAATCATGCAAATCATATGAATAAGTGGGTGAAAAGCTGATAAAAACTACTCAGGTTAGCACAATATAAACTATAAAATAGTGGTTTATCAACCTCCCCACACTTAAACATTAGCATGTCCTCATTCTAAGCTCAAGGAGACAAAGAGAATGAATAAGGGACAGTAAAACTCATGAAATGCAACCTATATGTGAATGCAACTATATGCAAAATGCTTTTATCTACTTGGTTAAGGGTAAACAAATCTTTTAAGAACAAATATGAACTGGATTTCACTAATTCAAATCACAAAATAAAGTACAAGTAAACTTGCGAAAGAAAATAGCTCATGAAAGCAGGGAACAAGGAATCGAGCATCGAACCCTCACTGGAAGTGTATACACTCTAATCACTCAGGTGTTTGAGGTTCGATTCTCTGAATTCTCTACTAATCTTGCTTTCTAAGGCTTGCTCTTCATCTAACAATCAACAAAAATTTAATGCACTAATACACAAATCAAGAGGTCTTTTAAGGGTTGTAATGGGGTCATGGTCAAGGTAGGATTGTATTTGGTCAAGTGGGCTAAAATCTGAATCCTTAATTAACCTAAACTTTCCACCTAACTTAGGACAATCCATGTAATTACAATGCAAAATTTAACTACCTATTAACAATGTTTACCACACATTCATGCATCCCAAATTTAAGTACAACTCATATGCATTGATATTATTACTTAACTTGGGGCATTTTGTCTCCTTTTATTATTTGCTCTTTTTCTTTTCTTTTTTTCTCTTTTTTTTCTTTTTCTATTTTTCTTTTCTTAAATTTTTTTATATTTTTTTCATAATTTTTCTTTCTTTTGCTTTTCTCAAGGCATATGATTAAGGTATTTGAATGCATGAACATATTCTCAACATTCTTTCACATTTTCAGAAAATTCTAACATACTCAATTCTTAAACCAAATGTTTTTAAATCCAATTTCTCCACACTTAAATCATAAGCACTCTCACTTAGTCTAAGCTAACCAAGGATTCAAATTAAGTACATTATTATTTTTCGTTTAGAGTTAATGATGTGCTAAAGTAAAGAATAAAAGGGGTAAAATAGGCTCAAATTGGTTTACAAAGGATAATGAAAGGTTAAGTCCATATGGGTATGTAAGCTTAGTGAAACAAGGCCTCAATCATATAAGTGCATGCATACATCAAATAATGGAAATATAGAATTAAGCAAGACAAAGATCACAATTATAGAGAGAAAAACACACACCAAAAAATAAAATATTGGTTGATAAGATGCAACCAATCAAATAGGCTCAAAATCTCACTGGTTTTGTGTGTTCGAGCTCTAAATCATATTCCAAAATAATATTTCTTCAAACAAGTTTCTCAAAAATTTTAATTCAAATTAGTGAAATGCTATAAAAGGTTTCTTGAAAAAGAAAATATTACTTCAACCAAGTAGTGGTAAAATATGCACACAATGTAATAAACATGCAATCAAAGATGCAACTGCAACAACTAACTACAAAGAAGAGTAAGAATTGGTGTTGAAAAGGAAGTAGCTAACAACCAGAAGTCGGTATCGACCTCCCCACACTTAAAGATTGCACCATCCTCGGTGCATGCAAAGACGTACAAGTGGATGGGTGTGGTGGTTCCTCAGCTGGTGCTCTTTTTGTTCCTCTCCTTGCCAGTGGGTTGGAAGCAGCTTTCTCCTTACCCTTCTTGGTGGCCATCTTGAAAAGGGGAAAAAGAAGAAAGGTGTATGAGTTCAAAGGGATAGAGCAAGGAAGGAGACAGTACGAGTGATAAATTTGCCAAGGTAAAGGTAATGAGCTAAATACATGGTCGCATTTTGACGATTGGATTCTTGATGCGGTATTTGTAACCCACTAACTTACCGGCAAGTGCACCGGGTCGTACCAAGTAATACCTTACGTGAGTAAGGGTCGATCGCACGAGAATTGATGGATCAAGCAACAATAGCGTTTGATAGGATTAGTTAGGCAAGCAGAAAATGGTTTTGAGATATTCAAAGAGCATTAAACAGTACTTTAAGAATTTCAGAAAGCAAGCAGCAATAAGTTGGGAATAAAATATTTGAGAGAACAGTTAAGGCTTCAGAGTTATCTATTTTCCAGATTGATTTTTCTTACTAACTAATTTAATCATGTAAGATTTAATTTCATGGCAAACTATATATGACTAGACTCTAATTCCTTAGACCTTCCTAGTCTCCTCTAAGATTCATCAACTACCAATTCCTTGGTCAATTAATTCCAATTAGAAGGTGAAATTCAAATTTATATGCCATAGAAATCATAATTATCCAAAAATAAGGGGATTATATGTCACGTATCCCGTTAAATACAAACAATTAGAAATTTAAGATAATATGTTTTCAAGTAAAGAGCTTTTCCAAGTTTTACAAGAACTCAATTAGAACATGGGTCATACTTCCGTTCCACCCAATGTTCATAAAATAAAGAATGAAAACAATTATTGAAATATAAATCAAAAAATGAATTAAATTAGAAAGATCATACAGATAGACAGAGCTCCTAACCTTAACAATGGAGGATCAGTTGCTCATGGTTCAGAGAAGAAAAATAAGGGTTCTGGTAAAAATGTACTGTCCTCCCAATCTGATGGCATCAGATCCCTTTTTATAACTAATCCTAATAAATTTAAAATCTAATTATCTAAAATTAAAAATAATATCTTTTCTTAAAAATAAGATTTGAATTTAAATTCGAATTAATTAACAAGTCTTCAGCTGATGGGTGGGGACCACTTGATTTGTCCATTCTACAGCTTCTAATATGTGTTTTTTGGGCTAGAAACTAGGTCAAAATGCGGCCCAAAATCCACGCCAGCGATTTCTGTAAATTCTGCAGATCGCGCACGTCACGCGTACGCGTCAGTCACGCGTACGCGTCGCTGAGCAAATCTTCAATTCATGCGTACGCGTCAGTCGCGCACACGCGTCGCCATGGATACCTCCAATTCATGCGCACGCATCAAGCGCGCGTGCGCGTCGCTCCTTGCAGCCATCTCCTTTTATTCTTGTGCTATAGAAACTCCATCAATTTCTGCCGAATGCTACGTAAAATAAATAGTATTGCATAAAACTCAAAATAGCATCCATAGTGGCTAAAATATAATTAATTCTTAATTAAACTCAACAAATTAGATGCAAATTCACTAGGAAAAGATAGACAAGATGCTCACGCATCACAACACCAAACTTAAACTGTTGCTTGTCCTCAAGCAACCAAAATTAATATAAGCTTAGGATGTGAATTTGCATGAGAATGAGAGTTCGATTAATCTCGTGTCTCTTTTTATAGTGGGGTTTATAACTGTAATCCTGAATAGGTTTGGCATCTCACTCTTCTTTAAATCAGAAGGATGTCACTGTCATCTGAAATTTGAATCCGGATAATATTATGAATTCTCTGATCTTTTATATTTCAGTTTAATACTTGAACACAGCAAAATTTACTTTAATTTATTTTTCTTTGGTGCTTTGCACCTTGAGCCTAGCCATGACTTAAATGTTTTGTCTCAAGGGTTACTTGACACAGAAACACCACAAGCACTTAACTGGGGAACTCTCTATGAGTTCTAATTTTTCTTTCAGTTAGTCCCAGACAGTGGTACTCAAAGCCTTTGGCATACTCTGTTAAGCGCACTTGGTCTCGATTCTAAGTGTTCTGTCTCAAGGATTACTTGACACAATCACACTACAAGCATATGACTAGGGAAACAACTCTTTGAGCTTTTAATCATGTCTGACCTCCCTAGTCATTGATGCTCAGAGCCTTGGACCTTGCTTTTATTTATTAATTATTATCTATTTTTTTTCTTTTGCTGTTTCTTTTGCTTCAAGGATTAAATTTTTGTTTATTTCAGAGAAGTCATAATAATTCTCTAAATTTCTGTTCCTTATACATCAACATCCCTTGATTCAAATTTAAATATGCACTGTTCATATCATGCATTCAGAAGTACCATTAATACAACCACATTTAAGTAAATAAGACTATTTAAAATTAACTCAATTTCTCATGCAATACATCACTTCTTTTTTTCCTCTTTTAGATTCAAGTTCAGTGAGTGGTACATGAAACATCTTTTCTACATTAAAGCAATTAAAAGAAAACTAAACTAGTCCTAGGATTCTAACTAATAAAGGATCATGCAGCAAACAAAGCCAAAATAGCAAAAAGCCAGAACATAACATAGAAGAAGAGGGGAGGAACAAAAAATGAGAGAAACTCAACCACCTTAGTTATCCTGGTAGTAGCTTTATTCTTCAGGTTGTGCTCCTCAATGAAGATGATTCACCTCCCTTTTGTGCCAAAAAACCAATAAACGCAGCGTCAACACCAAACTTAAAGGTTTGCTTGTCCTCAAGCAAAGAAGAACTGAAAATAAAAATAATTAGTGAAAAGAAAGAAAAATATGAGGATAAAAGAACAAGAGAGAATTAGGAGTGGGAGAGAGAGAAAGAAAGTGAAAACTGTGCGGCGAACAAGTGTAGTTGTGCGGCAAGGGCGACGCGTACGCGTGGGTCGCGAATTTTCTTAATGACGCGTAAGCGTCAGGCACGCGTCCGCGTGCCATGGGTTTTGTGCGATTCACGCAAAGGCAGCCGCACGTACGCACAACTCTCTGTTCGCATGGCTTGGGAACCAATAATTTCATACGACACGTTCGCGTCATGCGCGCGAATGCGTGGAGAACCATTTTTGCAAATGACGCGCACGCGTCAGGGACGTGTACGCGTGAGTAATTTTGTGCCTCTATCACGCTTCCTGCCCCAAGGCAACACAACTCTCTGCCCAAACACTCCTTTACGTCGATTTTGTAGGTCACACGTACACATCAATGACGCGCACGCGTGGAAGGCGATATGTGCAAACGATGCGCACGCGTGGGGTACGCGTACGCGTGGTCATGTTTGTGCACCAAGCATGGGTCCAGTGCCACTCCCGTGTAACTCTCTATCAAATTTCAATTTTCACGCACACATGATTGACGCGTTCGTGTTAGCGACGCTTGCGCGTCGTGTGCTTCTTTCTTTCTTTTTTTAGCTTGAGGTGTTCGGTTCCTAGAGTAACATAGCTGCATGATCAGAAAATTAGTAAGAACTCAAATAAAAAATAAATAAGAAAACTAATACAATGAAAAATAAAAATAGCTAAGGATACGAAATTATCGGGTTACCTCCCGACAAGCGTTTCTTTATCGTCACTAGCTTGACGGTCAACTTCTCTAAGGAGGAGTAGGAGCTCAGCTCTTCACCCCTTACTTTGAACTTCTTTCCTGTGTCTCCATAACGTAGCTCAATATGCTCCAGAGAGAGAATTCTGATTACTGTATAAAGCCATACTGGATTGCTAGTCAACACCACCTTCATTCATGGGGAGAAACCTTTAGTGGGGATCTTTTTGTTTCTCCATCCTCTGGGTACTTTCTTCTTTTTGGGAACCTCTTCCTTGGTAGATGATGCATTCCCAACACCAAACTTAGGTTTGATGTCAGGAGGAATTTTATTGATTGTTGCCAAGGGAGGTTTAAGCTGCAGATTCTGCTGTGTATCATCAGGGGTTTTTGAAGGGTTGGATCAATAAGCTCAGCCTGCATGCACCTTTCTTCTTCACCTGTTGAATGTATATCTTTGAAGACATGAAAGACCAGTTGCTCATTATGCACTCTAAGCACTAATTCACCCACTTCTACATCAATCAAAGCTCTTCCTGTGGCTAGGAATGGTCTTCCTAGAATTATAGAGGCATTCTCATCCTCCCCCGTGTCAAGAATCACAAAGCCTGCTGGGAGGAAGAACTTACCCACTTTGACCAAGATATTCTCCACTAATCCGTATGCAGGCTTTATAGATTTGTCTGCCATCTGTAATGCTATCTTTGTGGGTTGTGCCTCTTGGATTTATAGCTTCTTCATCACAGATAAGGGCATTAGATTTATGCATGCCCCAAATCACATAGGGCTTTCTCAAAGGTTGTCTTCCCAATGGTGCATGGAATTTGAAAGCTCCCTGGATCTAGCATCTTCCTTGGCAAGTTATTCTGAATTACAGCACTACATTCCTTAGTCAAGACTACTGTTTCATTTCCCTTTAAATGCTTTTTCTTTGACAACAGCTCCTTCATGAACTTGACATAGATAGGCATTTGCTCAAAAACCTCAGCAAAAGGAATATTGATTTGTAACTTTCTGAAGATTTCCAAGAACTTTGAGAACTGCTTGTCCTTGGTCTCCTTTTGAAATCTCTATGAATATGGCATCTTAGGCTTGTACTCAAGAGCCTTTGGCAATGTAGGATGAGTGTCAAGAGAGTCTGGGAATGGATTGTCCATACGCTTTGGAGGGGTGTACTCCAATTATCCCTTCTCCTCTGGAGCTTCCTTTTCAACTAGCTCTTCATTAGCCTTGGTCTCAGAGCCAGCTACTTTACCACTTCTCAATTGAATAACCTTGCAATCTTCTCCTAGGTTCACCACTGTATCACCTTGAAATGTACTTGCAGACCTCTCAAGTAATTACTTGCTCAGTTGGCCCACTAGCACCTCTAAATTTCTAATGGAGGCTCTGGTCTCCTACATAACTTATGCTTTTGTACTTGCCACTTGTCCACTTATCAAGGTGATAGCCTTGCATTCCGCTCTTAGATTTGGAATTGTGTTACCAAGAAGGCTATTAGTGGTCCTCTGATCAATTTCATTAACTCTGGTGGCTATTTGACCCATTTGAATCTCCAGGTTCTTGATGGACACTCTGGTTTCCTGTCTAAAACATGTCAATATTGCTTCCAAATCATTGTTCTGCTGGACACCGCCCTGAGAACTATTGTTGAAGTTTTGAGGTCTCTAAGGTTAGTCCCTCCATCTAAAATTTGGGTGATTCCTCTACCCCTGATTGTATGTCTTAGAATATGGATCATTGTTGGGATTCCTAGGACCACTCCTCATGTAATTCACCTGTTCAGAAGAGGGTTGAGCATAATTATAATTATCATTTTGCATAAAGTTACCTGCCATGTAATAGGAGATCTCTGGAGGTGGATTTTGGGTGTTGATAGTTGAGACATGCATGCCACCCATGTGTTGAGTAAGTAGATTTATTTGCTGAGTGGTGCACGAATTTGTAATCCGCACAACTAACCAGCAAGTGCACTGGGTCGTCCAAGTAATACCTTACGTGAGTAAGGGTCGAATCCCACGGAGATTGTTGGATTGAAGCAAGCTATGTTTATTTTATTTGTCTTAGTCAGGATACCAATAGGATTCTTTAGCCTCGTATTTTAATAAAGAAAAGGGCATAAAATAAATAGTTATTACTTTAATAATGGAGAATAAAAGCGTCACTTGTTGTGCAGTAATGAGAAATATGTTGGAGTTTTGGAGATGCTTTGTCCTCTGAACTTCAACTCTTCCTTGAAATTCTTTCCCACACGCAAGGTTCCTTCCATGGCAAGCTCTATGTAGGGTGTCACCGTTGTCAATGGCTACTTCCCATCCTCTCAGTGAAAACGTTCCTATGCTCTGTCACAGCACGGCTAATCATCTGTCGGTTCTCAATCAGGTTGGAATAGAATCCATTGATTCTTTTGCGTCTGTCACTAACGCCCAGCCTTCAGGAGTTTGAAGCTCGTCACAGCCATTCAATCCCAGAATCCTACTCGGAATACCACAGACAAGGTTTAGACTTTCCGGATTCTCATGAATGCCGCCATCAATCCGACTTATACCACGAAGATTCTGATTAAGGAATCTAAGAGATACTCATTCAATCTGATGTAGAACGGAGGTGGTTGTCAGGCACACGTTCATGGATTGAGGAAGGTGATGAGTGTCACGGATCATCACCCTCTCCATAATTAAGCGCGAATGAACATCTTAGATAAGAACAAGCGTGTTGGAATGGAAAACAAAGGAATTGTATTAATTCATCGAGACGCTGCAGAGCTCCTCACCCCCAACAATGGAGTTTAGAGACTCATGCCGTCAAAAAGTATGTAATTCAGATCTGAAAATGTCATGAGGTACAAGATAAGTCTCTAAACGTTGTTTAAATAGTAAACTAGTAACCTAGGTTTACAGAATATGAGTAAACTAAGATAATTGATGCAGAAATCCACTTCTGGGGCCCACTTGGTGTGTGCTGGGGCTGAGACTAAAGCTATCTACGAGTTGAGGCCTTTCTTGGAGTTGAACTCCAAGTTATAACGTGTTTTGGGCGTTCAACTCCGGATCATGACGTTTTTCTGGCGTTTAACTCTAGACAGAAGCATGTAATTGGCGTTCAACGCCATGTTACGTCGTCTATATTCGCGCAAAGTATGGAATATTATATATTGCTGGAAAGTCCTGGATGTCTACTTTCCAACGCCGTTGAGAGCGCGCCAATTGGACTCTTGTAGCTCCAAAAAATCCATTTCGAGTGCAGGGAGGTCAGGATCCAACAGCATCAGCAGTCCTTTTTCAGCCTAACTCAGATTTTTGCTCAGCTCCCTCAATTTCAGCCAGAAAATACCTGAAATCACAGAAAAACACACAAACTCATAGTAAAGTCCAGAAATATGATTTTTGCCTAAAAAATAATAATATTCTACTAAAAATTAATTAAAACATACTAAAATCTACATGAAATTACCCCCAAAAAGCGTATAAAATATCCGCTCATCACAACACCAAACTTAAACTGTTGCTTGTCCTCAAGCAACTAGATGAATAAAATAGAATTAAAAGAAATCAAGAAGCAATAATATCTCGGAGTTTTAAGTGAAGCTCAGATTCTTATTAGATGAGCGGGGCTTGTAGCTTTTTGCTTCTGAACAGTTTTGGCATCTCACTTTATTCTTTGAAATTCAGAATGGTTGGCATCCATAGGAACTCAGAATTCAGATAGTATTATTGACTCTCCTATTTTAGCATGTTGATTCTTGAACACAGCTACTTATTGAGTCTTGGCCGTGGCCCTAAGCATTTTGTTTTCTAGTATTACCACCGGATACATAAATGCCACAGACACATAACTGGGTGAACCTTTTCAGATTGTGACTCAGCTTTGCTGAAGTCCCCAATTAGAGGTGTCCAGAGTTCTTAAGCACACTCTTTTTGCTTTGGATCACGACTTTAACCACTCAGTCTCAAGCTTTTCACTTGGACCTGCATGCCACAAGCACATGGTTAGGGATAGCTTGATTTAGCCGCTTAGGCCTGGATTTATTTCCTTGGGCCCTCCTATCCATTGATGCTCAAAGCCTTGGATCCTTTTTACCCCTGCCTTTTGGTTTTAAGGGCTATTGGCTTTTTCTGCTTGCTTTTTCTTTTTCTTTCTATTTTATTCCTTTTTTTTTCGCACAAGCTTTTGCTTTTTCACTGCTTTTTCTTGCTTCAAGAATCACTTTCATGATTTTTCAGATCATCAATAACATTTCTCTTGTTCATCATTCTTTCAAGAGCCAACAATTTTAACATTCATAAAATTCAATATCAAAAATATGCACTGTTCAAGCATTCATTCAGAAGACAAAAAGTATTGCCACCACATATAATTAATTAGTATTTTTTTCTTATTAAGAACTCGAAAAAAATATTGCCTCTTTATTCTAAAAATCTACTATTTTATTCATATTTGATGATGATGAGAAAAATAAATTATAACTTAATTGGAATTAAAATCAAAGTAGAGATACTAATTACTACTACTAATATATAACTTCTAAGGTAAATTTCTAATAAGAACATTTATCACAGCGTTAAGGCAAAGATTAGAACTCAACGACCTGTATTTTGGGAAGTGGATGTTCCTCTAGTCTGTGGGGTGCCTTCAAGAATTAATTTCTGACGCTTCAGCTCCCTTAAGTTCACATCCTTGCTCTTCCTGTTCCCTTAGGTGCCATGATCTTAATGAGTTTTAGCTCAGTGATCATGGCAAATCACACCAAACTTAGAGGTTTGCTTGTCCTCAAGCAAAAGAAAGGAAAGGAGAGGAATAGAAGGAGAGGCTCCTCCCCACCATCATGGCGTTAAACGCCCAACTGGTGCATGTTTTGGGCGTTTAACGCCCAATTGTTGCTTCTCCTGGGCGTTCAACGCCCAGCTGATGCTTCTTTCTGGCGTTGAACGCCAGGAAGTCCTTTGTCACTGGGCGTTTTTCTGAACGCCCAGGATGCTGTCAATCTGGCGTTAAACGCCCAGAAGGTGCTTCTTTCTGGCGTTCAACGCCCAGAAGATGCTCCTTTCTGGCGTTTAACGCCCAGATGGCTACCCTTACTGGCGTTGAACGCCCAGTGGGTGCGTCTTTTGGCCGTTCAACGCCCAAAATGTTTCTTACTGGCTTTTTCACGCCAGTGAGCTTCCAAATTTCCCTGTAACTCTGTGAATTCAATCAATTGCTATTTTTACCCTTTGAAGATACTTGGACTCATACCTGTAAAAAAAGGAAATTTATTTAATTAGTAAATAAACTTTGTAAATGGCTGGGTTGCCTCCCAGCAAGCGCTTCTTTATTGTCTTTAGCTGGACTACCACTGAGCTCTAATCAAGTCTCAGTTTTGAACATTCTTGCTCGAAGTTACTTTCAAGATAATGTTTAATTCTCTGTCCATTAACAATGAACTTTTTGTTAGAGTCATTATCCTGAAGCTCTACGTATCCATATGGTGATACACTTGTAATTACATATGGACCTCTCCACCGGGATTTTAATTTCCCAGGGAATAATTTGAGCCTAGAATTAAATAGCAGAACTTTCTGCCCCGGCTCAAAGACTCTGGATGACAATTTCTTATCATGCCATCTTTTCGCTTTCTCTTTGTATATTTTTGCATTCTCGAAAGCATTGAGTCTAAATTCCTCTAGCTCATTTAACTGGAGCAATCGTTTTTCTCCAGCTAACTTGGCATCAAGGTTTAGGAATCTGGTTGCCCAGTAGGCCTTGTGTTCCAGTTCCACTGGCAAGTGACATGCCTTTCCATACACAAGCTGGTATGGAGAGGTCCCTATAGGGGTCTTGAATGCTGTTCTGTATGCCCACAGAGCATCATCCAAGCTCCTTGCCCAATCCCTTCTACGGTTAATTACAGTCCGTTCCAGGATTCTTTTGAGTTCTCTATTTGAGACTTCAGCTTGCCCATTAGTCTGTGGATGATATGGAGTGGCCACCCTGTGGCTAACTCCATAACGAACCAAAGCAGAGTAAAGCTGTTTATTACAGAAATGAGTGCCCCCATCACTGATTAATACTCTAGGGGTACCAAATCTGCTGAAGATGTGTTTTTGGAGGAATTTTAACACTGTTTTAGTGTCATTAGTGGGTGTTGCAATAGCCTCCACCCATTTGGATACATAATCCACTGCCACTAGAATATAAGTGTTTGAGTATGATGGCGGGAAAGGTCCCATGAAGTCAATGCCCCATACATCAAACAACTCAATCTCCAAGATCCCTTGTTGAGGCATGGCATAACTGTGAGGCAGATTGCCAGATCTTTGGCAACTGTCACAATTAAGTACAAACGCTCGGGAATCTTTATAAAGAGTAGGCCAGTAGAAGCCACATTGGAGGACTCTTGTGGCTGTTCGTTCACTTCCAAAATGTCCTCCATACTGTGATCCATGGCAGTGCCATAGAATCTTCTGCGCTTCTTCCTTAGGCACACATCTACGGATTACTCCGTCTGCACATCTCTTGAAGAGATATGGTTCATCCCAAAGATAGTACTTTGCATCTGTGATCAATTTCTTTGATTGCAGCCTACTGTACTCTTTGGGTATGAATCTCACTACCTTGTAGTTTGCAATATCTGCAAACCATGGCACTTCTTGGATGGCAAAGAGTTGCTCATCCGGAAAGGTTTCAGAGATCTCAGTGAGAGGGAGGGACGCCCCTTCTACTGGTTCTATTCGGGATAGGTGATCTGCTACTTGGTTTTCTGTCCCTTTTCTGTCTCTTATTTCTATATCAAACTCTTGCAGAAGCAACACCCATCTTATAAGTCTGGGTTTTGAATCCTGCTTTGTGAGTAGATATTTAAGAGCAGCATGATCAGTGTACACAATCACTTTTGATCCTACTAAATATATAGGATCTGAATTTGTCAATGGCGTAAACAACTGCAAGTAGCTCTTTTTCTGTGGTTGTGTAATTCTTCTGTGCGTCATTTAGAACACGGCTGGCATAGTAAATGACGTGCAGAAGCTTGTCATGCCTTTGTCCCAACACTGTGCCAATGGCATGGTCACTGGCATCACACATTAGTTCAAATGGCAATGTCCAGTCTGGTGCAGAGATGACTGGTGTTGTGACCAGCTTAGCTTTCAGGGTCTCAAACGCTTGCAGACACTCTTTATCAAAGATAAATGGCGTGTCAGCAGCTAGCAAATTACTTAGAGGTTTGGCGATTTTTGAGAAATCCTTTATAAACCTCCTATAGAATCCTGCATGCCCCAGAAAGCTTCTGATTGCCTTAACATTGGTAGGTGGTGGTAATTTTTCAATTACCTCTACCTTAGCTTGATCCACCTCTATTCCCCTGTTCGAGATTTTGTGCCCAAGGACAATTCCTTCAGTCACCATAAAGTGACATTTCTCCCAGTTTAAAACTAGGTTGGTCTCTTGGCATCTCTTTAGAACAAGTGCTAGATGGTCAAGACAGGAGCTGAATGAGTCTCCAAATACTGAAAAGTCATCCATGAAGACTTCCAGAAATTTTTCCACCATATCAGAGAAAATTGAGAGCATGCACCTCTGAAAGGTTGCAGGTGCATTGCACAGGCCAAATGGCATCCTTCTGTATGCAAATACTCCAGATGGACATGTGAATGCCGTTTTCTCTTGATCCTGGGGATCTACTGTAATTTGGTTGTAACCTGAATATCCATCCAGGAAGCAGTAGTATTCATGACCTGCTAGTCTTTCTAGCATCTGGTCTATGAATGGTAAAGGAAAATGATCCTTTCTGGTGGCTGTATTGAGCCTTCTATAATCAATACACATACGCCACCCTGTAACTGTTCTTGTAGGAACCAGTTCATTTTTTTCATTATGAACCACTGTCATGCCACCTTTCTTAGGGACGACTTGGACAGGGCTCACCCAGGGGCTGTCAGAAATAGGATAAATAATCCTAGCCTCTAGTAATTTAGTGACCTCCTTCTGCACAACTTCCTTCATGGCTGGGTTCAGCCGCCTTTGTGGTTGAACCACTGGCTTGGTGTCACCTTCCAATAGGATCTTGTGCATGCATCTGGCTGGACTAATGCCCTTGAGATCACTGATGGACCACCCAAGAGCTGTCTTGTGTGTCCTTAGCACTTGAATTAGTGCTTCCTCTTCCTATGGCTCTAAGGTAGAGCTTATGATTACAGGAAAGGTATCACCTTCTCCCAGGAATGCATATTTTAGGGATGGTGGTAATGGTTTGAGCTCAGGTTTAGGAGGTTTCTCCTCTTCCTGAGGGATTTTCAGAGGTTCTACTATTCTCTCTGGTTCCTCCAGGTCAGGCTGAACATCTTTAAAGATGTCCTCTAGCTCTAATTCGAGACTCTCAGCCATATTGACCTCTCTTACCAGAGAGTCAATAATATCAACACTCATGCAGTCATTTGGGGTGTCTGGATGTTGCATGGCTTTGACAATATTCAACTTGAACTCCTCCTCATTGACTCTCAAGGTTACTTCCCCTTTTTGGACGTCAATGAGGGTTCGGCCAGTTGCTAGGAAAGGTCTTCCTAGAATGAGAGTTGCACTCTTGTGCTCCTTCATTTCCAGCACCACAAAGTCAGTAGGAAAGGCAAATGGCCCAACCTTGACAATCATGTCTTCAATCATTCCTGATGGGTATTTAATAGAGCCATCAGCAAGTTGAAGACATATCCTGGTTGGTTTGATTTCTTCAGTTAAACCAAGCTTTCTGATAGTAGATGCAGGTATTAGGTTGATACTTGCCCCAAGATCACATAAAGCTTGCTTGGCACAAGTACCCTCTAATGTGCATGGTATCATAAAGCTCCCAGGATCTTTAAGCTTCTCAGGTAAGCTTTTCACAATGACTGCACTGCATTCTTCAGTGAGGTAAACTTTTTCAGTTTCCCTCCAATCCTTCTTATGACTTAAGATCTCTTTCATGAACTTAGCATAAGAGGGTATTTGCTCAAGTGCTTCTGCAAACGGAATCTTTATTTCAAGAGTCCTGAGATAGTCTGCAAAGCGGGCAAATTGCTTATCCTGTTCTGCTTGGCGGAGTTTTTGAGGATAAGGCATTTTGGCTTTGTATTCCTCAACCTTAGTTGCTACAGGTTTATTACCTACAGAAGTGGGTTGGGAAGCCTTTTTAGAAGGGTTGTCATCAGCACTTGTATGTGACTGATCTCCCACTGGCATTTGAATGCCAGGGGTGGAAGCTGGAGTGGCGTTAGACGCCATCTCCCCATTTGTTACTGGCGTCTGAACGCCAGAACTATGTTCCCTTTGGGCGTTCAACGCCGGATTCATGCTTGTTTCTGGCGTTGAACGCCAGGAATGAGCATGGTCTGGGCGTTCAGCGCCAGCATTATTCCTCTCTGGGCTCTGATTATCCTCAGAGGGATTTTGAGTAGACATCTGTTCATTTCTTGGCTTCCTGCTGCTTTGAAGTGAGGTATTTAATGTTTTCCCACTTCTTAATTGAACTGCTTGGCATTCTTCTGCTATTTGTTTTGACAGTTTCCTTTCTGTTTGCTTTAATTGTACTTCCATATTCCTATTAGCCATTCTTGTTTCCTGTAGTATTTCCTTGAATTCGGCTAGCTGCTTGGTTAGAAAGTCTAATTGCTGATTGAATTCATTGGCCTAATCTACAGGACTGAGTTCATCAGTTACTGTTTTAGCTTCTTCTTTCATGGAAGATTCACTGCTTAGGTACAGATGTTGATTTCTGGCAACTGTATCAATAAGCTCTTGAGCTTCTTCAATTGTTTTTCTCATATGTATAGATCCATCAGCTGAGTGGTCTAGAGAAATCTGAGCTTTTTCTGTAAGCCCATAGTAGAAGATGTCTAATTGCACCCACTCTGAAAACATTTCAGAGGGGCATTTTCTTAGCATCTCTCTGTATCTCTCCCAGGCATCATAAAGGGATTCATTATCTCCTTGTTTGAAGCCTTGGATGCTTAGCCTTAGCTGTGTCATCCGTTTTGGAGGGAAATAATGATTTAGGAATTTTTCTGACAGTTGTTTCCATGTTTTTATGCTTTTCTTAGGCTGGTTATTTAACCACCTCTTAGCTTGATCTTTTACAGCAAATGGAAACAGTAATAATCTGTAGACATCCTGATCCACTTCTTTATCATGTAATGTGTCAGCAATTTGTAAAAATTGTGCCAGAAACTCTGTAGGTTCTTCATGTGGACGACCAGAATACTGGCAGCTTTGCTGCACCATGATAATGAGATGAGGATTCAACTCAAAGCTACTAACTCCAATGGAGGGTATATGATGAGCGGATAATTTATACGCTTTTTGGCATTGTTTTTATGGAGTTTTTAGTAAGTTTGAGCTACTTTTAGGGATGTTTTCATTAGTTTTTATGTTAAATTCACATTTCTGGACTTTACTACGAGTTTGTGTGTTTTTCTGTGATTTCAGGTAAATTCTGACTGAAATTGAGGGATTTGAGCAAAACTCTGAAGAAGGCTGACAAAAAGGACTGCTGATGCTGTTGGATTCTGACCTCCCTGCACTCGAAATGGATTTTCCGGAGCTACAGAACTCCAATTGGCGCGCTCTCAACGGCGTTGGAAAGTAGACATCCAGGGCTTTCCAGCAATATATAATAGTCCATACTTTATTCGAAGAATGACGACGTAACTTGGCGTTAAACGCCAAGTATACGCTGCTGTCTGGAGTTAAACGCCAGAAAAACGTCATGATCCGGAGTTGAACGCCCAAAACACGTCATAACCTGGAGTTTGACGCCAAGAAATGCCTTAGCTCGTGGATTAATCAAGCTCAGCCCAAGCATACACCACGTGGGCCCCGGAAGTGAATTTATGCATCAATTACTTACTCCTGTAAACCCTAGTAGCTAGTCTAGTATATATAGGACATTTATCTATTGTATTAGACATCCTGGATTGTATTTTGAATCCTGTGATCACGTTTAGGGGGCTGGCCATTCGGCCATGCCTGAACCTTCTGCTTATGTAGTTTCAACGGTGGAGTTTCTGCACACCATAGATTAAGGGTGTGGAGCTCTGCTGTACCTCAAATATTAATGAAATTCTATTATCTTTTATTCAAATCTCTTTTATTCTTATTCCAAGATATTCATTCGTACCCAAGAACATGATGAATGTGATGAGTTAGATTACCCTCATTATCATTCTCACTTATGAACGCGCGTGATTGACAACCACTCCCGTTCTACATGAAACAGAGCTTGAATGCGTATCTCTTAGATTCCCCAACAGAATCTTCGTGGTATAAGCTAGATAGATGGCGGCATTTATGAGGATCCGGAAAGTCTAACCTTGTCTGTGGTATTCCGAGTAGGATCCTGGGAATCCGGAAAGTCTAACCTTGTCTGTGGTATTCCGAGTAGGATTCCGGTAATGAATGACTGTGACGTGCTTCAAACCTATAACCTGCTGGGCGTTAGTGACAGACGCAAAAGAGGAATTCTATTCCAGTAGGGGCGGGAACCAACCGCTGATTAGCCGTACTGTGACAGAGTGCGTGAGCATTAGTTTTCACTGCGAGGATGGGATGTAGCCATCAACCATGGGTGATGCCTCCAGACTGGTTAGCTGTGCGAGTGACAGCCGCATAGGATATTTCCCCGAGAGGAAGAAAGTAGCCACAGTTGATGGTGAACCCCTAAACAAAGCTTGCCATGGAAAAGAGTAAGAAGGATTGAATGAAAGCAGTAGGAGAGCAGGCGTGCTTGGGCTCTACAGCATCTCCATTCCGCTTATCTGAAATTCCTACCAATGAATCTACATAAGTATTCTATCCCTTTTATTATGTATTTTCTTTTTATTTTATATTTCTGAAACTATAAACAGTTTTAATCTGCCTAACTGAGATATGCAAAGTGACCATAGCTTGCTTCATACCAACAATCTCTGTGGATTCGACCCTTACTCACGTAAGGTTTATTACTTGGACGACCCAGTACACTTGCTGGTTAGTTGAACGGAGTTGTGAAAAGAAAGTAATCAGTTAGTTAAATTAGTTCTCTTTGGCACATGCCAACGAGCCATTAATTAAGGATCACAATTTCGTCCACCAAGTTTTTGGCGTCGTTGCCAGGGATTGTTCGAGTATGGACAACTGACGGTTCATCTTGTTGCTCAGATTAGGTAATGTTATTTTCAAAAAGTTTTCAAAAATCTTTCAAAAATATTTTTTTATTATTTTCGTTTTTCTAAAGTATATTTTCGAAAAAATAATAATAAAAATACAAAAAAATTAGAAAATCATAAAAATCAAAAATATTTTGTGTTCTTGTTTGAGTCTTGTGTTAATTTTTAAGTTTGGTGTCAATTGCATGCTTTTAAAAATTTTTCTTGCATTTTTCGAAAAATCCATGCATTCATAGTGTTCTTCATGATCTTCAAGTTGTTCTTGATAAAGTCTCCTTGTTTGATCTTGATGATTTCTTGGTTTGTGTCTTTTGTTGTTTTTCATGTGCATTTTTGCATTCATATTTTCCATGCATTAAAGATTTCTAAGTTTGGTGTCTTGTATGTTTTCTTTGCATCAAAAATTTTTTTCAAAATTATGTTCTTGATGTTCATCATGATCTTCAAAGTGTTCTTGGTGTTCATCTTGACATTCATAGCATTCTTACATGCATTCATTGTTTTGATCTAAAAATTTCATGCATTGAATATTTTTGTTGTTTTTCTCTTTCATAATTAAAAATTCAAAAATCAAAAAAAATATCTTTTCCTTATTTTCCTCCAAAATTTCGAAATTTTGGGTTAACTTGGTCAAAAATTTTCAAAATTAGTTGTTTCTTACAAGTCAAGTCAAAATTTCAATTTTAAAAATCTTATCTTTTCAAAATCTTTTTAAAAAATAATATCTTTTTCATTTTTTATAATTTTCGAAAATTTCAAAATTATTTTTTTCAAAATATTTTCAAAATCTTTTTCTTATCTTTTTATCAAATTTTCAAAAATTAGCTAACAATTAATGTGATTGGTTCAAAAATTTGAAGTTTGTTACTTTCTTGTTAAGAAAGGTTCAATCTTTGAATTCTAGAATCTTATCTTGTAGTTCCTTGTTAGTTAAGTAATTTTTAAAGTTAAATCTTTTTCAAATATCTTTTTCAAATATATCTTTTTATCTTTTATCTTATCTTTTTCAAAAATTTTATCTTTTTCAAATTTTGATTTCAAATCTTTTTCAATCAACTAACTTTTTGTTTGTTTCTTATCTTTTTCAAAACCAACTAACTACTTTTCCCTCTCTAATTTTCGAAAATACCTCTCTCTTTTTCAAAAATTCTTTTTAATTAACTAATTGTTTCAAGTTTTAATTTCAATTCTAATTCATCTTTAATTTTCGAAAATCACTAACCTCTTTTCAAAAATTATTTTCGAAAATCCTCTCCCTCTCCTCTCTTCTTCTATTTAATTATTTAATTACTAACACTTCTCTTCACCTATCTTCATCCAAAAATCCGAATCTATCCCTCTTCTCTCTTCTACCCCTTTCTTCTTCTACTAACATAAGGGAATCTCTATACTGTGACATAGAGGATTCCTCTTTCTTTTCTTGTTTTCTTCTCTCTTTCTTATGAGCAGGAACAAGGATAAAGGCACTCTTGTTGAAATTGATCCAGAACCTGAAAGGACTCTGAAGAGAAAATTAAGAGAAGCTAAATTACAACAATCCAGAAACAACCTTTCAGAAATTTTCGAACAAGAGAAGGACATGGCAGCCGCAAATAATAATGATAATAATGCAAGGAGAATGCTTGGTGACTTCACAAAGCCAACGTCCAAGTTTGATGGAAGAAGCATCTCCATTCCTGCCATTGGAGCCAATAACTTTGAGCTTAAGCCTCAACTAGTTGCATTAATGCAACAAAACTGCAAGTTTTATGGACTTCCATCTGAAGATCCTTATCAGTTCTTAACTGAGTTCTTGCAGATCTGTGAGACTGTAAAGACAAATGGAGTTGATCCTGAAGTCTACAGACTCATGCTTTTCCCTTTTGCTGTAAGAGACAGAGCTAGAATATGGTTGGATTCACAACCTAAGGATAGCCTGAACTCCTGGGATAAGCTGGTCACTGCCTTCTTAGACAAATTCTTCCCTCCTCAAAAGCTGAGCAAGCTGAGAGTGGATGTTCAAACCTTCAAACAAAAAGATGGTGAATCCCTCTATGAAGCTTGGGAAAGATATAAGCAGCTGACCAAAAGATGTCCATCTGACATGTTTTCAGAATGGACCATGTTAGATATATTCTATTATGGTCTCTCTGAATTTTTGAAAATGTCACTGGACCATTCTGCAGGTGGATCTATTCACCTGAAGAAAACGCCTGAAGAGGCTCAAGAACTCATTGACATGGTTGCTAACAACCAGTTCATGTATACCTCTGAGAGGAATTCTGTGAATAATGGGATACCTCAGAAGAAAGGAGTTCTTGAAATTGATGCTTTGAATGCCATATTGGCTCAGAACAAAATGTTGACTCAACAGGTCAATATAATCTCTCAAAATCTGAATGGTTTGCAACATGCATCCAACAGTACTAGAGAGGTAGCTTCTGAAGAAGCTTATGATCCTGAAAACCCTGCCATGGCAGAGGTTAATTATCTGGGTGAACCTTATGGAAACACTTATAACCCATCATGGAGAAATCACCCAAATTTCTCCTGGAAGGATCAACAAAAGCCTCAACAAGGCTTTAACAATGGTGGACGCAACAGGCTGAATAATAGTAAGCCATATCCATCATCTTCTCAGCAACAGACAGAAAATGCTGAACAAAATAATTCTAATTTAGCCAATATAGTCTCTGATCTGTCCAAGGCCACTTTCAGTTTCATGAATGAAACCAGATCCTCCATTAGAAATTTGGAGGCACAAGTGGGTCAGCTGAGTAAGAAAGTTATTGAAACTCCTCCCAGTACTCTCCCAAGCAATACAGAAGAAAATCCAAAAGGAGAGTGCAAGGCCATTGATTTAATCAAAGTGGCCGAATGCACAAAGGAGGAGGAGGACGAAAATCCCAGGAGGTCTACGTTCCTCAAGCAAGAAGGAGTTTCCTATTAAGGATCCTGAGGAATCTGAGGCTCATACAGAGACCATAGAGATTCCATTCAATCTCCTTCTGCCATTCATGAGCTCTGACTATTATTCATCCTCTGAAGAGGATGAAGATGTGACTGGAGAGCAAGTTGCTCAATATCTAGGAGCTATCATGAAGCTGAATGCCAAGCTATTTGGTAATGAGACTTGGGAAAGTGAATCTCCCTTGCTCATTAGTGAATTAGATACTTGGATTCAGGAAACTCTACCTCAAAAGAAACAAGATCCTGGCAAGTTCTTAATACCTTGCACCATTGGCACCATGAGCTTTGAAAAAGCTCTATGTGATCTTGGGTCAGGGATAAATCTGATGCCCCTCTCTGTAATGGAGACGTTAGGGATCATTGAGGTACAACCTGCTTTGTTCTCATTGCAATTGGCAGACAAGTCAGTGAGACAAGCTTATGGAATAGTAGAGGACGTGCTAGTAAAGGTTGAAGGCCTTTACATCCCTACTGATTTCATAATCCTAGACACTAGGAAGGAAGATGATGAATGCATCATCCTAGGAAGACCTTTCCTAGCCACAGCAGAAGCTGTGATAGATGTCCACAGAGGAGAGTTAGTCCTCCAATTGAATGGGGAATACCTTGTGTTTCAGGCACATGGCCATTCCTTTGTGACAGAAGAGAGTAAGCATAAAGAGCTTCTCTCAGTTCAGAGTCAAGAAGAGCCAACACAGTCAAACTCTAAGTTTGGTGTTGTGAGGCCACAACCAAACTCTAAGTTTGGTGTTCAAACTCCATATCCAAACTCTAAGTTTGGTGTGGAGACAACACACTAAATTGACCTGATCATCTTGTGGCTCCATAAGAGCCACTGTCAAGCTATTGACATTAAAGAAGCGCTTGTTGGGAGGCAACCCAATTTTATTTATCTAATTTTATTTTATTTTGTTTTGGTGTTATTTTTGTGTTGAAGTAGGTACATGATCATGAGGAGCCACGAAAAAAATCAAAAAAATTAAAAACAGAGTCAAAAACAGAAGAAAAAAATTTTCACCCTGGAGGCAGCGCAGACTGGCGTTCAACGCCATTAAGATGCATCTGGCTGGCGTTCAACGCCAGAACAGAGCATCTTTCTGGTGCTGAACGCCCAGAACAAGCAACAACCTGGCGTTTAACGCCAGGATGTGCACACAGAGGACAATCTGGCGCTGAACGCCAGAAACAAGCATGAAACTGGCGTTCAACGCCAGAAACATGCATTACATGGGCGTTTAACGCCCAGAACATGCACCAATGGGCGTTTGAACGCCAGAATGGTGCATGAAGGCAATTTACACGCTTATATGGTGAAGGAATGGTATTTCTTTTCACCTCAGGATCTGTGGACCCCACAGGATCCCCACCTCAGGATCTGTGGACCCCACAGGATCCCCACCTACCCTTTCTTTTAATCCTAATCACACTCTCCTAATCCAAATCTCATTTTCAATGTCACACTTCCCAAAAACCTTCACCAATCACCTCAATTCCTCTTCCCAATTACCCCATTCACCATTCACATCAACCTCCTCTTCCCCATAAACCCCACCTACCCTCATAAAATTCAAATTCAATTTCCCACCCTTCCCACCCAAAATGGCCGAAACCTAACCCTCCCCCTCCCTATAAATACCTCTCCTTTCTTCTTCATTTTCACACAACACAACCCCTTCTTCTCTCAAATAGCCGAACCCCCTCCTCTCCTTCTCTACCCAATTCTCTTCTTCTTCTTCTAATCTTCTTTTCTTTTTTGCTCGAGGACGAGCAAATTTTAAGTTTGGTGTGGTAAAAAGCCTAAGCTTTTTATTTTTCATTCACCATCAATGGCACCCAAGACCGGAACTTCCTCAAGAAAAGGAAAAGGGAAGGCAAAAGCTTCCACTTCCGAGTCATGGGAGAAGGAGAGATTCATCTCCAAGAGCCACCAAGACCACTTCTATGATGTTGTGGCAAAGAAGAAGGTGATCCCCGAGGTCCCTTTCAAGCTCAAAAAGAATGAGTATCCGGAAATCCGACATGAAATTCAAAGAAGAGGGTGGGAAGTCATAACCAACCCCATGCAACAAGTTGGAATATTGATGGTTCAAGAGTTCTATGCTAATGCATGGATCACTAGGAACCATGATCAAAGTATGAACCCGAATCCAAAGAACTATCTCACAATGGTTCGGGGGAAATACTTAGATTTCAGTCCGGAAAATGTGAGGTTGGTGTTTCATTTACCCATGATGCAAGGTGATGAACGCCCCTACACAAGAAGGGTCAACTTTAACCAAAGGTTGGACCAAGTCCTAATGGACATATGTGTGGAAGGTGCCCAATGGAGAATAGACTCCAAAAGCAAACCGGTCCAACTAAGAAGACTGGACCTCAAGCCTGTAGCTAGAGGATGGTTGGAGTTCATCCAAAGATCCATCATTCCTACAAGCAACCGATCTGAAGTTACTGTGGATCGGGCCATCATGATTCATAGCATCATGATTGGAGAGGAAGTGGAAGTTCATGAAGTCATCTCCAATGAACTCTACAAAATAGCTGACAAGCCTTCATACATGGCACGGCTAGCCTTCCCCCACCTTATATGTCATCTATGTTACTCGGCTGGAGTTATCATAGATGGAGATGTCTCCATTGAAGAAGACAAGCCCATCACAAAGACGAGGATGGAGCAAACAAGAGAAGTTCCTCACGGCCCCCAAGGAGAACATGAGGAAGTTCATCATCAACAAATGCCTCAAGGAATGCACTTTCCTCCCAACAACTATTGGGGGCAACTCAGTATCTCTTTAGAGGATTTGAGCCATAATGTTGAACAACTAAGGGTGGAACATCATGAACACGCCCTCACTCTCCAAGAAATAAGAGAAGATCAAAGAGCAATGAGGGAGGAGCAACAAAGGCAAGGAAGGGACATAGAAGAGTTGAAGAACATCATTGGTCCTTCAAGAAGAAGACGCCACTAGAGGTGGATTCATTCCTTGTTCTTTATTTTTCTTTCTGTTTTCGGTTTTTAAGTATCATGTTTATCTATGTTTTGTGTCTCTACTTCATGATCATTAATGTGTAACCATGCCTTAAAGCTATGAATAAAATCCATTAGTCCTTCACTTATCTTAAAAGAAAAATGTTTTAATTCAAAAGAACAAGAAGTACATAATTTTCGAAATTATTAGTGAATTTAATTTAATTATATTGATATGGTGGCAATACTTTTTGTTTTCTGAATGAATGCTTGAACAGTGCATATTTTTGATCTTGTTGTTCATGAGTGTTAAAATTGTTGGTTCTTGAAAGAATGATGAACAAAGAGAAATGTTATTGATGATCTGAAAAACATCATGAAATTGATTCTTGAAGCAAGAGAAAGCAGTGAAAAAAAAAAGAAAAAAAAAAGAAAAAAAAAGTGGCAAAAATTTTAAAGCAAGGATCCAAGGCTTTGAGCATTAATGGATAGGAGGGCCCAAGGAAATTAAAATCCAGGCCTAAGCGGCTAAATCAAGCTGTCCCTAACCATGTGCTTGTGTCATGAAGGTCCAAGTGAAAAGCTTGAGACTGAATGGTTAAAGTCGTGATCCAAAGAAAAAGAGTGTGCTTAAGAGCTCTGGACACCACTAACTGGGGACTCTAGCAAAGCTGAGTCACAATCTGAAAAGGTTCACCCAGTTATGTGTCTGTGGCATTTGTGTATCCGGTGGTAATACTGGAAGACAAAGTGCTTAGGGCCACAGCCAAGACTCATAAGTAGCTGTGTTCAAGAATCAACATGCTTAACTAGGAAAGTCAATAACACTATCCGAAATTCTAAGTTCCTAGAGAAGCCAATCACTCTGAACTTCAAAGGAAAAAGTGAGATGCCAAAACTGTTCAGAAGCAAAAAGCTACAAGTCCCGCTCATCTAATTAAATTAATATTCATTGATATTTTGGACTTTATAGTATATTCTCTTCTTTTTATCCTATTTGATTTTCAGTTGCTTGGGGACAAGCAACAATTTAAGTTTGGTGTTGTGATGAGCGGATAATTTATACGCTTTTTGGCATTGTTTTTATGGAGTTTTTAGTAAGTTTGAGCTACTTTTAGGGATGTTTTCATTAGTTTTTATGTTAAATTCACATTTCTGGACTTTACTATGAGTTTGTGTGTTTTTCTGTGATTTCAGGTAAATTCTGACTGAAATTGAGGGATTTGAGCAAAACTCTGAAGAAGGCTGACAAAAAGGACTGCTGATGCTGTTGGATTCTGACCTCCCTGCACTCGAAATGGATTTTCCGGAGCTATAGAACTCCAATTGGCGCGATCTCAACGGCGTTGGAAGGTAGACATCCAGGGCTTTCCAGCAATATATAATAGTCCATACTTTATTCGAAGAATGACGACGTAACTTGGCGTTAAACGCCAAGTACACGCTGCTGTCTGGAGTTAAACGCCAGAAAAACGTCATGATCCGGAGTTGAACGCCCAAAACACGTCATAACCTGGAGTTTGACGCCAAGAAATGCCTTAGCTCGTGGATTAATCATGCTCAACCCAAGCATACACCAAGTGGGCCCCGGAAGTGAATTTATGCATCAATTACTTACTCCTGTAAACCCTAGTAGCTAGTCTAGTATATATAGGACATTTATCTATTGTATTAGACATCCTGGATTGTATTTTGAATCCTGTGATCACGTTTAGGGGGCTGGCCATTCGGCCATGCCTGAACCTTCTGCTTATGTATTTTCAACGGTGGAGTTTCTGCACACCTTAGTTGCTACAGGTTTATTACCTACAGAAGTGGGTTGGGAAGCCTTTTTAGAAGGGTTGTCATCAGCACTTGTATGTGACTGATCTCCCACTGGCATTTGAATGCCAGGGGTGGAAGCTGGAGTGGCGTTAGACGCCATCTCCCCATTTGTTACTGGCGTCTGAACGCCAGAACTATGTTCCCTTTGGGCGTTCAACGCCGGATTCATGCTTGTTTCTGGCGTTGAACGCCAGGAATGAGCATGGTCTGGGCGTTCAGTGCCAGCATTATTCCTCTCTGGGCTCTGATTATCCTCAGAGGGATTTTGAGTAGACATCTGTTCATTTCTTGGCTTCCTGCTGCTTTGAAGTGAGGTATTTAATGTTTTCCCACTTCTTAATTGAACTGCTTGGCATTCTTCTGCTATTTGTTTTGACAGTTTCCTTTCTGTTTGCTTTAATTGTACTTCCATATTCCTATTAGCCATTCTTGTTTCCTGTAGTATTTCCTTGAATTCGGCTAGCTGCTTGGTTAGAAAGTCTAATTGCTGATTGAATTCATTGGCCTAATCTACAGGACTGAGTTCATCAGTTACTGTTTTAGCTTCTTCTTTCATGGAAGATTCACTGCTTAGGTACAGATGTTGATTTCTGGCAACTGTATCAATAAGCTCTTGAGCTTCTTCAATTGTTTTTCTCATATGTATAGATCCATCAGCTGAGTGGTCTAGAGAAATCTGAGCTTTTTCTGTAAGCCCATAGTAGAAGATGTCTAATTGCACCCACTCTGAAAACATTTCAGAGGGGCATTTTCTTAGCATCTCTCTGTATCTCTCCCAGGCATCATAAAGGGATTCATTATCTCCTTGTTTGAAGCCTTGGATGCTTAGCCTTAGCTGTGTCATCCGTTTTGGAGGGAAATAATGATTTAGGAATTTTTCTGACAGTTGTTTCCATGTTTTTATGCTTTTCTTAGGCTGGTTATTTAACCACCTCTTAGCTTGATCTTTTACAGCAAATGGAAACAGTAATAATCTGTAGACATCCTGATCCACTTCTTTATCATGTAATGTGTCAGCAATTTGTAAAAATTGTGCCAGAAACTCTGTAGGTTCTTCATGTGGACGACCAGAATACTGGCAGCTTTGCTGCACCATGATAATGAGATGAGGATTCAACTCAAAGCTACTAACTCCAATGGAGGGTATATGATGAGCGGATAATTTATACGCTTTTTGGCATTGTTTTTATGGAGTTTTTAGTAAGTTTGAGCTACTTTTAGGGATGTTTTCATTAGTTTTTATGTTAAATTCACATTTCTGGACTTTACTATGAGTTTGTGTGTTTTTCTGTGATTTCAGGTAAATTCTGACTGAAATTGAGGGATTTGAGCAAAACTCTGAAGAAGGCTGACAAAAAGGACTGCTGATGCTGTTGGATTCTGACCTCCCTGCACTCGAAATGGATTTTCTGGAGCTACAGAACTCCAATTGGTGCGCTCTCAACGGCGTTGGAAAGTAGACATCCAGGGCTTTCCAGCAATATATAATAGTCCATACTTTATTCGAAGAATGACGATGTAACTTGGCGTTAAACGCCAAGTACACGCTGCTGTCTGGAGTTAAACGCCAGAAAAACGTCATGATCCGGAGTTGAACGCCCAAAACACGTCATAACCTGGAGTTTGACGCCAAGAAATGCCTTAGCTCGTGGATTAATCAAGCTCAGCCCAAGCATACACCAAGTGGGCCCCGGAAGTGAATTTATGCATCAATTACTTACTCCTATAAACCCTAGTAGCTAGTCTAGTATATATAAGACATTTATCTATTGTATTAGACATCCTGGATTGTATTTTGAATCCTGTGATCACGTTTAGGGGGCTGGCCATTCGGCCATGCCTGAACCTTCTGCTTATGTAGTTTCAACGGTGGAGTTTCTGCACACCATAGATTAAGGGTGTGGAGCTCTGCTGTACCTCAAATATTAATGAAATTCTATTATCTTTTATTCAAATCTCTTTTATTCTTATTCCAAGATATTCATTCGTACCCAAGAACATGATGAATGTGATGAGTTAGATTACCCTCATTATCATTCTCACTTATGAACGCGCGTGATTGACAACCACTCCCGTTCTACATGAAACAGAGCTTGAATGCGTATCTCTTAGATTCCCCAACAGAATCTTCGTGGTATAAGCTAGATAGATGGCGGCATTTATGAGGATCCGGAAAGTCTAACCTTGTCTGTGGTATTCCGAGTAGGATCCTGGGAATCCGGAAAGTCTAACCTTGTCTGTGGTATTCCGAGTAGGATTCCGGTAATGAATGACTGTGACGTGCTTCAAACCTATAACCTGCTGGGCGTTAGTGACAGACGCAAAAGAGGAATTCTATTCCAGTAGGGGCGGGAACCAACCGCTGATTAGCCGTACTGTGACAGAGTGCGTGAGCATTAGTTTTCACTGCGAGGATGGGATGTAGCCATCAACCATGGGTGATGCCTCCAGACTGGTTAGCTGTGCGAGTGACAGCCGCATAGGATATTTCCCCGAGAGGAAGAAAGTAGCCACAGTTGATGGTGAACCCCTAAACAAAGCTTGCCATGGAAAAGAGTAAGAAGGATTGAATGAAAGCAGTAGGAGAGCAGGCGTGCTTGGGCTCTACAGCATCTCCATTCCGCTTATCTGAAATTCCTACCAATGAATCTACATAAGTATTCTATCCCTTTTATTATGTATTTTCTTTTATTTTATATTTCTGAAACTATAAACAGTTTTAATCTGCCTAACTGAGATATGCAAAGTGACCATAGCTTGCTTCATACCAACAATCTCTGTGGATTCGACCCTTACTCACGTAAGGTTTATTACTTGGACGACCCAGTACACTTGCTGGTTAGTTGAACGGAGTTGTGAAAAGAAAGTAATCAGTTAGTTAAATTAGTTCTCTTTGGCACATGCCAACGAGCCATTAATTAAGGATCACAATTTCGTCCACCAAGTTTTTGGCGTCGTTGCCAGGGATTGTTCGAGTATGGACAACTGACGGTTCATCTTGTTGCTCAGATTAGGTAATGTTATTTTCAAAAAGTTTTCAAAAATCTTTCAAAAATATTTTTTTATTATTTTCGTTTTTCTAAAGTATATTTTCGAAAAAATAATAATAAAAATACAAAAAAATTAGAAAATCATAAAAATCAAAAATATTTTGTGTTCTTGTTTGAGTCTTGTGTTAATTTTTAAGTTTGGTGTCAATTGCATGCTTTTAAAAATTTTTCTTGCATTTTTCGAAAAATCCATGCATTCATAGTGTTCTTCATGATCTTCAAGTTGTTCTTGATAAAGTCTCCTTGTTTGATCTTGATGATTTCTTGGTTTGTGTCTTTTGTTGTTTTTCATGTGCATTTTTGCATTCATATTTTCCATGCATTAAAGATTTCTAAGTTTGGTGTCTTGTATGTTTTCTTTGCATCAAAAATTTTTTTCAAAATTATGTTCTTGATGTTCATCATGATCTTCAAAGTGTTCTTGGTGTTCATCTTGACATTCATAGCATTCTTACATGCATTCATTGTTTTGATCTAAAAATTTCATGCATTGAATATTTTTGTTGTTTTTCTCTTTCATAATTAAAAATTCAAAAATCAAAAAAAATATCTTTTCCTTATTTTCCTCCAAAATTTCGAAATTTTGGGTTAACTTGGTCAAAAATTTTCAAAATTAGTTGTTTCTTACAAGTCAAGTCAAAATTTCAATTTTAAAAATCTTATCTTTTCAAAATCTTTTTAAAAAATAATATCTTTTTCATTTTTTATAATTTTCGAAAATTTCAAAATTATTTTTTTTCAAAATATTTTCAAAATCTTTTTCTTATCTTTTTATCAAATTTTCAAAAATTAGCTAACAATTAATGTGATTGGTTCAAAATTTGAAGTTTGTTACTTTCTTGTTAAGAAAGGTTCAATCTTTGAATTCTAGAATCTTATCTTGTAGTTCCTTGTTAGTTAAGTAATTTTTAAAGTTAAATCTTTTTCAAATATCTTTTCAAATATATCTTTTTATCTTTATCTTATCTTTTTCAAAAATTTTATCTTTTTCAAATTTTGATTTCAAATCTTTTTCAATCAACTAACTTTTTGTTTGTTTCTTATCTTTTTCAAAACCAACTAACTACTTTTCCCTCTCTAATTTTCGAAAATACCTCTCTCTTTTTCAAAAATTCTTTTTAATTAACTAATTGTTTCAAGTTTTAATTTCAATTCTAATTCATCTTTAATTTTCGAAAATCACTAACCTCTTTTCAAAAATTATTTTCGAAAATCCTCTCCCTCTCCTCTCTTCTTCTATTTAATTATTTAATTACTAACACTTCTCTTCACCTATCTTCATCCAAAAATCCGAATCTATCCCTCTTCTCTCTTCTACCCCTTTCTTCTTCTACTAACATAAGGGAATCTCTATACTGTGACATAGAGGATTCCTCTTTCTTTTCTTGTTTTCTTCTCTCTTTCTTATGAGCAGGAACAAGGATAAAGGCACTCTTGTTGAAATTGATCCAGAACCTGAAAGGACTCTGAAGAGAAAATTAAGAGAAGCTAAATTACAACAATCCAGAAACAACCTTTCAGAAATTTTCGAACAAGAGAAGGACATGGCAGCCGCAAATAATAATGATAATAATGCAAGGAGAATGCTTGGTGACTTCACAAAGCCAACGTCCAAGTTTGATGGAAGAAGCATCTCCATTCCTGCCATTGGAGCCAATAACTTTGAGCTTAAGCCTCAACTAGTTGCATTAATGCAACAAAACTGCAAGTTTTATGGACTTCCATCTGAAGATCCTTATCAGTTCTTAACTGAGTTCTTGCAGATCTGTGAGACTGTAAAGACAAATGGAGTTGATCCTGAAGTCTACAGACTCATGCTTTTCCCTTTTGCTGTAAGAGACAGAGCTAGAATATGGTTGGATTCACAACCTAAGGATAGCCTGAACTCCTGGGATAAGCTGGTCACTGCCTTCTTAGACAAATTCTTCCCTCCTCAAAAGCTGAGCAAGCTGAGAGTGGATGTTCAAACCTTCAAACAAAAAGATGGTGAATCCCTCTATGAAGCTTGGGAAAGATATAAGCAGCTGACCAAAAGATGTCCATCTGACATGTTTTCAGAATGGACCATGTTAGATATATTCTATTATGGTCTCTCTGAATTTTGAAAATGTCACTGGACCATTCTGCAGGTGGATCTATTCACCTGAAGAAAACGCCTGAAGAGGCTCAAGAACTCATTGACATGGTTGCTAACAACCAGTTCATGTATACCTCTGAGAGGAATTCTGTGAATAATGGGATACCTCAGAAGAAAGGAGTTCTTGAAATTGATGCTTTGAATGCCATATTGGCTCAGAACAAAATGTTGACTCAACAGGTCAATATAATCTCTCAAAATCTGAATGGTTTGCAACATGCATCCAACAGTACTAGAGAGGTAGCTTCTGAAGAAGCTTATGATCCTGAAAACCCTGCCATGGCAGAGGTTAATTATCTGGGTGAACCTTATGGAAACACTTATAACCCATCATGGAGAAATCACCCAAATTTCTCCTGGAAGGATCAACAAAAGCCTCAACAAGGCTTTAACAATGGTGGACGCAACAGGCTGAATAATAGTAAGCCATATCCATCATCTTCTCAGCAACAGACAGAAAATGCTGAACAAAATAATTCTAATTTAGCCAATATAGTCTCTGATCTGTCCAAGGCCACTTTCAGTTTCATGAATGAAACCAGATCCTCCATTAGAAATTTGGAGGCACAAGTGGGTCAGCTGAGTAAGAAAGTTATTGAAACTCCTCCCAGTACTCTCCCAAGCAATACAGAAGAAAATCCAAAAGGAGAGTGCAAGGCCATTGATTTAATCAAAGTGGCCGAATGCACAAAGGAGGAGGAGGACGAAAATCCCAGGAGGTCTACGTTCCTCAAGCAAGAAGGAGTTTCCTATTAAGGATCCTGAGGAATCTGAGGCTCATACAGAGACCATAGAGATTCCATTCAATCTCCTTCTGCCATTCATGAGCTCTGACTATTATTCATCCTCTGAAGAGGATGAAGATGTGACTGGAGAGCAAGTTGCTCAATATCTAGGAGCTATCATGAAGCTGAATGCCAAGCTATTTGGTAATGAGACTTGGGAAAGTGAATCTCCCTTGCTCATTAGTGAATTAGATACTTGGATTCAGGAAACTCTACTCAAAAGAAACAAGATCCTGGCAAGTTCTTAATACCTTGCACCATTGGCACCATGAGCTTTGAAAAAGCTCTATGTGATCTTGGGTCAGGGATAAATCTGATGCCCCTCTCTGTAATGGAGAAGTTAGGGATCATTGAGGTACACCTGCTTTGTTCTCATTGCAATTGGCAGACAAGTCAGTGAGACAAGCTTATGGAATAGTAGAGGACGTGCTAGTAAAGGTTGAAGCCTTTACATCCCTACTGATTTCATAATCCTAGACACTAGAAGGAAGATGATGAATGCAATCCTAGAAACTTCTACCACGCAGAAGCTTGATAGATTCAGAGAGAGTTAGTCCTCCAATTGAATGGGATACCTTGTGTTTCAGGCACATGGCCATTCCTTTGTGACAGAAGAGAGTAAGCATAAAGAGCTTCTCTCAGTTCAGAGTCAAGAAGAGCCAACACAGTCAAACTCTAAGTTTGGTGTTGTGAGGCACAACCAAACTCTAAGTTGGTGTTCAAACTCCATATCCAAACTCTAAGTTTGGTGTGGAGACAACACACTAAATTGACCTGATCATCTTGTGGCTCCATAAGAGCCACGTCAAGCTATTGACATTAAAGAAGCGCTTGTTGGGAGGCACCCAATTTTATTTATCTAATTTTTTTTATTTTGTTTTGGTGTTATTTTTGTGTTGAAGTAGGTACATGATCATGAGGAGCCACGAAAAAAATCAAAAAAATTAAAAACAGAGTCAAAAACAGAAGAAAAAAATTTTCACCCTGGAGGCAGCGCAGACTGGCGTTCAACGCCATTAAGATGCATCTGGCTGGCGTTCAACGCCAGAACAGAGCATCTTTCTGGTGCTGAACGCCCAGAACAACAACAACTGGCGTTAACGCCAGGATGTGCACACAGAGGACAATCTGGCGCTGAACGCCAGAAACAAGCATGAAACTGGCGTTCAACGCCAGAAACATGCATTACATGGCGTTTAACGCCCAGAACATGCACCAATGGGCGTTGAACGCCAGAATGGTGCATGGAAGGCAATTTACCGCTTATAGGTGAAGGAAGGTATTTTTTCACCTCAGATCTTGGACCCCACAGGATCCCACCCACTGGACCCCACAGGATCCCCACCTACCTTCTTTAATCCTAATCACACTCTCCTAATCCAACTCATTTTCAATGTCACACTTCCCAAAAACCTCACCAACACCCAATTCCTCTTCCCAATACCCCATTCACCATTCACATCAACCTCCTCTTCCCAAAACCCCACCTACCCTCATAAAATTCAAATCATTTCCCACCCAAATGGCCGAACCTACCCTCCCCCTCCCTATAAATACCCTCTCCCTTTCTTCTTCTT